>NC_139981.1:16327903-16832903 GCF_963993115.1 Abramis brama
GGTCCTCATTACATTTGGCCACAGAAAATGGATTTTGATTTTTGTCACAGCTGCTAACCTCCTTGGGCCCATTTCTGGAAGACTTGAGGAAACCTGGAGATGAAAAAAACACATCAGAATCATCTATGTCATCTAAAGAAGATTTTATTGCACAAAAATGAAAAAAAAAGAAATAAAATTGTACTCACTTTAAATGAATATTGCGGGTTCAATACCCGAGATCATCGACAGCATTTGTGGCACAATGTTGATTATCATAGAATTTAATTTCAATTTGTCTCTCCTTTTCTTAAAAAACAAAACAAAAATCTGGGTTCAGTAAGACACTAACAATGGAAATAAATGGGGCAAATCTATAAACATAACATGTTTTACATAGTAAATTACATAAATATGCATATTACCTTGATTTTAATGTGAAAAAAACTGGTCACACCTTTTCTATATACTTTTGCAAATGTGTTTGCCATGACAGTGTAACACATAAAATCCTAAAATGACCATAATAATGAAAAGAACAATTTCACAGATCAAATAATACACAAGTTTTAACAGAAGAAATTATGCAAGTGTTTTATACAAAATAATAAGCTTCACATTTCTACTTATAAATCCTCCAAAACCATAGTCCCCGTTTACTTTCACTGAAGGTGCTTTCAACATAAACTTGTTTGTTTTTAGGAAAAAGTGGAAATGAATTGTCAATGTAATCAAAATTATGTCAGAAATGCTGTTGATTGAGATTATATTGAACCCAAAATATTTCAGTAATATAGGTGTTATTCTAGAACAATTGTTTTTAATATGTTTAATTAAAAAACAAATGTGTCACAGCCTTATATCTCTCTCTCATTCCACACACACACACACACAACAACAGTGCACTGCTTACATGCTACTCACATCGATTCAGCTCCCGGGGGCCCAAACCAATTTCTCTTGTTTTCTGCCCGTCTCCCTGCCTGAACCTGCAACAGCCATCAGACCCATTAATCCTTCCACCCAAGATGACTATGACTGATTTGGCCGCCAAACAATCAATTTGTATCTCTCTCACTCCTTCACTCATTCCTTCTCTTTTGTGGATGTAAAGAATATCATGAAAAAGTGTCAGCGGTAACAGTTTCACAACAGTGGAGTAATAGAGTAATAAGGCAATCAGCGTTTGACCTTGGAAGACAACTAATTCATCTGCCCATCTATCTTAATTATTTCACTTTTCGAAGCACAGTGAAAGAGAAACTGTATCAGTCACTCAGCCCTCTGAGGCAAGCCGCATCTCGTCTTCACCCATGTTGATTTTTGTTTTCTTTTGTTTTGTGTTTTGCCAGCCTAACTCAAGAGAAATGTTTGATGGACGTCAGGTAGCAGGAGATCTAGAGAGTAGTAAAGAGAGATAAACACATCTTATCAAGCAATTCATAATTTATGCATCAGTCGACCATTATGAACACTTCATTTTGAGTATCTCTATCAAATCTGTCCTTATATATCTGACTTTGTTTCATAATTGACAAATTTTGCAACATCGACACTTTTATTGAACTGAATTGAATCAAAACTGAACTGATTCGAACTGAACGACACGATTGCCTTCTGCTTATAGCTGAATTAAACTAATTTCATAATTGATGAACTGAACTGAATCAACACAAACTGACTTGAGCCGAACAATGACACTCTTCTATACAGCAGAATTTGAATTTATCTCATATTTTATGAAGTTTGCATGATTGATCATTATTTTCCTGTTTATTACTGTGAAGATGCTTTGAAATTGAAATCTGTATTGTATAAAGCGCTATATAAATAAAGGTGACTCATGTTCTCTTTCAGTGTCATTCTTGATACCCAAGACAAAATGAACGCCACGACATCACAACACTACGCATTTCTGAATGGCTAGCATTGCAGATTACCATGCTCATCTTGTGAGAGGAACATGAGGCCAGAACCCCCCTCTGAATGGCGAGGAGCAGAAGGTAGGGTCGGCCATGTCTGGGAAAAGCTGCAGTGGAACATTTGTCAGGAGACAGTGACAAAAAGGGGGTGGAAGGGTGGGGAGGCAGAGCTCCACACTATTCAGAGACAATTTGTAAGCGCGGCTGTTGAAGTCAGGCCAAAGACTGGCGAACAGCTGGAGCCCCACCATGATTGATAAACGTGGGCCCCAAGAACTTCATTTCGATGTGAATGAAGACAAAAGCCCGACAATGTTCAGCGAGTGTGTAATGTTAGCGTCATTAAGTGTCAGCTCTGGACATGCCCTGGCTCTCAGATGGGCGACTGAGAGATGCCATGAGGGAGGTCAAGACCCATGCTAATTACCATTTTAGGACAAAACACTCTTTTGTAGCTCTGCAATTATTGATTTACCTCTGAGGGGAAATCATTATAGAGTAGTTTTTGTTGTTCGTTACGAGGATTAAAACATGCACGCATGTAGACGTTGCATTGTGGAAAATTGAAAATGTATGCAACTGTGGTAATACATTTCACAGTGACCGCATAGTCATTTTCACTTGAAAATTTACCTGGAGTATGGATTCGCAGGATGAACTAATGAATGTTAAATGTTTCGTTTTTTGTCGCTTTTGTGGTTCAGTCTGAAACTATAAATACATTTATTTTATAGCAAAATCACACAATTTCACTTCAGTGCTTCGTAGCTAAATTTATACCACAATCAGAGGTGGACAGTAACAAAGTACATTTACTTAAATACTGTACTTAAGTACACATTTGAGTATCTGTACTTTACTTGAGTACTTTTTTTTTCCCTGGAAACTTTTTACTTTAACTTCACTACATTTGAAAGACAAATATCATACTTTTACACCACTACAATTCTGTCAAGATCCTCGAGTAGAAAGTAGTAACGTCAGTCAGGGGATCATTTTGGTTGCAGGGGTTGCATTTTGGTTGGAAATGAAAGTCGGGTTGACGTCAGAACCCGACTGAACGTCTGTCCAACGTTGGAGATTAATGTCAATCTGGCGTTGGATTCTGACATCAAACTGATTTTCATTTTCAGTGTTGGGTTTGGTCTTCTAAATGTGAATTTTGCCATTGTTTTGGAGCACACTAGCTTATAGATAACAGTAAGGCTAACATATTCATACTAAAAGCCAAAAAACTTAGTTTAATAGGGCACTATTTGAGGGAACAGCAATGTCGGTGTCCGAAACCATTGTGGACGTTATTGAGTGCACTTATTCAATCTCACATTCAATCCCACTACTGGAACTATGTTCTAGAAATAAATTAGATATTGATATGAGGGTAGGTAGGCAGGCATAGATTTAGATAAAACAATGCATTAACATTTACTTTTGATACTTAAGTACTTTTAAAAACAAGTACTTCTGTACTTTTACCTAAGTAAAAATTGGTCTTTACAACTTTTACTTGTAACGGAGTAATATTTGACCAGTAGTATCTGTACCTTCACTCAAGTAAGGAAGTTGTATACTTTGTCCACCTCTGACCACAATCAAGACAATATTAAGGCACTCCTTGCCTTAGGTCTTCTGAAGTAAGCTCTATTACAGTAATCCTGTACGTAATTCACATAAGATTGTTTTACACGAATTTAAGATTTTCTCACCTTAAGCTGGCATTCCTCTTGAAGTGGTTCAACTATGTCATGACCATCATCATCATCATCATCATCTGCGTTTGCCTCTTCATTTGGCTACTAAGGAGTTCTCTGAAAAATGCACTGACAGAGACATACAGCTGTGGAGATACTGACAGAGAAGCAAACCTGAAAAAAGTGTCAGTGCATTTTGTTTGTGTTAAGATACATTTTTTGCTGGATGTTTTATATAGTAAACTTAAAAACGTAGTTTGATCATTTGTGTTGTCATAAATTGGTACATAGTACATGTTACATTACATGCACATTGCAAGTGCAAAGACATTTGTGCTTCTTGCACAGTTTAGATTAATAACAATAATTCAGTACTATACTATAGTTTTATATACAATACAGCTTAAAAAAGTTCAAATAGTACATACTGATTTATGACTAAAACTTTTAGCATTAGTTTCTTCTCCATTTCATTTGAAAAATAAAAGAATAGAAAAAAAACGTATATTTGGCAAACAATCAGAAAGCAGAACAAAGCAGATACATCTATTCCAACGCTATATTCTAGTCTTATTAAATGGCTGGGTACTCTTAAGAATTTGCAGAGCAAATTGAAAAGTTTTCTGTCACAGCGTAAAATATATAGACGACTCTGAAGTTGATAAAAATTGTGTATTGTTCTGTTTTAATCCTAAAACTCAATTGCAGACAACCTCATAACAGCAAAGTGGATCCCTGGGTCATCTATTCAGAAACACTAGGCCAAATTTCAGCTGCCATGGCTCACGATGAATGAGTGAATGTTGATGAACATGGAAGATCTACAGGGGCAATCTTTTTTCCCCTCTTTGGCGGAACGAGGGAGGAGAGCGGCGCCTCGGCGGTCCCGTGGGAGGAGTGCACCTCTCTCAATATTCAGAATATTCTGGTGGAAGTTCAGAGAGAGATATCAATCTCACTTTGAAGCACCAGGCCTTCATTTGTTTGTGAGAGATGTGAGGTGTTCGCCAGATGACTGTGCCAATTCTTCAAAAGCCACTTACAGTAGAGACACTCACTGTAGCGTTTGCTTTTGTTGTCTGGGCTCAGATGACTCTCAAACCCAATAGTGAAGCCTTGATTGAAGCAGTGCACCCAATTCACCTGTGCATTAAGGAGAATGCGCAACCTTTGCTATGACAGAGTGAAGCTGAATGCATAGGGTATTGCTGGTAAATAAAAAATACAAAAAGCTGAAGTTTTTATAATCAGGCAAAGTAGATATAGATATAAATAAATAGACATGTAAAAATGTCACCAAAACAGTTCTTTTTCAACTTTTTAAGTATGCAACTAATTGTTTGTTGATAAAATGATTACATTGATAAACGTATTACATTGTTTAAATTAATATTTTTTTTTGCTTTATTTGTATATGTACATTTCTGAAATACATAACAGTTATGTTTAAGTTGTAATTGTAATGTCTAAATTGTAATGTGAACTCATGCATTTTCTGTAAAGCTGCTATGAAATGATGTCTATTGTGAAAAGCGCTATACAGTAGTTTCCTTATTTATTAGACTGACAGAAATAATGCTAATATACATTTATGCACATTTTAGCTATCGAAATAGCAAGAATAATGACGCAAAATACCATAATGAAGAGTATAAGGTGGATCTCTTTAAAAAAAAATAAAAAAATAAAAAAAAAAATAATAATAATAATAATAATACTCTCACTCCAGTGAGCTCACTGCTCCACGGGAGTACCACCCACTAGAATTTATAAACACATTCACATGGCTGTTAATTTGCTTCAATTTTGTGTCACTTTAGAGAGGATTTCATCACCTGGAGGCTCTCCACTTACCGCTGAGGTGCTGTTATTTTTCTTCTCTTTGTCATCAACACTTGTTTTCAGAGTGGTGGCATGTGTTGTGTGTGTGTGTCAGGATGTTGGTTGCAGTTTTAGCAAAGCAATGGGCCATGCCGGCCTCTCTGCAAGCGTGTTTATAAGGGGAGTCTTCATGGCCACTCAGTTGAGCCTGGTTTACCAACACTATTGATTGCAGGTGATATTCTGGACAGAGTCCATCTGACCTCTTAGGGGACTTAAATACATCATTGTCCTGGAGGGGGACCTCGAGAGACCTCCTGACCACAGATGAAAACACACACACATGCAACCACTGTGACATTGTTGGAGAAATAAAGTCATCTTCACAGAGAGAATTTACAGATCTATTTAAAATAGTTAAGTTACATTTAAATACTGTAGGGAATGAAAAAGAAAATACGGTTTATATGGAAAATGGTGAAACTTTCCTCTTAGATATGCATTATCTCAACATCATGCAGCTCTTCCCTTTTGATTCCCTGGAATACTAATTAGATTTCTTAATATGCAATCATGTTAACATTCAGGCTAATTTGCGCACCATGCATCTTTGTTTTCAAACACACCTTTGAGCAATTGATGGAAATCCAATGAGACGTAGGCTTACCTGCCATGAAACAACCACGTCTACTACCGACACGAGGCAGGGACAGGGGGAAGTACGTTTTAAATTAATTACCATCAGGCCCCTTGTAACTGTTCACTTTTGTAAACAAACATTCTAATGTGCAGTAATTAATTAAATCTGCCACTCTCTCCCTCTCCTCTCATTGATCTTTCTTGGTTTTAGCTTCCAAATCTAGTCAAGGTGTTATTCACTGGTAGTCAAATGCCAGGTGAGAGCCTCAATTGTATATAGGCTATAGTCTTCAAGAATATTTCCAAGGATCTTCTAGAATCTGAAGGCATCAGCAGTATATGATGGGGATGCACCAAGGATTTTTCACAGGAACATCCTTTGGGTATTGTAGAACCTGTCTTCATGGGTTGGAGAATAGAGCCTGTTGGTTTTGGCTGGAGCTGAGAACTTGGGGGCCTCCACTGCTTTTGGCCAAATCATCAGGAGCCCTGGGCAGGCATGACTGCTTCTCATCATGAAGAATAATGTTTGGCCTGGCAGACCATTAGGGATGCTAATTTTTGTTGGCTTTGTGATGTCACTTCTGATATCCTGGCAATCTGGCGGGGATTACCCGATGCGGACGTACAACCCAGTTTGCCAGGTTCTATTTCTCGTCTCGGCCCCAGTCGAAGCTCTAACGCCACCTGCCTGCTAATGAGCGCTGGCGTTGGGGATGCCCATGCGGACCGTGTGGCAGGAATAACCATACATCCGCATCACCTGAAGCTCTATGTGAGCGATTGTGGTATGCGGCGTGACAGATGTTGTGCGGTGTAGGGACTATCAGAGGGGGATCAAAGGCACAGATACAAACAAACCCCTGTATGATTCACCTCTGGCTCTGAATCATCCATTCAGAACAGAAATGATTCGTCACCTCACTCTAAAGATGGCTAAAATGGTTTGCCCATATTAAATTTCACCTACAGAACATCCTGCTTGAACCTTCCATCATTTCAAAGAGAATACAATTATAGTATTCTCCGATCTCATATTTCACTTGAGCGGCCTTAGGAGCTATTTAAATATATTAAATAGATGAAAATTCACCCATCATTTACACCCCCTCCAAACCTTTATTTCATCTGTGGAACATAAAAAAAGATTTTTCTATAAAAAAAAAAATGCAGTTTTTTTCTTCATACAACAAAACTCAATGGGGTCCAATGTTGTTTGTATATCAAATAATATGAGTAAATACTGGCACAATATTCATTTTAGTGTGAACTATGTCTTTAATTTACACTATTGGAACTGCATGGATAGGAGAAGGCTCTCATTCACGCCAAACATACATTATCTATCGCTTGTCTAAAGGCCCATTTGCACTATAATAAAAACAATAGGCTCTATGCACGATCGCTTCCGCGTTTTGTCTCAGCCCGTCCAGTTACATCCGGTCGGAAGCCATTTTGCATTTGGTGGAGATAATGGTAAATTACACTCGCTGTTTACAAGAACTTCCAGCAGTTAACGTGAATGATGTTAACTATATTGTGAGGCAGTTAGCTGTCACACCTAAGAGTAAGAAAGAGAAGGGCTTTAAATTATATATTTCGAGCTACATCGACAACTTTGAGGGTGAGTATTCTCTCATATCATGCGAAATCCGACTAGCGAATCGGTTTCTAAAATCGTTGTCTCCGTTTCTGAGAAAATGGATTTTATGAAAGTTTTGCCGCTAGTAGGCTATACTTCGCTATAGAACGCGCTATGCGGAAGTAAAGACGCTGGCTGAGATTCTACCCGAAATGCGTCAGCAGCGTTCGTGCATAGAGCATAAAGAGATATATTTTTAAACATTTTCCTAATTTTAAAAGAATAGCAGAGTCCACACCACACATATAACGATAAGGCACAGGGGAATGATATCATTGGAATCACTTTCATAACGATTTTTTTTTTCCAGCTGATGAAGGATAAAACATTGACGGCCAATCAATCGACCTGACTTTAAAGAGGGTGAGCATTTAAAACAGCAGACAACTGACCAGCAGCACGTACTTATAATAAACACAAAATGATCGTGCGATGGTGAGGACGCTAATATAGTTATCGTTCTTGGTGTGAACGAGCCTTAAGAGGTAAGACGGTATGAGTAGCTGTAGCCAGTGGAGAGTTCTTATTATTTATAACATAACACATAGCTACTGTAATTCTGGAGCAGAGCGATACTTGCCAGGTGAGCTACTTTTGAAGAGTCCATGCAAATCCGAAAAAAGTCAAAAAGTCAATTACACAAGCAGCTCAAGCGTGCACCATTGAAAGCTGGTGATGTTTTATTGAAGAGGTCCTTTAACTCACGTGAAATCCAGTGCCTGAGCAGCTTTTCCAGAGCACTGGTGTCAGGTGACCTCCCAGAGTCCAGAAAACAACTCTCAGGTGGTCTGCCACGCTCCAATAGGCTGCCCGTTACCCCCGTACACCCGAATGCATCAAAGGAACCTATGAGCATATCAAAGTAGGGTCAACTTCACAGTGAAAGCATTAGCTTATAGCCATTTCTAATACTTATTTGCTGTGTACCAACCAGGTACTGTTTCTCATTCTCTCTACTGGGCAGTGCTAACTAATTAAGGCACAGCAAGACTAACAAAACACTAATTAATTACAATTACAAAAAGATCAGGTGTAGCTGGTCTCTTCAATCACCAACAGAGAAAAACTAGCTCACATTTTATTCTAGACACTGGTCAACCAAACAGAGTGTATTGTATATTATAGGAAGTTTTACACTGTAGATTACTGCACTTAGCATTTACAAATGTGGCATCTCAAAGACAATAACTAAAAGATTCTCACTACACTTGTACCAAACTATATGCCAAGCTGTTACAGAGGGCAACATGCTGTCACCACAAATCGATCTGAAAACAGAAGCATCTGCATCTGGAGATGGGACTAATGGAGGCATTGCCTTGGGTGTGTGATGGAGACAGCTTATTTTTTCCATGTGATTATCCTAACAGTGCTGCTTATATACAAATGTAAATGGGCTGCTTAGAAGCTCCCCCTCCCTCCATGTTTCTCTCTCTTTCTCTCTCTCTCTTCCATCTGCTAGACAATAGTTTTTAATCTTTAATCCATGAGCAACCACTGAACACCAGTGAATTGCAAATTACAGATGTTTTACTGTCTCAGCTATTTTTTTTTTTCTCTCCCCCGTTTTGCTTTCCAGCTTCCCACTGTCAGTCAGTGTCTCGCACATATCCTGTGCCATCATGGCACCATATGACACTGTCATCATTTGGTAATTAAACCCGTACTGGCTTTAAATATGAAAAGCTGGCAAGGGGAGATGAGTTGATGGGGCTCGCTGTTGTGGGGACCAGATTTCACAAAAGCATCCAGATTTCCACAGGGAGAATTTTTTACTTTTTCCTGCATTATTTATTGTCTCTTACAAGTGTTTTTTGCCCTTTACCAGCCAGTTTACAGTTTGCTGACTCTGTCAGCATATCTGATTTTGAGGCATTTAATTTGCACATAATGCAAAATGTTTATATTATTATTTTTTTTCAAACTAACTTTTACTTCAGAAGTTAGTTTGTTAGTTCACCCAAAAGATGAAAATTGTCTGTCATCATAGACTCACCCTCATGTTGTTCCAAACCCATTTGACTTTCCTCTGTGGAATACAAAGGATAAATAATTTATTACATTAATTTAAATACATTTTTACATGAATTATATATATATATATATATATGACATTTTTTGCCTTTGTACAGTACAGAGAGAGTGAGAGGATGGGATGGAACCACAATATATTTTGAAGAATGTATCAAATGATTTTGCACATACATTGCAAGTAAATGAGTTCCAAACAAACACTGGAAAACACTGATTTACACTGCATTGACAAAACAAACAAATAATTAGAAAAAAAACCACATAAAAAAATACATACAGGTTTGGAATGACATAAATGATGACAATTTTAATTATGGGTGAACATTTATCGAATCAAATTTTATACAGCCTTTATAAAAACAACACGTTAATTTCTCACATAGTTTAAAATGTACCTAAGGTTCCATCACAAGAGGAGTCTTTGACATAATATTGTTCATCTTTTCCAAAAAGAGAGGGATGATAAATGGTGAGTGCTGAACTCACAGGGTGCATGAACCCACTGCGCCCTTCTTCCAAGAAGAAGGGAGGGTGAAACTTATTTAAAGCTAAATGTGGCAGGAACTGGGACATATTCAAAAAGCCTTGCTGAAGGGAAGGAAAGGTGCGTATGTCCGAGGGGGCTGGAGAGAACAGAAGCGCTGCCCCATTAATCCACCACAGCCTCTGCTTTGAGAAACAGTGTGTAGTGTTGACCAGTGTAATGGACTATGCAATAAAACCATAATCAGCCACTCCCTGAGTTTTCAATCTGGAATCACGTCGTCTTCAGTCGATGCCCTATCCAAATGGATGATAACCGGAGAGATCTCACATCCATTACAGACACTCCAACAACCTTTATTGCCAATCAAATGGCCCTGTTCTGAACCCTCCTTCGGCTTCCCCTGTATCACTGTTATATCTGAGTACGGTGTGTGGGAGACGCTCTCTCTTCTCCGTTATGGCTTGCCATAGATCAAGGTCACAGTTTCTGTGATCATTACACCACTGAAGGTGACAGGCTGCATTTACAGGGAGATGATCAGAGGCCAGTGTGGGAGCCGAGCGGCTCTGTATTTCTCAGAAGGATAATAGATTTGCACTCACGCACACATTTACAGTGAAACAAAGCATCTCTACAGCACAGGGAAATAAAGTCTCTGTCTATCGCACTCCAGGTACACGTCCCCAAATTCTCCTGAGCTACTGCTGAAACAGGTCAAGGTCCTATGAATGATCTTCAAAATATTAACAATATGATGCTGCTGATAAATGACAAACCAGGTGAGATATTAAACCATTTAACCCTGCATTTAACAGTCATGTATGTAAGTGTGAGGGTGAAGAGTGAGGGGGGATATTAGAATCATGCCATGGGGTGCATTGAGGAGGTCGCTGCTTTCCATATTGCAGTCGTGTTAGTGGAAGCTGTTTCCTGTCTGTTTTGAACAGTGGCAGCTGGCTTGAGAGCACCCTGGGCTGCCTCAGGGTCCAACACACACCACACACACACACAGACACGCACAAAATGCAATTGGAAACTCATTATATAGAAATATTAAAATACATTATGGTTTGTAAATGAATGAGATTTTTTTATTTATTTACCATAACCATTATATATTATTATTTGATATTTATATATATCAAATAAAAAAAGAAGAAGAACATTAATGTATGCTCAAGTTCATAATTATCTCTTTTCTGGGACTCTTTCCATTTGCTTCATTCAATAATTTGTTTTGGAAAAGAAAAGAAAAGAAAAGGAAAGAAAAGAAAAGAAAAGAAAAGAAAAGAAAAGAAAAGAAAAGAAAAGAAAAGAAAAGCTATAGACTATAATCCATAGTTCATAATTCAGCCCTTGCTGAAATAAAAGAAGCACCTGGGCTACAACTATTTAAAATAATTGTATCTTCTGAGAAACTACATAATAAAATCAGTACTTTTCGTATATATTTATTTCTGTACATCATCTTTGCATTGAAACATTCTTACAACGAATCACAAGCGTATTCATCTGATTCGACATAAAAACCATAGATGTGGTTTATTGCAAAACGCCAACTATGCGAGGAGAAGTCGCGCGGCCACTCAAGGCTTCAGTACATTAAAGTAGCAAAACGACACGGAATTATGTTGTGAGCAATATGGCTCAAATGTTCGATGCAGATGCATGTAGCCCCATCACAAATGCACATATAAGTAGAGCGGATGAGTGGGAACTTCCGTCAGAGCTTAACAGCGCGAGCGATCGCGAAGAGAAAAAGAAAGGGATGATAAAGTCTACTAACTGGAACATTAACAGACAAGTAACTTGCAAATATGCCGTATTACAAAATCTAAAAGTACGACGGAGCGTGGTACGGACATAAAACTGTACATTAAATTATTATGGCCTCACTTTGGCTAGTTAACAAACATTTTGTGTGAATCTGCTGTTGTCAGAGTTTAGGGATGTAAAACGTCAGAATTGTGGTTACTGAAGCCAGAGAGGGCCGGCGAAATCGATTTCATTAAAACATGGGTGGACGCCTTGTTACATGTGCAATGCTCTACATCAGACTAATTTAATTGTCCTGAATGTTAATTACTAGTGACAGAGACGTGTGACTATTATAATGTTTCTAAGGAATAAAGCCAGCAACAGAAATGCAGGACTAGTGGTTTAATTCAACCTTAACATAGCCTACATAGGCTACTTGACATTCTCAAGATTTATAAATCTGATCCCTCAGCGACAAATGTTATTTTAAACTTTTAAAGTTATCCATGCAGAGTTGCCCAAGTTTTTTTTAAAAACGAATTTTACTTGAACTGGCATTAATATGCTAATCAGATACATTTTTAAACCAAATAATGACTTTTTAATCTTACGTTCTCAAGGAAAAATACAAAATTATTATAATTCCAACAAAATGGCAAATAAAGTAAGCTAAGAACGGCAACGTTATTTTAGTGCAAAGCAGGAAACGTTACATTGGTTTAAAATACAACCTACTATCACCCCCAACAAATGAGTAAAGGCTTGTTTCCGTGACAGGGGGGAGCACACCTTTGACTGCTCAACTGAAAAGTTTGGCCTTTCCTTTTTTTTCTTCTGCCGGCTGGTGAGGAGGGTAGGATAAGGATTACTGTGCTGTAAGGTGGCTATATAGTATCATACCTCTTTTTAAAGTTTTACGAAACACTGGTGTGACGTGTATGAATTCTGCAGTAATAAATTAAAAAAACAATAATAAAAGTATGTCATCAGGCGTTAATTCAATTGACCTGGCAATTAAATATGCAATATAAAGATGACTATTCAACAACATTGCATTATCAATGTTACACAATTTAGGGAATTATTTAATTAAATCTATCTAATCTAATTAATATTTATAGCAATATTATCTATCTATCTATCTATCTATCTATCTATCTATCTATCTATCTATCTATCTATCTATCTATCTATCTATCTATCCATCAAATTAAATAATAGCTTTATTGGCATGACTAATACGATATTGGAGCTATATAATTATTATTACATTTAAACAACAAATTAAATAGATAGATAGATAGATAGATAGATAGATAGATAGATAGATAGATAGATAGATATTCACACACACACACACACACGTCAAAACTACTTAATATAACAACATGTAATTAATCTGACCTCGTAATACATTAACATGAATTCAAATTTCGTATTAGCTCGTTTATAGACCCTCCTACTGAGAACAGGTTCACCTTAAAGTTCAGCCAATGAGCAGCACGAATCAGTCATCATTCACAACCATTCCAAGCGCAGCCTTTACGCGAACTTCTGAGCAAACTTCATACAAGTTCACGATCAGAAAATGTTAAGCTTCTAAGTACACACGTAAGCACATAGTTATGTTTCCAAAAGATCATGAATATTTATCGGTATAAGTCCTACCTTTGAGTCTCATGAACGTAAAAGCCTGCGTGCGGATCTTAGCATATCTCCATACTCTTAGTCCTTTACTTCCAGCAGACAAGTTTTATTCTTTCTTTTTATATAACACCTGCAACGCTTTATTTGCTTTGATTGCTATTTTCCCTCCTTTATCAATCTAGTTCAATGGAGCAGAGGTTGCTCTCCTTTTTTGTTGTCGTCTAAACCGTTTAGTTTTGGATGATCGGTCAAAGGTTGTGAAAAGCAGCGGGGAGAGGCAGGACGCCCAGCCGAGGAGGGAACGCAGGAGGCCGGACAGATCTAGTGGGCTGCATCGACGAAACGGACCATTAGACAGGGAAAAGCCATGGCTCACAGCTCTGGTCGATCAGGTAAGCGCAGGGCTCTCTTTTCGTCTCGCCAAACAGTGTGAGTGTTTATTTTCTAGCGGTAGGGGTGAGTCGCCGTCAGCTCAGGTAAGAACATACAGTAGGTGTTGTACTTTTCAAACGCAAACTACTTGACCAGCGACTAACCTTTATTGACCGCCCTATAGTGTTGCAAGCGCAGTCGTTTGCTCTTACGGTTGTGATTTGCGTGGTGGAAATTCTGACATAGGCCTATGCCTTGCCAATCCATTTAAAGTGGCAACTGATTCACGCTGGAATTATGTTATTATGTGATGTTAGCTGGGCCCGTACGTGTGTTGACATTTGTGCTCACTGTAATCCATTGTATTACTGCGGGCTTTCCCATTGCATAATTCAAATATTAATTTCCCCAAAACATCAGCCTTTTTGCAATCGCATTGTTTTTATAGCAATATTAATATCGCATAAATATACTGATATTTTAAATAGTATTATTAGGGTACTAGTATTGTTGTTGTTGTTGTTATTAATATTGCTGTTGTCGTCGTTGTTTATGCAGTTCGCTTAATTGAAAACATAGATCATATGCTAATTCGCCTTTCTATTTTGGGTGTAAATGTGAAGATCAATATAACACTTGTAATAATCTAATTAATTATGGTAAAATTAAAAGCAAGTACAAAATCAATCTCTGATGCTGTGGACAGAACTCAATTGATGGTCCATCTGTTCACTCTATAGACACCATGAATGGGTAATCTAAAGACACAGCTGATATCATGACTCTGGTGTTGTGAATGCCGTTTTGTTGTTTTGGTTACAGCGGTCAAATATTTGGAAACCTCATTTTTGTTGATTGAAGTAGGCTATACTAGATCTTAAAATATCTCAATATGTAATCAATATAGGAAAGAGTCATTTGGGAATAAAATTATTTTTTTGTAGTAGGCTATATAATTTTGATATTTTGGACAACACAACAAAAACTATTATTATTATTATTATTATTATTAGGCTAATGTCAGTAGGCCTATTATTTGGCAAACTATTTAATTTCTATATGATAATAATTTTAACTTGACCAGGGATTGTTTATACTTTTTAGTTCAAACTTTCTTTCCACGTATAATTTTTTTTTTGTTGCCAAAAATAACCAAAACAAACAAACAAAAACGATTTCTCCATATTTTTTTCAGTCTGTGCCAATTGAATACCTCTCGAAAAACACGACTAAATACGCTATTCTAAAACAATTCAGCGACTGAAAATCGCAGTAAGCTTATGAGACTCCTTAAATTCCATTATAGGTTACTCCTGCTGTAAAAGCTATGGATACTTGCATTAGCTAGGCTGTAGCACACTGACGTGGACAGCAGGTCTAGTGGAGTGGAAAGTATCGATTGGTGACGTTGACAATATTACAGTGAATGAGTTGAAACCTATGGGCTTTTAAAAGTGGAAATAGAAATATTGGAAAGAAGTGATTTTCTGCGTTCTCATTGGACGTTCATCGCTGTTCACTTTGACTAACAAACTTATGTGGCGTATAGCAGAGGCTGTCAAAACAGATGCACTATATCACTGCACCTTCTCGTGCAGTTGAGTAGCCTATCTCTCTCTTTCTGTCTGGCTCTCTTGTGACATGTTCGATCACTCTCTCATAATAGTTATCTTAATAGTAAAACCTGTTCACAAAATCTGATCTAAAGAAAAGAATACAAAATTAAACGTTTTCAAACACACCTAAAGCAGACATAATATATATATATATATATTGCATGTTTACCTGTTTATTTAAAAGGCCATTCTTGCAGTTTATTACACATTTTCCCTTTCCCAATTTAGTAGGCTACTTTTTTTTTTTGATGAGCCACGTGAAATTTAAAAGTCTCAATAGCCCGCCTTTAGAATTCAGTGGCCACTATGATCAGTTGCAATTAGTTTTCCTATCATTTAACAGAGGAAGTAACTAATATAGTAAAGGGGAGTGGAGGCAAAAAGCTGGGGTCTTGCGGGGAAATAAAAGCAGCTTTAGGGGAAATGTGTAGTCAAGTGTGAAATTACAGCCCATGGTGTTACATATTGTACCAGAAGCTCCCTCCAAAAATACTAACAAAAAGAAGAATCGTCCCCAAATTTAGCCGGGAGGCACAACATAACATACCCTCCTGTTCTTTTAGCCGAACCTACAACGGTCACAGTGCGAACACTTTATAAATGTGTAAGAGCCTTCTTTAGTCAAGCCAAAGCCTGCACTTTTCACCAATTACTACAATTACTTTATTTTTTATTTTTATTTTTTTTAACAGCATTTATGGTGCTTAAATTCAGCTCTATGTGTGCCATTTTACTAAAAACGAAAACAGTTAAAGCAATAATAATGGCAACAATAATAGCATAATAATAAGAGCATAATAATTATTAATTGCGATAAAGGTAAAAATAATTGCATACGTTTCTATTTGTATTTTAGCGGTTTAAAAATACATTTTACAGAAAAAAAATATGCAATTTAAGATAAGAAGCTAACTTTATCACTTGCTTCAGAAGTGGGGGAAAAATGTAAACATGATCACGATGTATTCCGGTATTCCAGGATAAAAACATGTATGATTCTTCTGAAATAAATTATTTTTCTGAGATAAGAAATATAAACATTTTATAACGAATTTTAGATAGATAGATAGATAGATAGATAGATAGATAGATAGATAGATAGATAGATAGATAGATAGATAGATCTGGTTTAAAATAAAATAAAAATAGTGAAACGTCAAGTGAAGCCTACTATCTAATCAGATAGCATAAACTAACTGACAAAACCTATCATCGATCTCAGTTCTAAAAAAATATTTCATAGGCTACATCTGAGCTTTACATAAAAACAATACGTAGGCTGTAAGAAAAATACACAAAACTTACAAACATTAAGTTCATCAATTGTCATCAGCAATCAAGAATTTAGTTGGATAGCCATAAAACAAACTTCAAAAGCCTCCATCAGTGAAATAAAGCAAACTAAGCAGCGCCATCTACAGAAATACATACAATACAGCAGCCCAAACAGCATGGTCAAAAGAGACAATCCTTTCACTAACATTTGACAGGGCCAAACTTAGTAGGGTTGACATAGTTTAAAATGCAACGATAATACAGTAATTCTTCCTTATCCGATAGCTTTCAGATGCACTAGCAAATCTTTGTCAGAAATTGATATTATGGCTATATTTAAGTCTAGGCTATTTATATCTGCAAACGGCGAATATTTATGCTACTGTATTGTTTACATTTTCCGTATTTCCTAAAACAGCGTAGGGCTGTATGTGTTTTCGAAAAAAAGCCAGCTAGGTTAATATTGCTTAACAATCTAATAATATTTAACGCCAATCCATTAGAGGCTAATCGATGTTCGGAAAAAAAAGGAAAACATCCGACAATACCTATAGGCTAATCGAGAAAAAAAATACAGTAGAAATAGAAAACATGAAGATTAAGACCTTCCGTCATCCTTAACTAGTCTCATCTTGACAACATAATGCCCATCAACAACACACACAAAAATGCATTCAGTCTATACGTTTAGGTCATATGATTTAAACATGATTCATGTAGTTTGACAACATACATTTTAGAAATACCACGATGCCTGGCCGCTGGTGGTACCGCTTCCTTTCCACTTGTCTTTTAATTTCCTCGATTTTTTTAAACCCATCTCTCCTCATTTCCCTGTTTGCATCCCTCCCCTTCCGAAGTGTCAGATGAAGAGACCTCCTCATTTGGTGCTCCAGCTTTTTGCGTTGGCGAATCACAAAGTGTTGGAATCTATTGCCTTTGTCTGACATGTCATCCATCTCTATGCGAGGGGGGATCTGGGAAGGAGGGGGGCGGTGGACTGCAGCTTTTAGAAACAGACACACTGAGAAGAGGGGTTTCAGTCTCAGCCCAAAGCTTCTAACAGGCACATCCCATTCTTGAAGAGAGGGGGACCGAGAGACACTCGCCGTGTCCATGTTTTTTCCTGTCATCCCCGGACGAATCTGACTGTACCCCTCAGACTTTACCAGAAACGCTTCTCCATATCGAGGAATTTACACTGCAGTTTCACCAGAGGACACTGGAGGAGACGCAACCACTAATGCTTGCGTTCCCTTAAATATGTAGCTAACACATATTAACTGAACGACTGATTACGCTAACGTTCCTGCGTAAAAGATTGTTTTTTTGAGAGACTAGTGCAGGACATGATCTGCACCTGACCAGCCTCGTGTCTTCATTGAATGGACTGATCAGCACGAGATAAAGTTCGTCGCTCGCTGAAGAACTTCTCCTGTACACTGGCATCGGAAGCACTGTGCTTTGAACGGATAGCGATCTTTATTAATTCCAATTATAGCTACATAATCAAGGCGAGACGGCGACCTCAGTCGATTATCTTTCCTTCCTTTGCTATCCCATGGATATTCACTGCAAAGCAGACCCCTTCTCGGCGATGCACCGTGAGTAAAATATCAGTTTTTTCCCCTTCAAAATCTCTACCTTGTTTAGCATAAATCAATTCTAAATTGTTTAGCGTTCCGGTAGAGGTGGCTTTGTAAGACTTTAGCCTATAACCTGTCCGCATTAAGCTACTCACTCTTACCAAGTTTTTAAAGGTCTTACAAAAATGTAAAAATAATTGTTTTAATATTTTATAGGCTAGCCTACTTCTCGCTCAGTACGCGAATACGGAAAGTAGTCACCGTGAAGAAATATCAGATCGCTTATGTTATTTTAAGCGGCCCTTTAGTCGTTTGTTCCGACAAAAAGTCGCTCAAAAAGTCGATTACAATATTTAGCGTGGTTTAATTTAAAATGACTCATTATGCGTTGTATGTAAACCGTAAATGATTAGTGCATATTTCACGCAATATATTATAGCTATATTTTATTATTATATATTTTTAAGTGCAATGCTTGAATGAATTACTGGCACATGTGAGAGATGTACCTACTGCAAAAATATGAAGCAAAATCGCAAGAAATATCTAACATGTGCCAACGCTAAAATACCAGAATTTTTTTTGATAAAGATTCAATTATTTTACAAAACATTGCCTTTAAAAATTTTACATTTTAAAGCGCGGAATTTCCAATCACAATAAATGTGCTCTACATTTTGAAAATCTGGGAGAAAAGGTTTGCTGTTAGGCACAATAATACGATTTTTTTTTTTTTTTTTTTTAAAAGGATATAGCCTATGTGTACTGTATTTGTTGAAAACACGGTATTGAAACAAGGCCTGGGTATAATTTAAATAATTAATTCTTAATTATTTTGCAGTAGCCTACTCCCTGGTTGTAATATGAGTTATCAAAGCTCTTTTTAATTATTTACAATAATTGTGCAAGGAAAATTAAACAGGTTGAAACATAATCTATGCGACATGTGTTTGGCTGCAATGGAATAGAAGAGGAAAATACTACCTAACTATGGGTCTTGTGGGTAGAATAGCACATGACGTTTTGCTAATGTTTACATTCATGATTGCGTATAAAAATAGAGGGTTACGGGTGGAATAATAATAATGTATTATTATTATTATTATTATTATATTATCAGTATAACTGTATAACAATTTGTAGGCTAGCTTAGTTATTTACTGTGCTGACAAATATGTAAACATAAAGCAATTTATTAAACTATAAATTAAAAATACTGTCCAACTTACAAATTTAATTTGTTTTAACATTAGCCTATGAGGAAAACATTATTAACTGTCCCGTGAACCTTTTGATGATAATTGATATTGTCATAGCCTATACAGAAATAGTAAGCTAAACAAACAAAAAAGAACAAGCGGTTCAAAACAAATTTATGTATACGTTTTTATTATATTTCTCAGTTAATATATACATTATAGCTAACTGTCTTATTGTTTATGGTTGTCCACATGTGCACATACAGGTAAGTGTGTGTGCGCGCGCTCTCCCATGCGGAGAGTGTTAAAGAGAAAGAGAGAGAGAGTGAGGGGAGAAAGGGAAAATTAAATGCTTCTGTGTGGTAGCCATGTTAACGACACAGCCTATCTTCTATATGTATGTAATGTTATGCTTTTTGTGTCTGTGTTGTTGTATCCCATATAGGGCACGGCGGTGTGAACCAGCTAGGAGGGGTGTTTGTGAATGGCAGACCCCTACCTGACGTGGTCAGGCAAAGAATCGTGGAGCTCGCGCACCAAGGAGTCAGACCTTGTGACATCTCAAGACAACTACGGGTCAGCCATGGCTGTGTCAGCAAAATTCTCGGAAGGTACGAAAAATTACAGATGTAGCAAATTTGTCCTATTATAGAGAACTAATACTAGTCAAATGTTATTGCTTCATATAAATTAACATCTTAAACAATATTGTACTGTAATGTATCGTATTAGTAAGATTTTTTTTCCTTTTAGTGAAAAGGTATAATATTAAATTCACTGACCTTAAATTCATTGTGAAGGAGGAAGGATATGTTTTCTAGGAAACTGTTATAGATTTTTGAATTTTGTGAAATATTTTTCAGCTATCAAAAGGATCTTATAAGGTATTCTGCATTTTAAATGTTCCTTAGAAATTATGAGATGTGTTGGTGGCATGTATTAATCGTGGGGTGCATGGGACATATATCAGTCGCTGAGGAAACCGTTTGATAAATGAATGATTGCGATTTTAGATCGCAGCCTATATGCTAATGATTGAAAACGCAAAAACTATTGAATGTACGTGTTAAAATAGAAATTACACATTTTCCCGTCGCAAGGCTTGGGGAAAAAAATAACATCTGATAATTTAAAAGTCAAAATATAAATTAAATCAATAGATTATTTAGCCTAAGTATTTATGGCCCGTATTCATAATTCACTGTTTATAAATATGCCTCAATGCCACACGCAACAACAACAAAAACGCCATCGCTAAGACGTTTGGACAATTTTAAATAACGAATTATCGTTCATCTTTTCCAGATATTATGAAACCGGCAGTATTAAACCTGGAGTTATTGGGGGGTCCAAACCAAAAGTGGCGACGCCCAAAGTTGTGGATAAAATCGCAGAATACAAGCGGCAGAATCCCACAATGTTCGCCTGGGAGATCCGAGACCGACTCCTGGCCGAGGGTGTTTGTGACAACGACACAGTACCAAGTGTTTCATCCATAAACAGGTAAAGCGGTTTGAAATTCCATTTTCACACTTTAAATTTCAAATTTATTTGAAAAGCGTGATGTCATTGACAGAACAGAACTATTTGTTAAATCCGTTCTCTACTGACCTTCAGAAGAAGGCTAGCTACTGTTATTAAAACGGCGATTCCAAACACTAACGGCCAAATTACCGTCAGCTAATTTAAAATCCTTTAGAGGCCTTGTACTGAAAACTATCGTTTCCAATTTACAATTGCTTATTCCATGGGTGATGTTTTTGCTTTTTTAAATTCTTGCTCTCGGGGTGGTCTCAAATGTGCAATTCAATCCCAAATCTGTCCACAGCCTGCAGAGGATCTATAGTTGAGGTCGCGAAAATCACATCTGTCTCGATGAAAACCAATCAATACTCTGTAACCAGATCCAGTGGCACTGGGAAATGCGCGAACAGACCTCAGTGCTTGATACGGAATCTCATCTCAGTAGTTAAAAAAATAAATAATAATAATAAAATAAATATAGGCTATATATAGTATGCAAGACAAAAAAGTTATTGTAAGCTATTTAAATGTGTTGAAAAAAGAGATGTGTAATTAAGTAATGTGTATGATCCATTAATACTACATATGATATATTCTATATCTATTATCTTAAAAAAAATTAAATAAAAAAAGGACATGCCTACTGCCTTGGATTAAACTGGGAAGGGTCATAGCACTTGCATATTGTTGTCCTATTGTTAGTTTCACTGCTTCAGTTGTTCTCATTTGTAAGTCGCTTTGGATAAAAGCGCCTGCTAAATGAATAAATGTAATTTATCTGAATTTAACTTATTTGAACTAATAATAATTACAATGAATAAATCTAAATTATTATTATTAATAATATTATTAAATAAGAATAGTGCAAACAAAAAATATAATTGTGAATGGGTGGATGTGTAACTGGGCTTCTACCTCAGCAATTTCAGTAAGTTATTAACTTTCCAAGGACTAACAAACAGGCCCTGTAGTCCTTATGTTATCATAAATAATGCAAAGGAGATTATATGCAGATATGCCTACCTACATTAAATCAGTCAGTTGAAAATAAATAGTCTTAAGTTACCATTCTCATTCTTATTTCTTATTAAAATACAAAGGCTAGCAAGACTATCCCAAGTGAGATGGAGACATGGTGGTGGGAGGGGGGTTTAAGAGTAGAAGAACAAGGTGAAAAAGGCCTACCTGCAAGCAGGAGTAATGAACTTTGGTTAGGAGGCACTGTTCCATAGAGCTGGCCAGCAGCATTACATTTTAATGAGCTGAAGAGAGATCATGGGCCGACCCGCACAAGACATTTCCTCGGAAAAAGAAAGAAAAAAAAAAACGTGGGAGAGAGAGGCTGAAAAAATTCATTTCATGCACTATGGCTGCTTAAAAAGGGCAATTTGAACAGGTCTCAACACATGTATGTGGTAAATTTTTAATCTGCATTAATGACATGAAAGAAGAGCCACTAAACCTTTGTTTCCAATGATGTTAAAGTTATCACCTCAGAGGAGGGCATTGTAAGGACCTCTGTTTATATATGAAATGAATACATATAGGGATGTAACAAATTGATTTGGACTGTTATTCTAAATCATACAAAGATGGTTTTCTATGCTCAGGGAACACACATCGGATAAACCATAACTGAGCTAATTATTTCAAAACTTGCCTGTATTATTTAATAAATTAGGAGTAGCTATAGTATACATCAGTGTGGGCTGTGTTTTTAAGTGAACTGGATTGTACTGCACCAGAACACTGTCCTAAAAGCGACCAAGTACAAATAAAATGAAAATACAATATTATTTCCTATAATTATAGCAGGCTCCAGTCGTATAGTCGTCCAGTCAAACTATAAGCCTTGTGCCATTTCAAACAGGTGTTCTTGTGCCCTGTCTAAAAGTATTCCCTCACCAGTGAGCAGACTTCAGAGGCAGGACCCTCATGCACTGAGCGCTTAAGAGGTTGACCTCTGCTCTGTTGACATTAGAAGATGTCCCAGCTTTAAGCACATTTTCTCTGCATGAATTATTAAAGATTACACACTGTCTGGGGTGTTCTCTGTGTCCTCCTCACAGCATGAAGTCACTGGCACACAACCAGTTCTGAGCCCTTCTATCGCCTGAATCCTAAGCGTCCTTTCAATAGCATCGATTCATATTTTAATATTTCTACAGGGAATTCTCAGCACCCTGGCAAGTCATTAATTCACACCTTCCAAATAGCTCATTCGATAGTGAGAACATGGATCCAAGCTATTGAATTTGTGTTGCTATAGACACGGTTAAATCATTGTTTTGGAGGGATGTTAAAAAAAAAAAAATCACAAAACTCTGATATGGTGTTTGTTCAGGAAGATATAAAATAGTATAAAATAATTATTTTATTGTCATTAAATTGATAGTGTGTGTGTATCAGTTCACTGAATCAAATCTTAGTCATAAGTACTGATTTTCTAAGTGCATTAGAACATACAGAATTAGGATTTCCTTTGTAATGAAATTTACAGCCATATTATAGTTTATACAAATGTGAAAATGTGTAGCCAACGAGTATAAATGTGTTCCTAGAATAAGGTGACAGCTTCTTCTCTCAAAAGTGTGTCCCAGATTAAAGACATCAGATGCTGCAGTGGGCTTTGGTGAAGCAATAAGACACTATTGCTTTCCTGTCACATATAATTTATAGCCCTCTATTTGCATCTGTTCTTCTCTGTCTCTAATTCCCAACTTTTTTATCCCCAAGTCCCAATCAATAGGGCCTCATCATGCTGGCACCTTTGCATGTTTGTGCTAGAAAAAAAAATGTCGGATCTGGAAAGTCAGTATCCACACTCTACAAGCAATCCTCACTTGCTTCAGTGAGGAAGACGATAGAGGGATAGATTGAGATAGATAAAGAAGGCGAAGGAGAGGGAGAAAGATTATTAAAGCTGAGGCCAGTTCGGGGCAGTGAAGCTCATCATTGAGGTGAATTGATGTGATTTCATGCTTTGTTTGCAAGATCATTCAGACCAAAGTGCAATGAAGACTTTCCCCCATATCACACCTTCGAGGTAGTGGGACTTTATCATATTTCTAAAGATAGGATCCCATTTGATTGAATCCACTCTCTCCGCGGTAGCTCCCACTCTGCCTCTCACATCTACTCCATGATTGGCCCTAATACCCCAAGATTGGTTATTTGTGACAGAAGGCCCAAAAACAACACCAGAGTTTTACACACGCAATGGGTCGCATCAGGCTATGCGTAAAATGATCCAGCGAACCAGCTGCTCCCTCAACTCATCGTGTTCTTTTAACTGTCATTTCATAGGATAATTCGAACCAAAGTTCAGCAGCCTTTCCATCCATCCGACGGCACAGGAACGCCTCT
Source organism: Abramis brama (assembly GCF_963993115.1). Lineage (NCBI taxonomy): Eukaryota > Metazoa > Chordata > Actinopteri > Cypriniformes > Leuciscidae > Abramis > Abramis brama. The sequence continues at coordinate 16,352,462 of NC_139981.1, forward strand.
CTCCACAACGGGACACACTATAGGTGAGACAGCATACATTTTGCATATAAACATTCAAATCAGAATGACATCAATTATGCCTGTGCCCTAATGTTAATTCATTCTCTTTTAAGGTGATCTTGAGAGCACTCCATATACGTTAACCTATTCCTGTGCTCTTTCAGTGCCCAGCACAGCCTCCCCACCTGTGTCAAGCGCTTCCAATGACCCCGTGGGGTCCTACTCTATTAATGGCATCCTAGGAATCCCTCGCTCCAACGGCGAAAAGAGAAAACGCGATGATGGTAAGAGACTGGATTTCTCTCCATCGCTTTTATTCCCCTCTCACTCCTTTTCTAGGCCTCTCTACAGCCCCCTGTAATTTCCAATTTGTGTGAGGAGATGAAGATGGCATTTTGATAGCACTGGACAAAGCATTTTGTAAAAGAAAAAAAAAAAGGGCTCTCAAGTGACTTGTTATGTAGTAAAGCAGATTGGACTGTTACATTCAGCCATTTGATACTATGGTGTTTGTACGGCTCTAGCACATTTTATTTGATGATACAGTAGCTCTGCGCAAACAAGAATATGCCTACATCCGAATCATGACAGCATAGCGCTTAGGTAGTGCATCAGGGATACGGCTTTATGCTTTTGTAAATAATACAGGTCAATGGAAATGAAGACAAAGAAATCAGCAACGTAAATGCATTAGGAAATGGCAAAAAAAAATGTGCTCAGAACAGACTGGAAAGGCAGAATATTATGCAAAAACTACCTGATGTGCGATTTCTAATTGACTTAAAAACAACTCTAGACATATTCTGATATTTTAATTTCACACAATTTTCTGGCTGTGTATTTTTGCTTTTGAAGAACTGAAATAGCAGCAAAAAGGGAGCTGCCAACCTGCTCATGCCAACATTCCCTCTCCTTTTATAAATGAGAGGGCACATACCGCCTAAGGCCTAATGGCTGATCAGCTCTTCATACAATCGCCTTTTGAATGCTAGTGAATAAACATCCATGTGGCACTGGGCCGAACGAGAACACAGAAAGTGCTGTAGTCAAAGGGAGGAAGGTTGAAGTGGTTGGAAATGATCTCTTAAAACATTTATCAAAGCAGGGCTACTTGCTTCTTTTATGTTTCCGTCTCTTTAGTTCTCTGGAGTGGCAACCACTTGGATGGGAGGAAAATAGGATATTGTAAGTTTTGTTAGCCCAACTTTTTCTTGCTTGCTAAATCACAAGCCACTCGAGTCTGATCAAGTGCTCTGTGAGGGTGTGTGTGAGTGTGTGCACGTGTACATGTAGGGTTGTGTGTCGAGGGGAGGGGGATGAAACGGAGCGCACTGACGCTTAATGATATCTTTATGGAAAGAGCTCTGGATCATATATAAACACTGTGAGAAAGCGACTGTGGCAAATCACATTTGCTACAGCGTGGCATGCGCTTACAGAGACCATCGTGGGGCTTTTCCTCTGCCACTGTCATAGACCGTTTGCTTCTAAAAACAGAGAAAGGACATAACGTGACGAGAGGGGATTACCCAGCCAAACGCCAGCGCCGGTAGTTATTCCTAGTTTGATTAGAACTGACACGACATGAAGAGTGGATGAAGGGCTTGAGTGTAATTGCATCATAAAACACTAGGCGGGAAAACACGAGTTTACTTGCGTGCGCAATATCAAATTTAATACCGCTTCAGTGAGGATTACCTTTTATTATAACGACTAGAGTAAATATTCCTGTTGTTGCCAATGTGTTTCCCCTCCTCTGGCATCACACATCCTTATGCAGGTCTCTCAAGGTGTACAGAGACATTGTAGGGCATTTGTCATGCCGTGTCCCTGATGAAGAGCTCATGGCTGGTAATTGATACAGTGCCAAATGTCTAAAAAGCATTGTGTTATTTAAACTTAGCCCTTATTTCACACCGAGACATCAGGGAGGCAGAGCGACAGCCAGTGTATGGTTTCAATTTCATAGCAGCCCAGCAGCCTTGGGCTACCTGAGCCTTATTTGGCTGGGTGAAGCCAATCTTCCCTTCATTAGATGATGACATAACAGAAATATGCTAATCCGATTTTAGGAAGAGCTGAGGAAATGCACTTTGAAACACGTGACGTGTAAAATGAGTTTGAGAACAGCCAGTTCGGGGAAGAGAAAAAGTCGTGTGTAATGAGTAAGCATTCATTCAGTGCTTGATTTAAGAGACGTAGGCGTCCGCAGTCTTTCTATTTGATGATGCTAGTGCCCTTTAAAAAAAAAAAAAAAGGTCCCCATTACAAGAGTGATATGGAGATAATGTAGTGTGACACGCATTATGTACACCAGGTCTTTGCAAGAGGGGCTTCAGGGACACAGGTGTCATAAGAGTCATTAATCTGTCATTTTCATGTGTTACTGCAAATTAAAAGTAGCGTGTTGCTCGTCGGCTGCGGGTGACGTTCGACGTGGTGCGGACCTTCGGAGAAGGGAGGGAGGGGTTGGGGGGAGCCTCCCAAGATTAGTTCTTTGGTGGCAATAGCTCCCTGCAAGTTGAACATAGTGACATTTAAGAGAATTTGCAATTCTGCAGAGAAAAGCTATTAATTCACAAATTAGCACCCCCTTCCTCTATCGTGGATGTGCAAGCTATTGAGGAGACAAAAGAAATAGCCTAAAGGGGAAGAGAGAGACACAGCCCTATCTGTGTAAAGATTGGTTTATATGTCTGCAAGCAGTGATACCAATTATGCCAGCACAGAGAATGCGCCTCAACCTTATTGCTGCCTTCACAGGCCCTTCAATTCATTGCCAGATTTATTTGTGTATCTCATTATGGAAAATAGAATGCCTCTCTTGCCAAATGCATTAATGGCAAAAGAGGGAAATTAAGCCTGTTTGGGATTTCTCATTTGTCTGAGTTAATACTTTGTTACAAAATGACACAAATGAATGAACTGAGTTAATTACTAGCGTACAGGCACGAGTCACATTTTTCCACGCAGTTTCTTTCTCACCTGTCCTTGCGTCGGCTGATTAGCAGGTTGGTGTGACCCAGCTCTCTTCCATCTGTACGAGTCCAAACATATCCTACATAGGGAGTAGGCCGGTTGCAATAAATTGCTTGCAAAAACACAGATTGACGCTTGAATCAGCTGTGGGAGCGTGCGTTCACGTGAAAGAAATTAAAGTGGGTTGATTTATAAGGCCTAGCGGCGTATTTATTTGACGTTAGCGCGATAAAGGGATTACATCCGTGCCATCGTGGTACAGGTACTCAAAAGTTTTACTTTGAAGCTTGTTTGTTCATCTAAAAGTATTGCTTTGAGAGTGAGTGACAACACACTTCAAATCCCCATGCTAAAATAGTTTGGCCCACAGCTAGAATGCTTTAACCTGTGCTTCCATTTCATGGCTTGTGAGATTCTATTGTGTCAATATGGATTCTACTTTAAAAAAGAATAGAAATGAAATACATCCAAACCAAGAAATGGATTGGCCTCAGTCTAAATCGAATGAGAACATCCCACCGATCTCATCATGATGATGGCCTCTGTATGAAAGAGAAAGCCCAGATTTGAGCGAGGCTGCAGAGCGTAACCGGCAGAGAAGAAGGTGCCGGGTTCCTTATCAAAGGACACAAAAGGTCTATGCCCCCGCTTGGCTGATACATCTGCATTCAAGCAGACCCTCCGCCCCGGCCTGGCCGATAGCGCAAACGCGAAAATCTGCAGCATGAAAACATCTAAGGGCAGGGTGGTTCGCTCGAAGAGGAATCGTGTCAGAGAAAAGTCAATTATGAACGTTGATGCTGAGAATTAATGGTGCGCCGCATTACGCAGATTTTAAAAGGAAAGAGAGTGAGAGCGAGGGAGATACGCATTCATTAATTGCGTTCCAGGACGCTGCGTCACATGAGGCCGATGTGCTAAATGACGGACCGGGTGTGAGTACAGTAAAGAAATGTGTGTTATGGGTGAGATGAGAAACCCATGCTGACAGCGGTAGCCTGAGAAAAGAAAAAAGGAAAAGGAGAGAAAGCGCAGCTCCTACTGGCAGCCTGCACACTGTTCAGCGACGCTAAATTGAATTAATAAAGCCTTTAAACACGCTGTAACATAACAGGAAATTAACAGTCCCGGTTGTGCTGCTGCTGCTGCTGCTACCTCGCCCTTTCTCTCCCTCCATCTCTCTTGTTCTTTCTCTTATTGTCTCTTCTTCTTCTGATTTAGTTGTTTGCTGTGCAGTCTTGCCGCACTGTAAATTTCATAAATAGGAGTGCCAAACCTGTGTGACTTTAAACACAAAATAAAATAAATAAAAATCCGTACATTGTAAGTCAATAGAGTTTAAAAAATTTTTGGACCCTATTGACTTTCACTGTATGAAAAAAAAAACATACTTAAACAATTCTTCAAAACATTGTTTTGTCATACAGGTTTGGAACAACATGAGGGCGAGTAAATGATAATAAAACTTGCATTTTTGGGTGAACTATCCCTATAACAATAAAAGTAATACATAAAAACAAAGGATGTGTGATATCAGGTCAAGGGTCATAGGGGTCACAAGACCCTCATTTGCTTTTCAAAAAGCTCTCTCATCCAAGCCAGCCTTATCTGATGAGATGAAAGCAGGAAACACAGCACTGTTCTTTTAAAAGAATGTCACACCTGCCCGGGCAACCCTAAACACAACTTCCTAAAACTTAATATATTCTCTCAGAGTTCATATCACAAATTTAGGACATTTTACTTGAAAATGTTCAAAAGCACTTACACATATTGACTTCGTACAGTGCATATCTTAAAATGACAAGCTCACCATGATAAGCCCTTTACTGTCTCTTGTTCTTAGTTTTATTTGAACTGGGCTCTCCAGAGGAGGAAGCCCATGGGAGGCCTGTTTTATGGACTCAGGTTATCTGATCTGACAGAGCTCTAGTCCCATAGCACCAGAGTGCTAATGCAGTGGGATGTCAAAACAAACACACTCAAGTGTTCCAATGAAATCAATATAGCATGAGCACTGATGTAAACAGGAGTGGCGCTATATACATAGTCTAGACAACATAACAGTGAATCCCTGAGAAATGTCAAAAGTTCCTCTGTGAAACGCTGATCTAACCTTGATCTAACCTAAATCTCCCCTAATTGTAATGTCACGGAGAACAGCCCAGCCCCCCACAGCTCAAGCCGCAGCTCCGTCCCCTGTGTCAACTAGCGGCCCTGCGCGCTTTGGGCTTTTGAGTATGGCAAACATACTGCACCGAAGCAAATGACAAACGCCTGCTTATTGATCGCAGTTTGCACTTAGACCAGCTGATAGAAAGTAATTAATGACTCTATTTTCTTCTGTACCAAAGAGAACAATTGAGGTTTATACGGCAACAACATGCAGCCTTATAGAAGGCCCCCAAGGGAGCTGTCTATAAAAAATGCCTGCTCTCAGATATGGAATGACTAGTATAATGCAAGGAGAAAAAACACAACAAAACAACCACAACTTAATAGGAAGAGAAAAAATGTCACCTCTGTGTAGCTTAAATACACACTCCCATGCACACACACACAAACACACACACACACAAACGTAATATCTCCCAGTCTCTTATCAGACCTCTCTGTGGATCCATTTCTCCTGAAAGTCAGTTCATCCTGTGGCCTCAGCCATTGAAAAAAGGTCAAGCTGGCGGGTAGAATGGCAATAAAGCCCCTGAAATGGTACTATCAGTGGAACATGATTGATCAATTGAATTCCATAGCACAGAAAAATGTGGGATTAAGTAGAGTATTATACGCACAATGAGTTGAGGCATGATGTTCATTTCAAGTTCATTTCGCCTCTCTCCTGCCACCAGATCAGGCAATCAATAGGGGCCTTGCATATCATATATCACTACGCTCTCGCCGAGGAGAGAACATAATCTACTGCAAATTTAGAATGACAGATTTGTAAGGGAGCAAAAAAAGCCCCTCCACCCTCAGAGACCGAGAGGCGGGAGGCTGCCAGTACGGCTGCCGAGGATGCACTGACGTTTGTCGAATGTTTGCGAAGGGGTTTCCGGAGGAGCAAAATGAGGCACTGGGGAAGGAAGGCTACCTGCTTCGGCAGGGTGATGGGGTCACGGTCTGAGGGGAAACTGTTCATTTGTTTATAGAGAGCGAGATGGAGGGAAATGCATAAGCTGGCAGTCAAGCTACGTAATTGTATTCAAGCCGGGACTGGCCTCCCATTTTTCCAGGGAAAAGCAATCTGAAAGTGAAAGCAGCATTACATTCTAAAGGAAATGGTGCCTTTTAAATAATAGCTCTCCATTTTCCACCAGCCCACTGACTGAAAAGAGAACAAGGTGGCTCACGCTAAAACACGTGACGTTCCCAACAAGTATATGTTTGCTCTGAAGGCAATCCATCAATTACTGCAGGCCTATCAGATGATGACGGTGCTGATGCTGATCTGAGATGGGGGATGTGTGGGTCTTCTCTCCCCCACTTTGCACCGTCCACATCTTTCCCTCCCTCTCTTTCTCTCCCAGCCTCATGTGCTCTATCTTTCTACAGCTATTAGGATCAGTTTGAGGCTAGTGCTGACTGAATTTGAGCTGATATACTCCAATCTTTCATCTAGTGGTGCTGAGAGGTGCACTACAGCGCTAGACGTAGCTGTTGTGTGGGGTGCGGGATGGGGGGGAGGGGGGATGGGGTGCCTGACCAACGGGACCATAACGACTGGTACTAGCATGTGGCCTTGTCCCCTCTCTCCTCTCATAGATGGTTCAGATGGCTCTGGCCCAAACAGTGATTCTCAGGGTAGTGTGGAGAGTTTACGGAAGCACCTGAGGGCCGATGCCTTCACTCAACAACAGCTGGAGGCTCTGGATCGGGTGTTTGAGCGGCCGTCATACCCCGACGTCTTCCCTACGTCAGAACACATCAAGCCAGAGCAGGTTAGTAATATCGAGGCAAATGGACGAATACTAACAAACTAATACATAAACAAAAAACTGGAGATTGTTAGACAATCTGCAGTACTAACTGTAAAGCGGAGTGTGAGCGGACAGCAGAGTTTATTTGAACCGACAGATATTTTTCTGAATAAAATCTCTTTAAGATAAACTAGTAAAATCAAGTCACCATACGATTTAATCCCAGACAAATGTTAAATGATGCATCTTGCCCAAGCATCACTAATATATGCATTAAATAGTGTAAGGTGCATTAAAGCCAGATTAATTTAGTTTCATCAACATGAATCCACTGATACGAATATGAAAAATAATTGACGAATCTTCAGTCTGAATGAAGAGTCTCACAAAAAAATTATGCTGCAAAAAACAACCCCCCCCCCCTCCCAAAAAAACCCCACCTTGTATATACAAGCTCGTATTTAAAGCGTTTGGCTTATTACGAGAGATAAGCTTTATTTACTTTCATTATACTATCAAACAGCCAGTGACTATTAATTTTTCCCTTGAAACTTCAAGTAGAGGCCCATAAAGCAAAAGCAGTGGCCTAATTGAGTTCATTTTAATTTCTCTCCGATCGCTGAGAATTACACTGGTGATAAATCAGGGGGACAGCCCTCACCCCTAGTAGAGGGCCTAATTTGCAGCTAATTACAAAACTGATTTCTACTGGAAGATCAATACCAAAACGAATTGGAAATGACTTGCAATCACAAAGAGAAGCCAAGAAGGTATTAAAAAAGGCAAGGAAAGAGGCTAAACGCGGGGGGAAAAACAGCCCTGGAACAGTCCAGAAAAATCACTTTTAATTTAATGTAATATTAATCAGACTACATTCCCATTTATTGGTCCGTTTTCATGCCCCCTTTTTAACTCTTGAAAGAGCGGACCTATTAGCCATGTCTGGTGTGTGAGGCCGGGCATTAAAAAGCCATTTTGGAAATGCTAAACTCAATGGGCTCACCCCTCCCACACTTCTGCCAGCCATTTGGTCATCCTTTTCAGATGGCTCTTCAGTTGCCCCACGCCCAACTTGCCCCTATCTGCATGATAAAATAGCTGTTGTGCATCTGAGGCCAGACCAAATAGAGAGGAACATCCGCTACTGGCCAACTGAACATTTGTAGCAGACAATTAGAGTTTATCTGGAATAGAGACAGACAAGTCTGGGGTCACAGCATTTCCCATTGGGACACAGGCCTATTGTGATGCGCAAATGCACGAACGCACACACGCACGCAGACGTATACGCATAAGAGCGGACATATGTATGCTCGCGCTTTAATACGCGTGGAACAATGGGAGCCGGAAATCTATTCTCATTTGTTAAATTAGTTACAAAGAAATCTATTTGAAGAAAGTCGTAGTACTTCAAATGCAGCACAATCCAACGTACATATCCAAAATAATAACAGAGAGCTGTTTTGGGGCTCATGTTCGTGTCATCATTTTCTCATCCTAAAGAAAACAATTTCAAATGCTCTCGAAACGAGGCCATGTTGGTAATCTAACAAAGCGGACCCGTCTCCTCCCTTGGCTGGTCAGGGGAATGACTGCAGTCAAGCACAAAGAGACAGCTGACACCCCTTCCTTTCAGTCTGTTCCAAATCCTACTCTCTGTCCCGCTCACAACCTTAATGTATGCACACACAGTTCACATTAACTCCACCAAAACACACATGCACATCTATCTGATGGGGGAAATAAAAATAATATGCAAGTGTAGTAGGACTGGATTTCAGGTGCCCATTTACAAAGCCACAGTAACTGAGCCGCCATTATATTAAATCCCTGGTACTTTGTGTACAACACTTTGCCTTCCTTAAATCATAAGAAATATCATAAAAAGGAGAGAAAATGTTTTAAAATAACATATAGAACTGGCAGCTCACAGGCAGAAAGCTTTCTAATTGGACACCTAAAAGTGATGCTTGGATCCCAAGATATATCTACTTAAAGTGTCCCCCCTCCCCTCATTGGCAGGCTAATGAATACTCGCTACCAGCACTGAACCCTGGACTGGACGAAGTCAAGCCCAGTCTGTCAACCAGCGTCAGCTCAGATTTGGGCTCCAGCGTGTCACAGAGCTACCCGGTAGTGACAGGTAAGAGCGCTGGATCGACCGTCCCAGCTGACCATTAGAATACTGGCAGGACATTCATATTCTGGTCTATGTGACTGTTTTATGTGGTAAAGTGAGCTTTATAAGTTGAGCGGACAGGTGAGAGTGGAATGTGACATGTTGATCTAAAGTGGATGGATTAGTGCTGCCTGCTCTGAGGACCCGTGTAGGAGAGAGGCGATCGAAACAGACAGGCGCCGTTTCTTGCATGCAAGTCCAAATCATTCAAAGTGATTATGGAAAAATGTCAGCCAGTGTCACTGTGCAAAACCCAATGGATTGTTTTACTACTTTACCTTTGTGTACTGAAAAGTTTTCTTCAGCTCATAGTTCTCAGAAAGAAATATGGCGGTCTAGCATGGTTTGGCCTTTGTTGTTGCATCGTTTTTTTTTTTTTTTTCTTGTGGTATGCGGTGGTTAATGTCAGCCTGGCTAATTGAAAGATTGTTTCATTGTTGCGGCTGTTATTACCTCAGAGAAGGTTAAGTTTACTGATAGCCAACTGTCGGGCTGAGATTAATATGCTGAGCTTTTAATAAAATTCACATAATTATGCAGGAGCCATCAAAGCCAATGAGTTCTGTGTGGGCGGAGGACAGGATGATTGAAAATTGCCCCCTTCTCAAATGATAGCTGGATAATGTTATGTGAAAAGAAAGGGCTTTTTTCCCCCCTCGGTAATATGTGGGAGGTAGAGTTCCCTCCAGAAAGTTGGGCCTCTGGAGAAGAAAGGTGTGTTTTTGTCCTTTGTATGAAAGCAGTCTCGGTCTAGGGAGCACCCTCATGGCAGGTGGCCTTTCTTGCACCTGGGACGGGACACACCGGGGGTCTTAGTGCAGACCACCTCTTGCTTCTGGTAGAGCACAGGAACGGCTCTGCTAGAGAGATTTTCAAATGGTTGTTTAAGTTATATTGTTGTTAATGATTTCAAAACAGTGTTGTTTATGCATGCATGATGAGAATACCTACCCCTGGCATCCTAAATTCAGCTTTTTCTGAAAAAATAAAATGCAGTTGTAGTTATGTTCTAAAGCTCTTTCAGAATGTCTAGGCTCAAATGACATTTCTTGAGAGCCGTATATATAAACCGTTCCATGTCGTATTCTAAATGACTTCTGGCAGTAATAACTTAATTTATAAAAATAAAAAAAGCAAGAAAAGCAGTTCAAAGACGCAATAACGTAATGTTATGGTGTACTCGCATGTGATAAGCTGGAAATAAGAATAAGGACAGAGTTAAAGGAGGTGCTAAATTACCCTACGCATTTACACTGAGAGCCAATTCTGAATAAATTACTCCCTCTCATTGGATAGAGCTGGAGATTATGCTCATTCCCAGCAATGTTTTCCTGAGCCAATTAAAATTCACACTGCCATTGATCTTGTTGATTTTATGTCGTGCGATTTGCATAATCTATTAAAGATGAATGATTAATGAACTCTTCATTACAAAACAGAAATTGGAATTTTAAGGGCACTACGAGGCATAGGAGACGTGTTTTTTGTGTTAACTGTTTACCCAATTAGTTTTAGGGGTTACTGCTCTGTACTGAAAGTCCTAAAGGAAAAGCCATTTTAAAATAGCTTATGTATTGGATTGAAATTTATGATGTTGGATGAAATGTAACATAAATAAGTACAATGTAAATAAGTAATATAAGTACATTCCTTTAAATAATGGAATAGATGCATACTTAAAAATATTAATAATCATTTATAAATATATAAATACATATAAAATTAAATAAATATGATTCATTTATAAATAATAATATAAAATCCCAGAAAGTACAGATGATAGAGTTATATGAGGAACTAATCTGTACTTCTGTTGTCATCAGGGGCAGTTCTTTCCCCAATGACTCATGAACATTCCACACTTTCATGTATTAACTGTAGTAGAGGGGGGGAAAAAAACAATGGCATGATTTATTCAAACTGCAGTAAAAAGTCTGGATGCTGTCCAGATATGACTAGCCTTTTAAAAAGGCCGTTTGCACATACCTTCACAATGAATGACTAGTGCGGATTCTTAAGCACTGTTCCTGCCGAGCCATATAATGGAAGTCTTCCTGGTGCCAGTAGGATGGTACCGTGTAAATGGGCACCCCTCCGACCCGCTGAAAACCTGAGCAGGTGCTGAAGGGATCCCCCCTGTTCCAAATCTCTTCAGAGAGATGGAAGGAGAGGAGGGGGCGGGAGGAGAAAAAAAATACAGAGAGCCCGGGCCTGAAAGCAACAGAGCTCCATGTCTTAAAAAAAAAAAAAAAAAGCAAGAAAAGTAAGAAAGGAAAGCAGCATACGCAGGCAGAGCGAAAGAAAAGACTGCTTTGTGTCGGCTTATGCGGCTGATGAACTCCGGCTGAAATATATCCGACAGAGAGCCATTTTTTAAGTGTGGCCCGCTATTCTCCAGTGAGCAGCAAACAACACGCTGCTGGCTAGACTGAGGTACCTGATGTGTGGCCCAGTGACAAACTGCCTCTGTCTTGAGTCACCAGAAGCCCCGGCAGGCCCTAGAGCCCAAATTAATGTTTATTTCAGCCTCACAATAGCACACTAACCTTTAAGCACACATTTGATAATGAATAACTTCAGGAACTTATATTGGGGATTCAAGCAATTTGGTCTTCCGAACATTACATTGCTGCAATTGATCGGTGTAAAGCAGTCCGTTTTTCCTGTGATTTTGTGAGAAAATGTTGAAAATTGAGGTCAAAGATTTCAGTACTTTTACAAAACATTAGGCAGGTGACTTTGCTGGAACTGTTGGGTTTAAAAAACAAAAAAACAACAAAAGGAAGTCATTCCTTTCTCTTCTCTTACTGCACCCATGTGAAACCATGCATTCACGAGAGCGAGACAGACGTAGAGAACTCTATAGCTCTGGTTCATGTTGAGATGTGATGCGCCTCCACATAGACCAGTGTTTATCTTCCATCTCTGTAATCAGGAGGTTGACAGCCTTCCTTTTTGCAGGTCTTGCTTGTTTCCAGGACAATAAGCAACAGCACCTCTGATTAGTTTCAGAGTTCAGTGATCTTGAACACTGGGCTTCGGTCAGTGTAGCGAACGCCCTTGTCTGCTTTACAGCGGCAAAGCAGAGGCCGTGAAAACGCGAGGCCTAATTCCTCCGACAGCCTCTCTTCCTTTTCTCCTTTATTGGCCTCTAAGGTTTTTTTTTTTTTTTTTTTGAAGTTAGGCTTTATGGCCATCATCTTCCTCTTTAAGATATAGTCATCTAACAGCCTCGTTTTTGTATGCGATTTAAAAAAAAAAAGTCATGTTTATCCTGCTCCTGCTCTATGAAGATTCGGCTGAGTCCCAGACCTGCGCAGGAAAGAGAATTCTGCCATTGATTTGTGTGGGAAAGAGGCCAGTTAAGTTGCCTGATTTCCTGGCATTAGGTCAGAACGGGTTGTCAGGGTTGCATCTGACAAAAAGGAGGCCTTATCTTAATGAGCGACTCTCCGCACATAGCTCGGTTGTAAAACAACAATAGTTGGGAAACAGCTAATGAGGCTATCATGAAGCTGTGAGAGCCCTCCCCACAGACCATGTTAACAGCAGAGGATGTTAAAGAGGATGAGTGGAGAGAGAGATGAAGACAGAACACACATTGATTGCTTGAGCTGCAGTGGCAAACCCGCTAAGATGAAAAATGCCAAACCTCATCAGCCAAATGATATTAGGGCTGGCGATGCAAAGGGGCCGTGTCGCGATTTGCAGGCTTTTTTTGTTTGGAGATGCGACTCTTACCTCCGAACCTTAGGGAAATTTCTCTGTATTTGAGCTTGATTGATCTGCGAGCCATGCTGCTGTTTGCTGATGCTCTTCAAGAGATATTGTTTGAAAGTGATTTACCTGCTTGTATTTGTTCATTTTTTGCTCATTTGACGGATAAATAATTCCAATCAGGTTTGTATAAAAATGTAGCTTTATTTAGATTCAGATATAAATCTTAAGTTGATAGAAGACTATGAAAGTGTCTTCTGTTATGGAGCAAATTATAAGTTGCTTTCCATTCTGAAAAAAAAAAGATAGAAAAAAATAAACAAACAATGGAACCAAAGATTTCCATGATAAATTATATTTTCACTTCTAATCTATTCTGTGCGTAAGTGTGAGTAAGCAGGGCCCAAAACTAAGACTCACAACTCAGGTAAAATTAAAATAAATAAAACTGGCCACCTGGCTTTTAACTTTTCTTGGAATTCCAAAAATTATGGAAATTTCCAAATTATGGAAAATTGTGATATTCTAAATCTGATTTCTCTCTCAATGTGAGCAAATTGAATTAGAGATTTAAATGGTCTACTGAAGATAAAATCAGTGACTGTTCCATCTATACATATATACAATGTTAACATCAACAAAAAATGTCCACAATTAAATGTATCTAGTTTTGATCTATTTTAAATTTATTTTGCAATTCCTGAATTTGAAAAGATGCATTCCAGGCACCAAGCCACCATAAGGAATAAAATATCAATCCTAATGTTTTTTGTGAGAGGCGATGTTTCACTGAGAGTTGCTGGGAGTACTAATAATGACAGCTGTAAAAATACGGAAAAACAGAAATAAATAATTATTTTGTCAAATAGAAATAACGCAAAATGCAGTCTAATGATAAAAAAAATTGTAGCTCACAAATATGTGTGGCAAAAGTTTTAAAGCATTCTTGATGTAATTATTTGTGGATGGGTCTTTGCACATAAAACCCACACATCGCAAAAGCACACAGTAACATTTCCTGGCTTACCATGACCAAATCCCCTCGTGCGTGTAGAAATGTTGTTTTCTGAGCGTGTGCCTCTGGAGGCTCTGTTAAAACTCCTGAACACACCCGAGGAACTGAGTCAGAACACCACGGCACTCGGAACTTCACATAAATCCTTCTTTTCCTCCTAAACGCAATGTAGCATCACAACAACACCAAACACTGTCAGCCAAACTTCATTTTCCTCTTCTTTTACTACTTCCATTCAGTACTTCCATCTGTCATGATTCATTTTTTTTTTTTTTTGCTGAGTGCGAGTGATTGTGCATTGTCTGATTGTGTGTGTGTGGCTTTTTTTGTTGTTTTTCTCCACCTGGCAGAGTCACATTCATCCTCCTCGTGTGTTAAGCAGGAGCCGCATGAGGCTTCCCTGGCTCCTTTCACCCCTTCCTCACTGGCAGTCTCGGGTCTAGCGGAACTGTTGCCCCTCCAGCCCAGCGTGTCAGTAGATGCCTCCACCCCCTGCTACGGTGCCTATGCCCATCATGCCCCCTGCTACAGCCAGTATGCAAGCCAGCCTATTATAGCAGGTACAGCCCTACAAAAAAAGAAAAGAAAAGAAAGATTAGAAACTTGCGCTGGTAAATGGGGGAAACAGCCAGAGGCGTCATGCATCTGTTTCTTTTTGAGAGGGCACCAATAGCAGTCCAAGGTTATTTGGTGCCCTACATATTATCAAAGGAAGAAAAAAAACACTCTTTAACTAATTTTAAGTGTTACACTACCTTTGAAAATTTGAGGAGAGTAAGATATTTTTGAAAGAAGTTTTAATCAGTTAAGCATTATATTAATTAAAAGTGACATTCTTTTACATTATTAAAATAATCAATTTCAAATAAATGCTGTGGTTTTGAACTTTTTAATCATTAAAGAATCCTGTGATCAACAGTGATCTTGAGCACCAAATCAAAATATTAGAATGATTTCTGAAGGATCATGTGACACTGAAGACTGGAGTAATGATGCTGAAAATACAGCTTTGCCATCATATGAATAAATTATACATTATATAATCATAAATTAATTACAATCGAAAATTGTACACTAGTGTTGTCAAAAGACCCGGTACTTCGGTACCAAGTCGGTACTAAAAAAACGTAAACGTCACGGTACCAAGTTTTCTTAAGTACCGGTGGTACCATAATGCCTTCAAGTAACATTACGTCAGTTTTATTTTGACATTATGAATACAATTGATGCCCTCAAATGTTAATCTGAACTAAAATAAACCTTTGTTTATAACTACTACAATATTACATTTCATTTTTTCCAAGGAGCTGTTTTGTTTTATATGCTCCTAAGAAGAGTCAATTATAGCTCTAGAATTGCTCAAAGTAAAAAAAAAAATCATACTTTATGATTTTAGTTTTAATAAAATTAAATCAAGGAAATTTCCCTGGCATTTCTTTCTTTTTGCTGTATCAAAAACGTACCGAACCGAACCGTGACACAAGTGTATCATATATATCGAACCAAACCGTGAATTTTGTGAACCATTACACCCCTAGTAATCATGTAAATTTCCTGCACCTGTCATAGACGTCCAAATGACGTCCAAAAAATTACCCAGTTCAAAGGTCCAATGTTGAACGTCAATATGACGTCCAAGTTGGGTCATGGTTGGACGTCCAAATAGTGGACCTAGTTTGGACGTCGAATAGATGTCCAGAATTGGTCATGGACCGACGGACCCAATATAGACATGATCTGCACGTCTATCCGACGTCCAATGTTTAGTGGGTAGTTCCATATAAGTTCATGGATAATTTGTTGTTTTGTCGTTAGTGAAAATCAATATTGACCTTGTATTTGAAAAAGGATCCTCATACTGTATAAAAACAATACTAATTCAGACTAAGTTCATTCGCATTCGGAGATTGACTATTTTTGAAACGGTGCGAACTGCGCTCTCCATGATGACGAGGAAGTATCAGCAAATAACTTATTGATTTCTAGCCCTTTGGTACCGAAATTACCGAAACCGTGGATTTTCACTGGTATTGGTACCGAATACTGACATTTTGGTACCGTGACAACACTATTGTACACAATATTACTATTTTACTGTATTTTTGATCAAATAAAGTGTAGCCTAGTTGAGCGTAAGAGACCTTAGAGATACCAAAGAGACCTCTTTCAAAAACCGTACCCACCCTGAACTTTTGAAAGGTAGTGTCTGTGTATATATAATTGAGGTATATACTTGTGTATAAAACGGCAAAAAAAAATGATATATATATATATTCCATGGTGCTTCTGTCCTGTACTGTCCTGTACTGTCCTGAGAAACACTGCTAACACTTTTCTAGCCTCTAGTTCTGTGATTATACTTATT
Organism: Abramis brama; assembly: GCF_963993115.1. Classification (NCBI taxonomy): domain Eukaryota; kingdom Metazoa; phylum Chordata; class Actinopteri; order Cypriniformes; family Leuciscidae; genus Abramis; species Abramis brama. The sequence continues at coordinate 16,368,634 of NC_139981.1, forward strand.
TACTATATATATATTTCCAACATGCTTGTTAACGTGTGAGTGGGATTGTGTCTCTTGTGATACTCTATAAGCACAAATTTCATTCATGTGCTTTAGATAATGACCATAAACAAGACAACAATATGGCTATAATTTGCCTTCAGTTCCTTTTAATTGAACAAAAAGCACAATATCATACTAAAACACAAGTTGTCACATTGCTTACCATCCTGGTGTACCTGTTTGACTGCCAGCACTCTTGTTAGTAGCTGGACTGGGGGAATGCTCCCCCGACCCTTAATGGTCCCCTTTCAAACAATGATGCAGGACCTCACGAGTGTCCAGTCGGGACTGACGAAGGCCTACGTGCTCTAAAGTTTGAGCCAGCACATCCAGCAGGATTGCTAGCCATCACCTCCAATTACAGAACTGAATATGGAGGCACTGTGCGCTCTGCACTCTCGTGATGTTTTGGGCTTTTTAGCAGCAGCAATGCCACCAGGAGGCCGAGGGCATTCTGTGCTTCTCTCTGTTGAGCAATTTAAAACACTTCAGTCAAAACAGGCCAGCAGCGCCACTCTGTGTAATAAAGGAAGTTAAAAGGCTGAGTGACCTAGAAGAGAAAAAAAGCAGTGGATGTGTTTTAGCTTCTGCAGGGTCAACAGTTTTTCAGGTTGTGAATTTAAGGAGAGGTGAACTTTACCCAGTGCATCAGCTTGGCATGTGGGTTTTCTAGTTATCTGTCAACAACAAAAAAGCTTGAGCTGATTTCTTAGATTTTCAGTGAAAATGGTTACAGGGTTGTGCTTAAAAAACAAATATGTTTGAGTATTATTGTTAATGATGTGCATGTAACACTGTAAGTGGTTTAATGCTTAGGGCACTTCTATGCATCATACATTTTAATGTGCCAAAATATGTGGTGTTCATGTTATCTTTTTACAGCATATCAAAAAGTAACTCTAATGCCCTATATCTAGTATTTGTATGATCTAAAAATCTTGAATTCTGCCTAACTTCCCTCATTAGTTGTAGTACACTTAAAAATTGTAGTAGTAAAACTTTAAGTTCTTTTATTATTATTATTTTATTCTAAAGATTTTTGGATAATCATAAGGGGGCATCAACACCATTTTGTCATTTATAGCCCATTGAATTATTATTATTATTATTATTATTTTGTGTGTGTGTGTGTGTGTGTAATTGTGCGCTTACAATTTTTACTTTCTTTACAGGTCGAGACATGGCAAGCACAACCCTACCAGGGTACCCACCTCACGTTCCCCCCACTGGGCAGGGCAGCTACCCCACCTCTACACTTGCTGGAATGGTCCCTGGTAAGTTTAATTACTATTTTTACGAGGACGTTAATTTTAAGAGAGCTCGTAATATTTTCAGGGAACGGTCCTGTGCAATTGATCATTTTCAGGAAACCTGAGGTCATGCGAAGCCAACCTGAATTTGCACTTCTGCATCTGAAAAATGAAATTGTGCATTAATATTCAGTTATCACTAGCCCAAAGCTTGCTTTTGTATGTTTTAATATATTAGGTGCCAGGTAACATTTTAAGAATGAGAGTTAAAGAGAAGTGACACAAAAGCTACATGCATATTGCCCATGACATTTCTGGTGATGCTGATATTTATTAAACAGGATAATATTAATGAGGAGCATAATATTAATGAGGATAAGAATAATGAGGAGGATGAGGAGCCAGAATTGCAGTCTAACTAAAGACAAGGACAGGCAGTGTGGATTTCGATCTCGAGTCGTCAATAACCCGAGTAGGAGCCTCAGCTTATCGGCTGCTGAGGAGAAAATTAGCGCCTCTCAATAAGTGATCAGGGACATAAGTGCGGGATATAGGACAGTTCCTCTCAGTTCCACTCGGGTTCCAGTGCTCATTACGCCCCTCCCTCCCTCCCTCCCTCTCCCCAACCGTTCGACGCTCTCACAGGCCATCGATAAACACAGCTTTCTCCACCCCAGACTCCAGTGCTGCAGAGCGTATCTCTTTTCCCCTCTACTTAACCTGCAGTTCAGGTTCACAGCAAACAGTTAAGGGTCACAAAACAGCGAGCGGGAAGGCCTGTAAATATTTAAATCACTATCTCTCAGAGGGACCTGACTTGAGTTTCACTGCCAGGACAGGATGCAATCTGGCAGCAAGAACGGTGCCCTCTCCCCAAACAGCACAAATACACACATACGTATGCAAACGGACAGCCTGAGAGATGCCGCGGAGAAGTTGGAAAAGTGTAAATGCGATTGTACTCGGAGCCAGGGGATAACATCAGCGCTCAAAGTCGGACTTGTGAGCACAAACACGCAGTGTGCGAAAATTGGAAAACAAATATTTTACATCAGGCACAGAGAGGGATTCTTCTCTCGGTCACTGTTGAGTGCCTCAGATAGATTCAAGTCTGTCTTGGGCTTCCATGGCCCACAAACATGAATGGTTCGCAGGGGCAAATTTAATTCAGTGACAGGATTCATTTGCTGGGCAAACATATCTTTACAGGTACATCAAATATGTTTTCATCAAAGATTCATTTTCATTGGTCACACATGCTGAGAAATCCTCTTAAATCCTAGAGCCATGGGTTTTGTGTGCACTTCCATTCATCTGGCCCTCGAACGACTAAGATTTAGTGACAGACCCCAAACACTGTTAAAGCAAAAGCCATTCCTCACCAGCTTCATATAAAACCCGGCCTTTATTGTCTCATAAAAGAAAGAAACGTGGGGGACCAACAGCATTGCTCACTGACATGGACAGGGCCGCTTCCTGAAAGTCGAATTCGGCCGCATAAAAAGGGGCGAGTGTGCGCGAGAACGAATCCATTGGGGAGGTTTTTTGAAGCGGGGCTTTGGTGCGGCCAAAGAAAAGAGAATCTTAAGAGCGCAACAGCAGAATCAAAGAAAAGAACATTCAAACCCCAGCTCAGGATTAATGTAACAAATTCAGCCAAAATGGCCGAGCACCAGGGCGTAGGAAAGAGGACAGGGCGAGCCATCTGTTATCTAGAGCGGCGAAACAATGCCAGTTCCTTTAGTTCTGATGTGCTGAACTAATGTGATGCAATATTTCAAGGACAGTGTTACTGTAATTCAGTTGAACTCAATCGACAGCATTAGTGGCATAATGGTGATTATCACAAAATTCATTTCTACTTGTCCCTCCTCCGCAATCTATTGAAGAACATGAAAATTCTATTTCAGTCTTTCGAATTTTCACATTTAATTTAATGTTACTTGCTGTTTCTTTGTAATTATTTGTGAGATTTACAGCAATTTACAAATACAATTTTTAAATAATAAAAGTAAATCCTACACCAAAAATTTTTCAGTGTTCAGTGAGGCATATACAAGTATATAGCCTACAAATCTGTGTTAAAATACTCACTGTTTCAATAGGAAAGCCACAAAATGTAAACAATTATTTTGATGGGGTTTTTTTGTTGCCAACTTCGTTATAATCCCTAAAACTCTAAAACAACAACAAAAGATGTGAACAGCTTTACAAAATTAACAAAATAATAAATTGAAGTGCTTTTATGAAATTATTAGTGCTGTCAAATTGATTAATCGCGATTAATCGCATCCAACATAAAAGTTTTTGCTTATATAATATACACATACACACATACTAATGCATACATGGGTGTATGTATGTGTCTATATATATATATATATATATATATATATATATATATTGTATATATATATATATATATATATATATATATATACACACACACACACACACACACACAGAGAGAGACACGCACGCACACATATATTATATAAACAAAACCTTTTGAGTTAGATGCGATTAATTGCGATTAATCGATTTGACAGCACTAGAAATTATAAAATGCGTTTAAATTTTTCCATAAATTGGCACCATTTACTTTCAATATAAATTCCTCAGCGATAAAAGAGGGCATTATACCACAAATTCTGACTGCTGAGCTTAACTTCTACTGAATATGCTTTAAGATACACCATTTTCTTTAGTGCTAACCTGTCATTTTGTGTTTGATTTTAGGAAGCGACTTTTCAGGAAACCCCTACTCTCACCCGCAGTACACAACTTACAATGAAGCTTGGCGGTTCAGCAACCCCGCGTTATTAAGTGAGTATTAACCCTTTTTGCTTATCCCTTATGGGATTAGTCGCTTTAAAGTGGGATTAATATAATCACATTTTACAATGACATTATTTGCATACAGCTTTACTAAACTAGCTACAGTTTTATTTCTCTTTTTGATTAGCAAGGTCATAACACACTGCATCTCTAAATTAAGACGTGCATAAGCCCTTCGCAAGTGTTTTTGTGCGTGTCGAGGTTTCAGAACGTAATAGAATAGTTTGATTGTGTTTTACATAAGCAAAATCATTGGGAGTGGGCGTAAGTGTTGCTCTTGCTGTGGTTTCAAACGCTCCGCTCTTCTGTTAACTTCCAGGTTCCCCTTATTATTATAGTGCCGCATCCCGGGGCTCCGCCCCTCCCACTGCTGCCACTGCCTATGACCGCCACTAGTTACCATGGCAACCCAATCAAACTGCAGGACCATGGCCGCAGCCTCCATATCGTACCAGTCTGAATGGCGCTAAGGTCAGAGGGATTGAAGATGGCTACGCGGTCTTCAGTTTCATGGGGCCGAGATCGGATTAGGAGGGTCAAGCAACAGCGGGCCCCCCCCCCCCCCCCCAGACATCGACTATACCCCCCACCCCTCACCCCCACGCAACATCAACACTAAGGCTCTCATTCTCTAAATCGCTGAACAATGACTGAACTATTTCCTGAAAGACTTTGAAAGATTCTACAAAAATATATATATTATACAAGATATAAAACAAGACGAACCGTGTGAAGAAATACGAAGTAACAATTGATGTGTTGTTGTTTTTTTTGTTTTGTTCTCTCTTTAAATCAATCAATACATTCCTTTACATACTGTATTTAGTATCACTAACAGATCACACACACAAGGTTGCCTGAGGCCTTTAAAGTAATTTGCCCATGTCCTACACCATTTCACTAGTGTCTTACCTCTCACAGCTGAGCAGAAAACTGCGGAATTGCTCCATTTTCTGTCAAACAGACAAGTGTAACAGTCTTAGAAGCCATCTCTGACTCGTGGTATGAAATTACCAACTTGATTTAACATTTTCTGTGATACACAATCAAAACGGGGTAAAGAAAACAGATTAAAAAAAGATAAAAACAGGTCAGACACTGAAGAAGTTAACTGTTGCTGTAAATGACCTGAAAAGAAAACCATATATTAAATTATTGTTTTGGTTTAGCTGATGGTTTGTGTGCGTGTGTGCATTTGTGTGTGTCATACCTTTTCAGGATATTCCATTTTTTCATCATGATCGGTGCCGCTCTTTTCTCGTTTGCACTATTTTGCATTACTGGATTTATAAGTACAAATGAATTGCAATTATCTTCGTAAGTTTGCCAGATTATATATAAGCAAAAAGGTCTACTCCAATTGACAAAAAAACAGCAACACTGGACAAAAAACAAACAAAAAAACACTTGCTATATATTACAAAACTAGTATATGGCTTTTTTTTTGTCCTTCCGTGTGGATCATTAACGATTCCTTAAACTTAAAGAACCATTTTTGTAACGTGTAACTGAGACAGAACGACTCTGACTGGCTCAGTACCAAAGTAATCATTAGCAGTCAATTGTACAAGAAGTTCAACAAATGCCTTACAGCTTTTTTAATTTCATTTTTTATAGTTTGGCTATGGTCCTGAGAGGTAGACATGCATGTAAGCCCTCTGTGTGGTCGAACAAACGTTTCACCAAATGTTAACCGAGGATAGAAATGGAAAGGGTCCATACATACGCTCCTGGAAATGTAAAGTGAATGTACTTTATACCACGTTTGCCAAAGACTTAGTTTGATATTTAATATTTTATTTGCTGTATCTGTCAATAAAACAGTATTATGTTTTAATAGTAGTCAAAACTGATTGTATGTGGTAATGTTGAACAAAAAGGACAAGATCCATCTTAGGCCCACAGCAATGTACACAGAAAAGGTGAATTCTGTTACTTAAAGGTATGTCATTTGCAACAAACTGCTGCTTTGTAGAATGATTTGTGTATAATGTGAAAACAATTCTTCTATGTATATAAGATCATCTACATTTCACCATTGCAGTATCGTACTAATTTACTGATTCCATTTGTAGATATGACAATTGAAAGAAAAGAAAAAAAAAAGATTGACATTACATTTGTGTCTTCAATGTGTTGTGCTTTGCAGAGACGCACAACAAAAAGTTTGAAACCCGACCTGCGTCGTTCGGCGGGTTTCAGATGCTATCACCACATGTGCGGCTGTTTGTATGTTTTGTTTCGGTTCACATTTACTTAACTTGTTCATACTGTTTAAGTCTCTATGCAAATCAAGTAAAATGGTATTCTGTATTCTCCTTTATTACTGCGTTCAATTTTACCTTTCATTTTAAATGATCCCTAAATCCTGTATAGAGGATAAGCCTGTAGAAATGAACAAATACATTTCACATGCATAGTTTTGTGGATTGTTTTTGTACTTTGAACCTTCCTGTACAAGTCAAGATAGAGTTAAACACAAGACTTCAGAATTCTGAAGCTTTTTTGTCGCAAATATTAAGTTAAAGTTATTTTGCTGCAAGACCAGATGATTCAAAATTCATAGCATGCAAAGGAAAAACAAAAAAAAACAATAACAAATACAACTGTACATAAATGTACACACAGAGCAACCACAAGTTCTATTTCACACAATACAAAAAGTATTATTTGGGTCTTCCTTTTTTAAAAAAAAATCATTTCAACTATAAAGTTAAACTACAGTCCCGCATAGAATGGAGATATTCTAACTCACTCACTGCAATCCACATTTGTTTGTGGCTTTTGGAAACATGTTCTTGACATAATTCTTCTTTTTAAAACAAGCCCACAGCAGCAGGAAGGGGAGATGGTTCTCCTTTCATTAAAATAATGCAAAATATGTACTACAAACAAAATTTGTTGCAAGCATAAAAAGAGTTTCTGATGAAAATATGTAACAAAAAGCGACATGGCCTTAGCCATCACTTTATTCCACCTCTGTCCAGTTCTCTCTCTTTTTTTTTTTTGTGCATATGAGAAATAAATTTTTTGTATGTCAGCCTGTGACAGTAGTGGTGATTATTAACCCTTCCATGAAAGAGTCATTCAGAGTTCAAGGATACTCCAAACTGTGAGACATTCCGTTTGAATAAATGCTAGTTATGAAAATATAGCATCTGTTAGTGTCTAGTAAATAAATGTATACTGAGTGTTTTTAAACAAGTCAGGCTAAAAGATAAAGATTAAATAATCAAACATTTTACGGACCATATATATAAAATATGTGGTGTTTGTATATATATGTTGATTTTAACTGTGTATTATTTATAAATTGCAATATGAAATTATACATGTGTATAAATTATACCTATTTTTAAAACAGTAGTTTAAAATATCCTGATATATGTATTTACTGGTTTAAAAATATTGTACACAATAAATTCTTTTAATTAAAATTAACATGCACACACACACACACACGTATATATTTACATATTTTGTGTGTGTGTGCATATATATATATATATATATATATGTATATATATATATATATATATATATATATATATATATATATATATATATATATATATATATATATATACACACACACACACACACACACACACACATATATATATTCCTTCATATTCATATCGAATAACAAACCAAAAATTTGTTATAAAACACACACACACACACACGCACGCATGCACACACACACACACACACATACATATATATTCCTTCATATTCATATCTAATAACAAACCAAAAATCAATATGGCCTTTTATGCCATTGCAAAAGGGACACAAGAGGACGTTTAAGGCTGAAAGAGACAGTGAGATGCAAACATAAAAGAAGTTCAAGCGAAGAAGAATGAGAGCAAAGAGAGTCTTAGCGAGAGTGAAAGTATAAGCAAGTAAAAGGAAGCGTGGAGGAACGGAAGCAGAGAGCAGTCGTCACAGTGAGGGTGTAAAACAGAGTGTGGACTATTTAATGATGCATTGGGTTCCCTCCGCAGCTGACTGGTGCCTGCAGCAGCTCTTCTCCAGCTCGAGCAGACAATCCTACCCTGCTGTAATTCAATTTTTCTGCCTATTGTTTATTTCATGGCTCCCCTGTGAAGCATCAAAAGCTGCTGTTCTGTCAGCCTCTTACTGTCGTATATGTTTGTCATTCAGCCCTTGTTAAAATAACGAAAAAGGCCTGCCTCTGTTCTTCCCCCAGCTGAGAATTCCCAGTGGTAAAATTATTCCATTTAGATGGAAACTTTTTTGTCACTCCCCTGTCTAAATTGGCATATCTGCTTCTTTTGCTGGAACCAATAAACTGTGAACCCGGATGCATCTGTCAATCAGGCTCATCTTTACTTTAGCATGCCAGATGACAACAGGGGAGATGGGGGGGGGTGGGGTGGGGATGGGGGAGAGCAGCAGAATGGAATCAGCTGATTGGCTCTCATCAGCAAGGCATTACAAAAAGCACCTGTCATCCTCTCGGCTCCTCAAACACTATGAGGGGCCCGAGCTCAGTACTACTGGAGACAACTATACAAACAAATGCAGTCTCATTCTCAAATGAATTTCAATGTTATGTGAACTATTTTTGTAAAGTGAAAATGACCTTGCAGTTTATAGATTCTGAATGTTTACAATACTTTAATTAATTTTAATGCATTATTAATGATACTGTGCAATTTTTTGGGAACTTGTGAAATTATAAGATTTTTTTTTTTTTTTTAAACCTTTAACACATTCTCACAGTATTATGAACTTCAACTCAGTAAATTTTGCAACTCTCAGTCCTAACTCTACGTATGCTACAGAAACGCAAGTGTAAGCACTATTCCAATTATCTGACAACCCCAGAACTGCAGTACGACTGTATTGCACTGGTTTTACAAGAATAACCTGATCACTGACATAGAAACATACACGTTTTCCAAGAAACAGGCCGGCGTGACATCGCCTGCATCTCATCAAGCATTAGTCACATTGGTAATCGCACGGAAAATGTGTCCATGTAGTTCTATGTAAATTTCCTACAAACAATAAAGATTTGTAGACACATTATTCATAAGAAATGGGAAAATGTCGGATGTTATCTGAGGCTTGAATGGGGAGAAAACGGCATCATCTGTCATGGGGTGTCACACTGGAGAGAGAAGGAGCACCAGAGGAGTTGCACTGGACAGCACTCGCTGTTAAGTCCTGTCAGCCGTCTATGTGCTCGTCATCATCACTGCTGTCATATTTGATGCTGGGGAGGGGAAAGGCCAACCTGGGGCTGTCAATCAAATACACCTCATTAGGGACACTGCTAATTATGAAATTTTCTATGATGTCTGGGAATGGAGTATTTCTTAGGTACTGTATATCATCAAGACAAGTGTAGTTTGTGAGATGACAAGAACTGATTTTTCATGCTACTTAAGAACAGGGTGTGTAAATTAAAATATCTATGATATGAACACAGGCCCGCAATGAACCGGAGCATGAAAAAACAAAATACTTTGGGCTGCCAGTAATTTCTCCAGATTTCAGATTCACCTGATGGAAAAACTGGCTGCAAATCTTTTGCCGTTAAAATAAATAATAATTTTAAAAAACTTGCATATAAGTTACACCAAAGATCTGATGTCTAGGACTTACATGATTTGCCTGTATTTTAGTTTTTTACTTCTTTTTACATGCCCTGTTCCTATATCTGAAACATCTGTGAGTGTCTTCTGGATGGTTGTGCATCTTGTCATAAGAGCCTTGTACCATATCTGTATAATTGTTAATAAAAGCCTACTGCTTAAATATGTTCAGAAGGTATTCCAGGTAGAATTGCACACACAGACCAGCCACTAGTCATGTGACTATCACTGAAAACTGAGACCCACATGGCATTTGATCACTAGTTTTACAGAAATAATTTTACTCTTTTAAGAACATTGCATATCTAATCAGCTCCTGATGAACACAATTATTATTTAAAGTTATTTAACCATGTATTACTGTCTTTGGAAGGCTTTTGTATTTCCAACTCTTTAAAATGTACACATTCACATCATTTCATATTTACATGCAATGTAGAGATTCCCCAACTTTTTCTCAGCTGAATTTTTTTACCCTAATATATTTACTTGAAGTAAGCCCTTATAGTTTAAGTTAATAAATATGTCAATAATAAGTCAATAATAATAATAGAAATGAAGTTCACGGTTCCCTGATGAATGGAAATACTTTATCTTAATTGTTTTCATTTTTTATTTTTTATTTTTTTTTAATGATTTAATTAATAGCTTTTCATTAAACTCACAAACCCCTGCAGGTCTATCATGAACCCCAGTCTGGGAAACCCTGACTAATGTAATACTTAATGCACTTCATGTCGTTAATATATTTTCTTCCTCTTTGTATTTTTATATCAATATAGTACAAGATTATGCTATTCAAATAAATGTAATAAATGAGTTTGGTCAAAAGTATCACAAACTAGCCAGAATATATTACCGAAAATTAATTTACTTTCCTAACTACAATTTCTGTCATGTAATTTGGAATCAGTAACTGATTACAATTTGTACAATATACAAGCAATATCTTAATATGCTTTATAGTCACATTTAGCAGATTAGAGCTGGGTGATAATATATTTTACATTTGCAATACAAGCAATCAAGCAGTTGAGATATGCTATAGTATATATCACCCTATGTGAGTATGTATGAGGATATAGTTGGACATACTTGTATATCCAGCTTCATAGATGGGTGTTAATATAGTTACATTTTTTAACAGTTGAGATTTGCTATTTATTGACTTGACATGAGTGTATTGTACCGTTAGTTGCAATAAAAACAGTCAGCATGCTTAGCACATAAGCACTGACGGCTCTAGCTTGAAATATAAGCTTTTCAAATGCTATTCAAACATAAGAAACACAATTTATGGGACAGTTCATATAAGTTATTGTTGCTGATTTGAAATGAATTTAAATAATGTGACTTTTTGAGATTTCAGGATTCCCCCATTCAAGTAGATAGGACTTGGTCTTGGATTCCCGAAATAGCTGCCTGTGGCATTGCAAATAAAGAACAGACTTTCCTTGAAAGGGACTTTGACTGGATGTAGCAGGTATGTACTATATATCCAACTTTTAATTAACCTAACCTTTCAATATGTATTTAACACTGGATTTCTTTACTGTGGCAATAATGGGAACGAAATAAAACAATTCCCAGCATCATCTCTGTTGCAAGCACAGTGGCTTTGGTGCTCAGACGCTGTCTTGATGGCTGAGCTGTGATTATGAGGTCATTTTTACCCAAGCTGTGTGAGCTCATCCAAGAGACGGTTACATAAGTTGGTGAGCGTCCTAATGAGCAAGCACTGATTGATTTAGCTTTGTAAAAAGCGACGTGTGGGTGGCGCTGAGAGCTACCAGGTTCGGCCTTTGCACCAAACAACGGGGTGGTTCTATTAGTTGTATTATTAGCACAGGAATCTTACAGAAGCCCATCTGATCGGAGACCCTCTGCCTCCAAATCTGGCCACTTCCATCGGCAGCCAAATCTCATTTTCTTTCAACAGCTAAACGATCGCTTCTAATGGCCATTGTGTGCCATATTATGTAATTAAGCACTACCGCAATCTGCTTCTCCACGCGATTATGTCACCTAGCCTGTAAGGAGATGAGAAAACAGAGCGCCTAGTGCAGAGTTTTCCTTTGACCCGACCATCCAATCAAGTGGATATCTTCTGAAAGCCGACAAAAACCCTACCTAAGGGGTTTGTGTGTTTGCAACCCCAGGGCACCCTTAATGTTCGAGACAGAGGGTAAAACAACACACAATCCCCCCCCTTTACAGTCCTCAAGACTCCACACCGAGGCTCATCTCGCCCGTTAAGAGTCTGAGTAGAGAAAGAGAGCAAGACAGAGACAGAGAAAGACAGAAAAAGGAGAGAAAGTGAAGAAGCACCAACCCCCATCGTCCCTCCTAACCCCAGCCTCCCCCTGGCTCAGTGTTCCTCTCTATACCACCACCCCCTCCCCAACACCCAGTCACTGTCAGGCCAAACACATGATGAATTGCCCTGTCAACAGAATTCATTCAGGGACCAATTAATTCAGCAGAAATGAACTAGAGCCATCAGTCGCTGAAAAACTCAGTGCAAAGAGAGCAAAGTAGCTTACTTTGGAGAAGAGAGAGAGAGCCGGAGGAGGAAGCCACGGAGAGAAGGGAGAAAAAGAGCAAGTGAGAGAGGGAGAAAGAAAGAGAGAGTGCATGGTGGAAGTTAGTCTGACAGAAATTGGTCATTTAATGCTTTAGCGCACTGGAGACAGCCCCTGTCATAGAGAAAGGCATGGCAGGGCTCCCCTGGTGTTTTATTTATTAATTATCCAAAGCAGCGAGGGGCATTTAACTGTCTCACTCCAGGCCTGTCAACCCCATTTCTTGTCATTTCCTCTCCATAAACAGATCCTTTAACACTGCACTCAGGTTAATAGAATAGAATCCCACCCCATCGTTTCGAATACTATAAATAACTCTTTTATTGGAAAATAGCCTCTGATTCGTTATATATGTACAGCCACTTCCATATGGACTGAAAACGTCTTTATGGTGGATGCATGTTGATTGTTTCAATTTTCGTGATTAATTACAGCTCTGGTAAACAGCAGGAAATATTCACATGGCGGTATGCACACTTCTTTACTATATATAGTATGTGAAAAGCAGCAAGTCAAATGAGAAGTATGTCTGAATATGCAGTATTCATGAAACAATGGACGAAAAAAGTGTTCCATGAGGCCTTCAATATTCCATGAGGTCATGGAAGCAGAGGGGCTGTCATAATCAAAAAGTTGAAAATTAGTGGCTATTTACAATATATGCACCTTGTGGTTATCTGTTTAACACATAGTAAACTGCAACCCTCTACAATGCGAGTAAATCACTCGCATATGCGACCACATTTCACGAGAGGTGACAAAAATGTCTTTAATTAGCCAATGCTTGGTCGCTTTCTCTCACACATGTGAAATAAAACGCATTTGTAACAGTATTATATTGGATCTGTGCATTATATTTTAAAGTGACAGCAGCCTAATATTCCTGCTGCTGTCTGTGCAACAAATTACAATGCTTTTGACTGAATAACTTTAGTAACTTTAATAAGGATTCAGCTATATTTAGTTTATACAGTGAAGACTATGCAGTGTTATTCTACATTTGATTAATTTATTCAATTTCTATACCTAATCTGTATCTAACTACTGTTAGATCTACCTGAAAAAAATGAAAAGCACAGTTTATTTAATTTGCATATTTGTTCAATTGCGTTTATTTGTGCTATTGCTTGTAGTTTGATTTGTTCTTACAGACTGTTTACTTTAATATAGTTTGAAATTTATAGTTTATACTTATATAATATTTATGTCGGATTTTTTCATTTGCATTGTTCTTGCATTCCATTTAAAAAATCTAGCGAGTAAAATAAAAAACTAGCCAATGGTCACTCGAGCTTCAGTGTGTCCGTGGAGGGGATATTTGTGCGTATTCCAGATTTATTTATTAAATTAGTTCAAATCTGATGCTCTAAAGTGATCCCAATTGTGCCATAAATATTAATCTTTTTTGTAAGAATATTTTTGCCTTTGTGAAAAACAAACAATCATGACATGTCACCCAAACAAACTGTCCCTTAAAGTCGAGTCAACCTCAAAGCTGGACCAATAACTGATAATATTTTTTGTTAAATATTTGAAAGTTTATAGAATGCAATTTATGAATATCCTACAACAAAACTCATTTCAAATCTGACATATAGTTAGGGAGTGAACGATTCACTTACTGAGTGATTCTGACTCAAACCGTTAACTTCAGCACAACTGAAGCTGTTTTGCAAATCTGACTGACTCATTAAAAAAAGAACACGATCATAAGAGTAAATTGTTTGCGAATCAAAACATCCCACCTGCGTTCACATTTACATGTAGAAAACACTGGTGCTCACTCAAACTACATGATATCTGATATAAACACTTAAAAGTTTTACTGACTGACACCAATTGTGACTAGATTTTAAATGATTTAACAATTTTTTTATTTTTTGTCGCTTTGGTGATCATTATAACCACAGTCTGAAGCCCTGGAATGGGTATATCCTATACTGTATACCTAAAGTAAGCACTTCAAGAACAGTAAACAAAGTACAGCTTATAATTGGTAGAAAATTTCAAATATCGCATTTAGTTATTCATATATACTGTAGGACTGAAAGAAACAGCTAAATGGCAAACTGACTGTCAAATCACAGATAAAATGCTAAATCCATAAACAAAATTCAAAGTAGATCACAGCTTGACAATCCAGCTGAAATATCTCCTCTCACATTTTCTTTTTCGCTGTGCCCATTTCCAAAATTGGATTAGAATTAATTAGTACCTATGGTATCTTGCCTATCAGAAAACATCATTACAGCACCATATTAGTCCAGGATGGGCTCTGAAGCAGCCCAAACTAATTAAGGTTGTTGTGTGATTTTTGGCCTGGTGATCAAGAAACTGTTGCCTCGTCCCATTGGTAATTATGATGTCCATATGGTCAATGCAAAGCTATCTAAGCATGGGAAATACTATCAGTGTGACGTGGTTGCCGTCAAGCCAAAAGTTTGTTCTTCCCCATTGTGGAAAGTCTGATCAGAGGCTGAATTATTGATGGGGCCCTTTCTCTAGCCGAAGGCGCTGGGACTCAGGCATCTGTGGAACACCCCATCTCAACCAGCAGGAAGTGAAATTTGAGGCTTTTTCCACCGCCAGAATGAAAGCCCAGGTACCTTGGATGGTCTTCCATAGCCGTTTCTTAGATGAAAAGATTGAGGACTGATCTGCCAGACAGTGGAGTCTATTTATTGCAGGTGTCCAATATGGAAGCACCACACGAGACCGTCTTATGGTTTATCTTCACCATATGCAGAAGACGTTATTATAGTCGGCTACATAGAGATTATCAGGAAAACAACAGCACGGGATCGAGTCATTTATGAGTTTAACACAGTAATTTGAGAAATTGCTTTTCCCAGCAGAGTTCTCATCGCAGAGAGTCTGATGTTGAGATCAGTCTGAACTCTAACTTCACTGGAACTTAACCAAAATTCCTTATCGCAGATCAAATGATGAGTGATCACCCACGGCCTCTCCAATCTGAGTCTCAAGTCAGCACATTAGGCCCAGTTGAATTCTGGCTCCTCTACAGTCCACTCCGCTGAAGAAAAAAACGCTATTTATCACACCTTCAGTAAACCTGATAGACAACAGAGGCATGCAAGCTGAGTGAATCTGACAAATGAAATAGAGAAACTAACCGAGAAGAAAGAAGGTGCTTAGGTAAACTGTCTTTGCTGAAGTGCGCTCCTGACTGCGGCTCACTTGCCGTGTTTAAAGTTGACTTGTTTTCTTAGGTAAGGTAAAGAGCCGGTGGATGAGTGTGTCAGTAACTAAATGCGAAGCACTGAGGCCTTGAGCGTGGGGATTGCTGACGGAGGGCGCATATCAGATTGACTTTAAGTGACTGGTAAATGGACGAACAAATAAACTGGCATGGGAAATTTGGAAGACACCATATAAAAAGGCCTAAAAGTATAAAACAATATGGTATGTACTCTATAGATGTGGGCTAAATTACATAATTCAATCTGCATGTCATTCATTGCTATAATATTTATTGATTTTTACTGAGAGAAACATTTAGCACAAAGCTCACGCTTGGCAAACAAGAAAACAAGACGCATGGCTTAGCATTAATTATTAACCCTTTGATACATGCTTGTTTAATTTTGCATTGGACAGAAAACTCTCAAAATTATATATTTTGTCCAGCGCAAAATAAAATGTATTTATAGATTATGACCCATAATTCTATTTAAAATAAACAATATTTGAAAAATACATTGTGCAATCAATGCAATAATATTGTATTGTCGATATTGTTTCAAAGAAAGAAACATTAAGATACTTTATTCACATGTGTTTTAATATTTCATGCATCAGAGGGTTACAGTCGAAAAGTAACCATAGCCGCTAGAATTCATACTATTTTAAGTGGTGTTAAAAGGGCAACATTTCTTTAAATTCATTAGACAAAGCTGAGCAGCTCATTTCTCAGCCTAATGTAAATGGAAAAAAAAAAACTGAACCGAGAGGAAGATAAGGAGATGTGCAGCAGAATATAATTAATTAAATGAGACTAATTAGGAACATGAGAGCAGGTGCCAGGCTATGGGCTGACAGCACAGACAGCAAGACAACATGAGAGACAGAGAGAGAGAGAGACAGAGAGAGAGAGAGGATGAGAGGAGAGAGAGAGAGAGGGGGGGGGAATACTCCGGTTAAGGGGTGTAACATGACAGGAAGAGGGACAAAACAACTTTCTGCATTTTGTCATGTGAAACCCCACAGGAATAGGTATGACAGAAACCATAGACCCCAGCACCATAGGGGTCTTTCCTTTGTTTGAGACAGATTATTTTTTTGGCAATTGGAAGTTTGCATAAGCGCAAGATTTTTCCCCCCTAATTATTCCAGCATATGCTCAGCACTGGTGGCGGCATAAATTTATCTTGCTCTCTCTGTCTCTCTCTCTCTCTTCTGCTGTAGTAGAGAATGGGTGAAGCATGTTCCCCTCTGGAGAACTTAAGTGAGATTTCATATTTAAAAATCAAGATGACAAGACTTTCTGCCTTCGTTACATGCCCACCTGTACTCACCGAGACACAGCGTGCTTCCAGCGCACCTGAATATGGATATCATTCTTGTATAATATCAAAGTATGATTATTCTGTTCTATTCTATTCTATTCTATTCTATTCTATTCTATTCTATTCTATTCTATTCTATTCTATTCTATTCTATTTGCTGGATAATATTTAACATATATTATTTTATATTACAATTACCAAATCAACAATATGCACTGCAATATATTCCCAATAAATACATCCAAACATTATTAAATAAAGATGAATTTTCTTGAGAAGCAGCATAAGTTAACATAATAGCATAAAGTTAAGACTTGTTTTCAGTGACTATATCATATTTATTTTACATAATTTATCATTATTAGTTTTTTGTTTGTTTGTTTGTTTGTTTTTAAAATATGTATCTTATGCTCACCAAGGCTGTATTTTTTTATTAAAGATAAAACAACCGTAATATTGTGAAATATTGCTTTTTTTAATTGCATGTAATTTATTCCTGTGATGGCTTATATTCAAAATATATATTCAGAATATATATAATATTTAATTACAAAACAGTTATTTTAAATTTCAACAATATTTCACAATATTACTGTTTTCTTTTTTTTTAATCAAATAAATGCAGCCTTGGTGAGCATAAGATACATATTTAAAAAGTCTTAATTTTGAACGGCAGTGTATATATGTGTTTATAAGGATATTGCCATCTTTGGGGACGTGTTTACCAGGACCACGTGTGTATGTGCGCGCAGGTGTGTGTGTGTGTGTGTGTGTGTTTTGTTGTTGTTGTTGTTTTTGCCAATGAGATGCATTTTCAATTTGGACTTTACATTTTTTCTTCTGTTTAGATTTTTACTGGTAAACATGTCAATAACATGTCAATGACATTTTATGTGTAGTAAAATGTGTTATTTGAAGCTGTTTACTGAACGATGTACATGATACAATTTGGTAAATACTAGTGCATTTATATACTATAGTCTATGTGTAATTATGGCCTGTATTCCTCTTGACACAAAGACTAACAGCACTGCACAATGTGACGTAGGTTAAAACAACAAGAGAAGACGTGATAGCAGAAGTTGTATCCCTTGCTGAGAATAACTCTAGAGAATGCAGGTTAAAAAGTCATTTCTGATGGAAATCAAATGAGTTCATTAAACAGACTTATCCATTCATGTTATCTGTTTACTACAGATGAGGTTCAGCACCTCCGACCACCCTCTCCAAATAAATGTCATATTCCTCATTTTGCTGCAAAGGAGATCAGCGAACTGCAGTTTTCCTCCAGACACAATGTATTCTGGTGTCAGGCTTTGAAATGTGTTAGATATGGCATCACGGCAGAAACGGCAGAGAATATAACGGGGCCAAAGCCACCCAATTAACCCTGTGCTGCACTTCTCAGAGCGGAGAACATCTTCTCTGTGAGAGTGGGGATAAGGACGGGGCATCAGCTGATTTTAGCACAATTTACTCCCCTAACAGGTTACAAATGTGGCATGTGATGAATATAATGAGGCTTGATGTCACTTAGCCTGTGGTCATGTGTGAAATAGCAAAACACTTGCTGTGACAGAAAGAGAGATGGAGAGAGAGAGACAGAGAAGATCGAGAGAGATTTCACAAAGGTCTTAAGGAAAGGAGATTCTTCTCCTCCTCCTCTCGCTGGTTTGTCCCATAAAGGCCGGGACACACCAAGCCGACGGTCGGCCATCGGGTAATGTCGGGCCGTTTTTAAGTGTCGGTAGGCTAAGTTTTTTGGTGTGTTCCACACTGTTGGCTCTAGTCAGACAGCATCTGGGTTTTTTGGGCCGATTCAGCATGTTGAATCTGTGTATGGCCGTTGGTGAGAGAGAGAACTCTGATTGGCTGTTCAGCTGAGCGAACGAGTCAGTGCACGAGAATAAAAGCTAAAGTGATGAAAGCGAGCAAAGAAGTCAAGACGGTGCAGACAGAAGGCTGTTATAATTTTACGTCATCTTACCTTTTCAGAAATACATGAGCCGACTGGAATGAAAGAAGAAAGCGATCAACGTGATTGATATTCAAAATGAAGCTAAGCTAAGCTAAGCTAAATAAGCGCTGCTGTGTTTACGTTTTTTATATCTGCGGTCCTAGTCTCAGATTCCCTTTTTCAATGACAAAGGCTACTAATACCTGCTGAGACAGATATTTACTTACAAGCAGGCGCAGAATGCACGTGCTAGTTGACTGTCGCCTATAGTCCTTTATGTGTGTTCAAGTGCAGCTTTTGGCCGAGACGCAGCCGATGGGAGGAAATAGCACAGTTAGCTTTCATCGCCGCTAGTTCTTTGACATCGGCTCTCCCAAATCACATTCCTCTGTTGTACTGTTTATGTCTCCAAAAATGAATGTCATGATTTATTTAGTTATTTTTTGTACATTTTACTGTGGACTGCATTGGATTCATTCACTGTAAAAAAAAATTACATCCCCAAGTCAAAAATTTCAAGTGACCGATAACATCTAAATTTTTCAACTAGTCTGACGTATTATTTCTCATTGAGCCAATGTTAACAGACTATTGCAACAAGAATTTCACTTGGGCCAATTGAAAAATTTAGATGTTATCGGTCACTTGAAATTTTTGATTTGGGAGGGTTAGAAATTTTTTACAGTGTTTTTACTGTAAAAAATGTAGTTAATGTTGTTATAATGAAAAGTTAAAAGTATACAGTAAAATGTAATGTTGAGTTTGGGGGAAAAAAAGCTCTCAAGAAAGCATAAAAAAGAAGAAGAAAACTTTGCAAACTTTGTCACAGTTTAGAGTGAGAAGCACACAGCCGAACACCAGAGTGCATTTAAAAACTTCTGTCAGTCATGAGAAGACCAGAGTCCAATACGTTTTTTTTAGCTCTTGAAATAGCACAAGAGGCCATTTGAAGAACTCGATGCTGGCATTCAGGATGCTGCCAAGAGGACAGCTCAATATTTCGTTTGTGCTCAGCTGTCAATGGGCCAAAACTAAAGGCTGAGAGAGAAAAGCAGAGCTTTTTCTTCTTCTTTTTTTTTTAATTATCTCCGACCCAAGCCCACTGTGCATCATCATTAGAGAAACTAAATAGCACTGGTCACTTACTCAGGTAGTGGTAAACGGCACGATTAATGGGCTGAGAGGGGAAAACTGTATTCAATTTGAAAGCCTTCTCTCCTAATCCATCTCCACTGATCATGGCCTGTGCTGAGCTACACGCTTTTACATTCAATTACAATAATCAGGTTAATTCTGAGTAAAAAGTCAACATTTTAATCAAGGACTGACAATCTATGGTTATCTAGTGCTGAGACAAAGAAGGTGATGGTAAATGAAGAGATTGGGTAATGAGTTCTGTTTAAATGTGAATTAAAACCACAACAACCACAAGCTATAAATATAGAGAGTGAGTATATAAGAGACAAAATCTTGTTTTGATTAAAAAAAAAATTCTCTTTATAATTTAGCTCTGCACAGAAGAAACTACTAAAGTATTTACATACATCCCACAAGACAAAAATAATAATAGCTACAAAAGTCTTCAAATAGTTTTTTGACATATAAGGAGGGGATGTTATGAACCTAAATAGTAACCATTCGAAAAGGATAAATTGTGTAAACTGAATTACTAATATCTGTTATGGCAGTTTCATTAGGGCTTAAAACACACACAAACAGAGAGAGAGAGAGAGAGAGAGAGAGAGAGAGAGAGAGAGAGAGAGAGAGAGAGAGAGAGAGAGAGAACCATACAAAATAATACTTTAATACTAAGGATGCATTAAATTGGTTAATAATGAATGTAAATACATTTATAATGTTACAAAAACAATTATATTTCAAATAAATGCTGTTCTTTTGAACTTTCAAATTGGAGATTCCCGAAAAAAAATATATATATCACGGATTTCTCAAAAATATAAAGCAGCACAACTGTTTTCAACATTGATAATAATAAGAAATGTTTCTCGAGTACCAAATTATAGAATGATTTCTGAAGGATCATGTGACACTGAAGACTGGAGTAATGATGCTGAAAATTCAGATTTTCCATCACAGGCAAAAAAATAACCTTTTAAAATATATATTAAATTAGAAAACATTTATTTTAGATTGTAACAACATTTGACCATATTACAGGGGGTTTTTACTGTATTTTTGATCAAAACTTTTGTTTTATGCTTTTGCATTGCTGTAGTTTTATAAGTTAGCCAAGTGCAACTGGAGCTCACAAATATAACTAGAGCTCAAATAAATAAATTAAAATCCGATACATGTAACAAAAGTTCTCACTGAGCACAACATCACAAGAGAGTTATTGCAATACATTCTAATTAAAACAAAAGTCACCCCAAAAGTCCAACTGAAATAGAAAAGCCAACCCAAACACTTCAACCAAAACTTTGAAAGGACTAATATTTGTTTTAACATGTGTACTGTCTTTTACTGGCCTGTGCATTTTTGTTTTCGACAGTAAGTGACCCTGAAAACTGGTCCTGAATAACAAGAAAATTCACAGCGGTCTGTTTAATCAGACCGGACAGAGGTTAGAACAGCTCAATATAAGAGATAACCACTCTTTGATTCAAACAGCCATGCAGAACCTAAAGGTAGCAGTGTCAGAAAATGTACTGTCAGGAATTTCGTATTTAAATTTAACCTTATTAGCTCCACAGGGATAAACGGAGAAGTAAGGAAAAAACCGACCGGACTCTACCTACATCTTATCGCTACTAAACAGCTACTCAGAAGACATCAAGCTGAATTCAGTGTTTTCCTATAAATTGACTTTCAGCATATTAAAAATGTATAGCGTTTGTTGAGGGAAAAAAAATATATTGTTAAATTATCTTGTCCACGTTTACAACGTATCATCACTCCCTAATATCTGCAACTGTCTAGCATTACTAGCAAGTACACTCACAGAAAAACAGTTCACCGGTGTTCTATATAAAACCTAGGGTTCTTGTCTCATTTATACAGAACTCTTTAAGCCAGAAAGGAGAAATATCTTAAATAATTGCATAATACTTTCATGTCTTACAGGTTATTTAAAATAAATTCTAGTGATAAAGTGTTTCATGAGCACTTTACATTTTACGACAGTAATAGAAATAAAAAAGGAACCTATTTCCCAGTAGACCCAAATGTAAAACATATTCATACACATGATATTATAATCCTTTTATTCTAAAGAAGCAACATGTCTCTATAATTAATATTTGCCTTTTAATCATACTGACATTCAAGACACTGTCATGTTTCCTCCTCCTCACACAGTCTGTGTTAATTGCTCGGATATCATTAGCTGTCCAAATCCCCCCGGTTCCTTTCCGTTTATCCTCAGGCGACCAGTGTGAAGTTTTCCCTGCCTTCTCACCACTACACCGAAACAGGCCTTCACCAGTCATCTTCTTCTCAAGCACAGCGTCCTCCACTAACACGCACCTCAGGGGCGGTCGTCAGACACCGCTGTTGATTTTCATTAATTCACAGACACTAAATTTGCCAGTTTGGGTCTCACCCTACTCCACCCAACGTGCACCTGTGCTCCAGGGCAGGTAGAGAGCAGAGCGCGCACCATTGTCCCCTGGCAGCCGAATTAAATGAAAGCCGCTTGATTGCTGGAAATCACAGGCCGGGTGATAAAGCAATTAAGGTTCTCTAATTCTTTTGCCAGCAAAGGGTCGGCCCGGGCCTGGGAGGTAATTAACTATATGTAATGAAATCCTTTTATTGCTACTTTTTTGATTCGATTTTTGTTTCTGACGCCGCTCACTGCATGGGAGCGGTGGTCTGTGTGGCAGGGGTCTCTCATGTCCTAAGTTGTCCAGCAGATGAAAACAGATCTTTAGTTAATAGGCTCTCCGTGGACAGATGAGGTCTATTAGGAGGTTAATTTGAAAATGAATGGGGGGAACGAAAGAGAGAGACCACGGTCAGAGACAGCGCAGGAGGCTCATAAACAGTGTCCACTACAATCATTCTCATGCTCTCAAATGGCAAAATACCAGTCTTTTTATAAACTGAAAATTAATTCAGAACATATGTTAGTTATTCATTTCAGTTTGAAACTATTTTATATGTATTTATGAATGGAAAAAAAGGATTATATTGAGAATCAAACCTTATTAATAAAATAAAAATATGAATATTTAAATTCTAAGATTTAAGTCTGCAAACATGAGACACAACATTATATTTTACTTTGCATAATCACAGCCAGTTTTACACTCTTTTCTGTGCTTTAAGATTTGGGGGCATAAAAACACTCCAAAAATACCCAAAATGCAAATGGAAATGTCGGTACGGTAACATGGGATCTGAACTTGGAGTCATTTTAAAAAACAGCAAAGCATTGTTCAAATGCATGGCACCACCCTCCCACCCATTTCCATTTTTTCCCACTGCCCAGGAAAATATGATCCGAGTTCATTGGTGTGTGTATAATGAGGAGGTTACGGTGAGCTGAGAGAGGTCGTGTAATTCCCCGTACCGAGGGACAGGCTTTTTGGGGGAGTTGGCTGAGCACTCCTGCTCTCTGATGCATGCACTCATGTGTGCCAGCGACGACCCCTCCAAATCCAAGGTTCTTCTTAGGCGTTGCCTGCATAAAACTCGTACAGTTGGACTGTATCAATATCCGCTGCTATCCCCACAATTTTTCTAATCAAAAACCAGAAACGAAACTAAAATGAATGATGTATGAATTGAGAAAATCAATGTACTATCTAGAACAGCAGTCAATGATCCTCTCAAAACCTGCCTTTGTTTCAGATTGCAGGCTCATTTTTGTATAATTTATATATACAGCATATTTGACACAGCTCACCATCAAATATATCATATATTCATTCTAGATTTGGACTCAACAACAAAAAAATCCTACTACAAAAAGTAAGCTACGTTAATAAGTAAACTTTATTTCAAACGGTATAGTCAATGATAAACTAAATAGAATCCTACTGATAGCTTTCATTTTCCATATTAGACAAATTAACCAAAAAAAAAAAAAAAAAACAATATCCTAAAATTCATTAAGTAGGCTCAGTTCATGAGAGTAACCTCTCAGATGTGGGAATAGCCCCTCGGAACCAGGGGTCACAGCCATTAGCATATCATTTGACAATATGGCCGGCTATTGTGGGAGAGCTTCCCTGAGGAGGCCTGCTCGTGCCTCCCAATGGACAAGAGGAACCACATCATTCCAGGGTTAAGTATCCCCACTTAATTATGATAAAGACATACGGCACCACACTATTCAGTCTCTGCGGCCTGTGTCAATACCCCGTATGGTCAATGCTCTTTTTCCTTTGACCTCTTAAGAAAGCTTCATCCATCACCAAACTCCTCTCCCACGATCATTGCAAATCATTACGCCCAGACACGGCTGGCCTCTGGTGGTTGCGGCCGGGATTGGGGGGGTGTGGGGGGTGTGGGGGTCTGCCGGGGGTGATCAATCATGCCCGTGGCACCCTTACATCAGGACCTTGATGAAATCTTATTGGGCTCTAAAAGCAGGGGAGAAGTGAGCCATTCAACTCAACACATGCCAACACCGTTATACTTCAACTTAAGTAATTGATCTCACATTAAAACCTAGTTAATCACTGCAATCTGCCAGGATGGAGTTTCCGTTGTGTATTCGAATCATTTCAGATGATTACAAACAAAAAAGACACTTCACTGTACACTCAAAAAAATTTTTTTTTAATCTTACCTGTATAAAAGCTTGTTACTGGGGAAGTACCCTCAAAGTAAAACAATGGGAAAGTCAATGGGGTCCAACACATCACTGGACTCCACTGACTTTCATTGTATGGACAAAAAAAACGCTGAGACATCTTTTGTGTTCCACATATGAAAGTTGAGATTTGGAATGATATGACATAAACGATGACTGAATTTTCATTTTGGGTGAACAGTGAACTATCTCTTTAAAAAACACTTTGTATCTGCTCATTTATCAAAAATGCATATTGGAGCCAAATACGAATGCAAGAAGGACGCCATCCTTCATCCTCTCTTCTGTCTATGGAGGAACCCCTCCTCCTCGTCCTCCCCCTCGCGCCGAAGATGTGCTCCTGACCCCGCTTGCTTTGCAAAACTAGCTCAGTGCTTTAACCCGAGGGTATGTGTTGTCATGCAAGCAAGATAAGTTTATTCGGCGTGTGGCCGGCATTTGTTCCATCAGGCAGTGTGGGCTCTGGACCCTGAGTGCTAGCAGTGGGGAGCCCAGCTCAGCACCTGCAGTGCTAGCGAGGTGGCTATGGAGATGCTTTGGCCACAACCCAAATATCTGCCTCTACCTTCTGCGCCGAGCCCAGCCTAGGGAAAGCAGGAGGCAGCAATATTGTGGAACAAATGTCCTCTAATGTGAGCCTGCTGGTCGGAGGCTCCAGTGGGGCCCGCCGTCGCACGGCCTGAATTTACCCTTCACGCAGGCCGGCCGGCAGCATGACGGAGGAGGTGCTAAAGGCAGGTTAACGCTGTGGGGACTTCCAGATGCTCCACGGCCCAGGCACTTTGGCCCAGCAACAAACAGGTGCTGACAGGAAGAGCCAGGCTCGGAGTTTAGGCATGCCAACGACAACCGGGGGTAACTGAAGGCCTATAAATTGCCAGGATGATGTCCACTTGCTCTATTTACATCTGCAGTGGGACAGGTTTGGAATGTACTTTTGAGACTTTTGAGATCAAAGTAACCCTCATCTAACCTATCAGTTTAAAATGCATCAAGCAAAGAACCGACTGTAATTGAGAAAGGGGAGCGCTTTGGGATCGGAATGGTTCTCCTTTAGTTTAAAGCACTAAACCAAGTCTTTGAAGTTCATCTTTACGACTCTCTGAAGAAAAAACACAATTACAAGCACAGCTGCATACGGAGCTGTTAATGTTCGCCCTGCAAGAGACGAGCCTCTCACTGGAGGAAATGTTTTTGTTTGTCTGCTTGTGTTGCTCTGTGATTTGAGAAGATTCTGAGATAAGGAGCGCAGTCTCTCTCAGGGTTTCTAACAAAAGGAGGGTGGATGTACTAATTTGGAGCTTAAAGTGACAGCGGTGACAAAAACTAATCCATATGTGCATGTCCCCATTAGCAAAAAAAAAACCCTGTTTCACAAGATACTGCCAGAACGAGTTCAAATCTACACATTTATTCATAAATCACAGTGCAGAGCTCAGCACAGACTGGGTTTTCATTATGCAAAATTACAAAATACGAAAACACATTGAGCTTGTGAAGTGAATAAAATAATAAAAGGAAAAAATGTAATTTAAAACAAAATAAAAGTTAGAATTTGTTACAAGAGAGGCAGAAAGATAAGCCAAATTAAGTGTGTCACTGTTATTTTAAAACAAACGAATATATATTATTATAAACCAGTATTATTCATATAAATTCCAAATAGAATTTTATATGTGGGATTTTAAGAGGCTAAATATTTCTACATTTACAATTATCTCAATAAATTCCCGTCGCAGAACATCCATAAACATGCCATTCCTGCTGCATTACAAAGGCCAATGCTGTGGGGAGGGTAGTGGTGAAAACTATTTGAAATAATTTTCCTGATCAGTGGCCTCACTATCAATTGGAAAGCTTCCATCTGCAATACTGTGCTCTGTAAGAGAGAGCAATATAAACTGGAGGAAGGATGTCTCGAGTGAATGGAATTTACTTTGTGTTCCAAAAATGACTTTCCATTTTTATGCCGATTGCTTTAATTTGTGTGCAATTAAAAGTTGCAAACGCGTGAAAACAAAGCAAGTACAGTTACAGCCAAATGCCATAAGCAAAGCAGAGAGAGAGAGAGATAGAGAGAGAGAGAGAGGGAGGGAGGGAAATGGCAGGAAATGGCAAGAAATGCGCCTGCCTGGAAGTTTACGGATCTGCAGATCGCTGTTTCGTGTCTGGGTGGTGGACTGCTTCTGTCTCAAATGAGCAGTCTGGGGCACAGCAATGCAACAGAAGGAGTGATAACCATAGCAACGGCCTAGTCCCCAGCTGTCACGCAGGAGTGGAGATGGGTGCTGCGAGCACGGAGACCACTTAACCTCGGCCGCACTTCAACTTAGGGGAGTCAAGATGCTGTTCAAATCTTCACAGAACCCCACTTAATATGGAGACAATAAGCCCCGTGTGTAGACAAAGGATGCTTTTGAAACAGCCAATGAATAAATGAGCTATGCAAGGGCTTCATGTACATTAAGTGCCTTATCAGAACATTGGATGTCACCTTTCAGAGCGACGGAGAGAAAGGAACCAGAGGCTGTGCTTGGTTAAGCTCTCAAAAATGTGCACATCACATGTTCATTATGATTCATGAAAATCACCAACATCCTTTTATTTGTCCCAGCCAAGAATAACCTTCATTTAGACGTGCTGTAACCTATTCATTGGATGGCAATGACAGTACAGCTCATTCAGCAGCTGAGCTCGCTAAGAAATAGCAGCACGTCTGCTGTGGGTATTCAATTACTGACCTGCATCCAATATGGGTAACTAGGTAACTAAGGTCAAGCCATCCCATAATCGACAGCATGCATAATGTCAGCAATAATAATGTTCATTTAAAAAAAGCGGATCGAGAACATATCACGACAAAAAAAGCTTTTTTTAAGCCTTATGGGAGTCATTTTCTTTGCACTTTTAGAGCCTTTGAGTATGAGTACTGAATTAGACTGTTATGATGGATTTTTACTATTTTATATTTACAGGCCGCCACCATGAATGCAGACAAACATAAAAAAAAAAGCCTTATGGGAAGATTCAAGAGACAAATATTGCACTATTTTATACTTACAGCTGGCTGATGGGTCTTTCACACAGCTTGTCTTACACATGTTTGTGTCAGCAAAGCAAGAAGCAGTTCCTAGCAAAACAAAATCTTTAAAACGAAATCGAATCAAAAATAAAGTGTCTACACAGCGTATGAGCCATTCCAAGGCCACGTCTTCTTTATTCTCGCCGTGTATTGAGCAAGCGATGCCAGCGCCAGACCTTTTTGAATCATTTCCAAAAAACACACAAGCCATTTGTTTTCCAAATGCATGTTTGCATGATTAATGCAGCGTAAACAATGCCACCAACCCAAATTCATAACATATGACTTTTTAGGGATCGCAAGGTTACGGGCACCAATTTGAATATGACACTATGATGCATAAGCATTTTGCGGCATATCATAAATAGCAATTGGTATTCATCATAATTTGCGGCTAAGCAAAGCCAGCCCCCTCCTGAGAAGGTCATCTCCATATTAATACGAGAGAACAATACTCAGATGAGTAACGATCCATTCCAAATGACAATGTTTGTTTCTAATGACCACTTCACCCAGGCCTGACTTGTGGAAACTTGCCATATTGCTGCACATCAGCAGGGTTAGTGAGGCAATCGGCTCAGCCATCAGTTGAATCTGATAAATGTACAAATGCCCTTTTTTTATTTTGGTTGTTTCATTTCATCTGCATGTTCTCGGTTTAGATGAATAACACAATAAATCTCCTGTCCTCACCTTAAAGGGTGGATTTTTGTGGCTAAAGCCCACACAGAGCGTGCATTAGTATTCTGTTAGGTAGAGATGAAGGCTCATGGTTCTATCAGATATTTTGCTGGGGGCTGAATACAGAGCGTCACTCCAAGACTCTCAGCACCCAAAAGGCTCTTCAGCAGCGCTAGGGCTGCGTTTCCTATCTCTACCCAGCTCAGTGATATACTGCACACAACATGGATATTGAATTCCAAGCACATCTGTACAGAAGAGCTTTTAAGATGAACCCAGGCTGAGGCTTTTCCCTGCACTGCCACAAAACATTTCCCTCTGGTTACTACAATAGCTTAAAAGCATATTGGGAGCTATTCAAATCTGACTGGAGTGGAAAAGGGTTTTTATAACTGTGGCGACAGGAAACAAATTTAGTTTAAAAAATAATTTGGTAACATTTTATTTTAAGGTGACAGTTACACTTTGCTACATGTAGCCTACTTACTATAGCAATAACAGTAAAGTCTGCATAATTGCAAGTAGCTAACCTTAAACCAAACCCTAACTCTCTGGTAAGTACCCACATGTAGTTCATTAATATTACTCAGTACTTATTTGAGGAAATACAATGTAACTATGTCACCCTAAAATAAAGTGTAACGCTTCATTTTGCTGCTTGTGTTTTTAATGATGTGAAGGAACAAAAGAAATGCAACTATTTTTTTAACATGATAGAACATCATAATTTTAAATAAATGGACTTTCTAGCAGCTTCCTATTTAAACTATTTAGAGGTGAGAATAAGACCCCAATGCCAGTACTTTTCCACCACAGTAAATTCAGTAATTCTGTCTGAAATGTGGTTTGTTACTAAAACAACTAAATGTTACTAAATGAAACCCATATTCCTCAACATCGTCACTTAAATGTCTGCTGATTAAATGAGAAAAAATGTTAAGCTCAAATCAGACTTTGATAACGGTTTATATTGACTTAAGATAATTGATCGTATTTTCATTAATACTTTTTGAACTGCTTACTCTCATTTAGAACAAAACAGAAAAATATTTATATCTCAGTTACATTCGAACACTCAGGAATGTGCACGAGATTTTGCTAACAAAATAATAAATCCAATATAACTAGATCTAAATCTGGAGGATTATTTATACCACCGTTATATATCATCATATCACCAAGAAAATATGCTCTATGTTAGTTAAAGCATTAAGGCAGACATATTAGCATGACTTTATGTAAAGCTATACAACTAAATCTGACTTGACTTGACAAAGCAGTTTATTAAATGGCAGAATTAGCCTGAATAGGTGAAATAGTATAACAAATTAAAGATGGCAGAAGTGTACACATTGCTAGGTATAAAATGTGAGTATACATTAGCTTTGGTGAGTAAATAAAACTTACCAATTGAGTAATTCCTAATTGGCTAATCACTAATTGGCCAGTAACCAGCAACATAATTTAAGATTAAAGTCAATTTTTACCTTTAAATGTATTTAATTACATGTTGTGACACGTAGGTAGATATTATTCCACCAATTAAGCAACCCAAAATGTATACATAGATGAAACCTTATGAGGTGCCTACCTACATAGTTTCAATATGCAAGGAAAAAAAATCTTTCAAAAGGACAAAGAGGACATTATGTGTGAACCTTCAGACTGAGAGCTTCAAAAAACAATTAAACACTGTGTATCATGCAGAGAATACTAAGTAAAATGTGCAGAGTACATTTAGAAAACACATTTACATAATACAAAAACTATTGAGTGAGGTCTTCCTCTGCTTTGTTGTTTCTGACTGTGTGTGTGCATGTGTCATCTTCACAGTGACACATTGGCGGTGACAGAGGTCAGACGGGCTGGCCTGTTGTTTAGAAAGGGAAAATGCGGCATTGTCCTGCTGTAGTCTCCTCTGGCTGGGAGGCATGCTCTAATCAGGACGCTCCCCTTTTCACTTCGGCTACAGAGGAGTGAGAGGCGGCCTGCTGTCTCCGAAGAGACCTGCCTTCACCCATCCTCTGGGACCCCTCAATAGGCTTTAGAGGCCAAATGAGGTGTAAGTCTATTAAAAGGGGGTTTGTCTGTAGATTTCAAGCCCATTGAGGGTGTTTGCCATGTCAGTCAGGTGCAGTTAATTCAAAATGCATCGACTTTACCTTCACAGAGGAAAAGTGAAAAACAATGCATTGACAGACTGAATCAAGGGGGAAAAAATTATAATTTTGGTCGCTTGTTGAAACTTGTAGCCTTGTATTTAAATGAGTAGTAGTATAATTACACACACAAAAAAAACAACTGAATGAATGAGCACTTCAACGATTGTAGTCTGGACCATATGCCCTACAAAGAGATGTGGGAAAGATAGATTAAACATGCTCTGTTTATTCATATGGAGTATCGAGATGAAGAATGGTCTCCAGCAAGCAGTGCATTTTGGAGGACGCTGTCATCACACTATTCATTATATAGGAGTGCCTGTGGGTCATCATGCTTTATCTAAATCAGGTTCTAGCCCATTTTCCCCCAATACCGCCAGGCAAGAGCCATGTGTTCTCTGATTAACCTACTTCAGGTAGAGTCTTCAAGACCTGCCCTTCCAATGCGATCTCCTTGAGAATATAGTGCTAGCGTGATCATTCTGGGTCATGTGATATAACAATGAGAACAATCTGACACTTCAGTTCATTAAATCTCAAAGACATGCAAAGAAGCTCATGGTTTGATGTGCGGATACTTCTGACAGACGCGTTTCACCAAATGTAAGTCGAATCTAAAGATCTCTATGGCAAATAAGCTGGTTTAGTGGGAGTAAATTTCCATTTTCCTTTAATTAAGAGTCTACAGATGCTGATAGGTGTTGTCAGTGTTCTCTTGGTTAGTGCCTTACATTGGGACAGATGTTCTAGCCTTGAAGCAATGATAAACAACACAGCCACGCCACTGTTTTTGTCGAGAGGCACGAAATGCACCATAAAGCGTTGACGTGCCCCCATCCAAAGTAGACTTAAAAAACGGGTTACGTGACAAGAGGCAGCAATCTAATTCAGCCCGGGATGGACTGTCAGGGCTAATTACACGTGATTGTGAAAGTGTGCCTCAGAGCCGAAAAATTTAATTTGCTATTGATTTGCTACTTAAATGCCTCACGTCCATTCTTATCATTATTACATGGAAGCCACATTGCCAATATGCAGAGACCCAACACATCAAAGCACAAGTCCAGGCTCAAGGTGCTTTCCTTAGCAAAGGAAAAAAACATGAAACATTGGATTAATTCCTTTATATCAACTTGCCCCCAGAATATGAGACCTCAGTCTGTCAGTCATACATGTGTGGGACAAGAAAACAAGCTGATTAATATTCATGTAAATTTATTTGACTACATACACTCTGATCCTGTTTCTCAGGGACCCCTCACAACCCCGACATACTCAATTGAGCACAGCATATATACAAAGAAAAAAACGAGTTAAATAAAGGTTGCAAGAGCCCTTATGTAAGAATATCAAATGCAGAATTCATCCAATCAGTGATACTGACACCGCAAATATGCAAATAAGGAAGTTAACCCTGGGTTAGGAATGTACAGTGTGAAACGGCAGCGTACGAATACCCAGGATTAATTGTTAACCTCGGGTAAATTATGAGTAATGTGAAACATCAATCAAGATAACCCAGCATTCGGTTTAACTGGGGTTTAGAATGACCCAGGGTTAACTAGTTCAAGTGTGAAAATCCCTTATACGGTAACGGTGAATTTGCCAAGTAAGACATGTTCCTGGATCAACATATTCTGTTGATCCTGGAACATTCCTGTCAGGAAATTTAGTAAAAACCAAACCCTAACTTATCCCTAAAATCAGAGAGAATGATAGGTGAAAAAGAATGATGCAGAAGCCCTTAACCCTTGTTGTAAGCCTAAACTTGACATAAATTGTAAAATTGTCCGTTAAATCGGAGTGGTTGATTTGAATGTTGTTCCAGGATCAACAAAGTTGTTGATCCAGGAACATGTTGTACTTGGTGAAATCACGTTATACACACACACAAAAAAAGTAAACTGTGCCTCTGTGGTGTTATCCAAACTCTACAGTATGTTTCAGTACCCTGAGCAGCTCAACACAGCAGCAGCAACACTGGCTCAACCAATAGCATGACTCTGGGTGCGGGGCAATACAACCAATGGCAGACCGGGGGAGTGTCAAGTAAACCAATTTATAAACAGTCATTATTTTTGCACCATATTCTTCTGTTTGATGATGGCGCTTGAACAACTGAAACTACTGTTAATTACACAACTGAGTTTTAAAATGAGCTTAAATACAAACTAACAGTTTCTAATCACACTTGAGTTGCAGGTTGCTCTTAAATACTGTTAGTTTCTTCAATTCTTCATCTCGCATTGAAGACTTACTAGCTTCTTGGCAAGTTTATTACTCTTCCTACTTACCTTAACTCAAAACATACTTGCTGAGGTTCAATTTGTAATAAAAAAAGGGATACTATCGCCAACAATTGTGACTTGTTGAACTAGCATCATTGCTAGCTTGACAAGATGAGTAGCCTAGTGTTAATTGAACAGCACTGGAGAGGACACAAGCAAGTATGTGAGGGGATGTGTTTTATAGAAAAGATGAGGTGGTGGGTGACACTTGGGTGGCTGTGAATTAGAGGTATACATTGACTGGTATAAGAGCACTGGAATGATGTTCTACCTGTTATGAGCCTTAAAGATTTCCCTTCAGCAAGAATCTACCACAGCTCCTTACCAGGTGAAACGTTCCTTAAAGGGACAGTTCACCCAAAAAGTGTAATTTACTCACCCTAATGTCATTATAAACATTAGAATGTCTTTATGTCTTCTGCAAACACAAAAGAAGATATTTTAAAGAATCCCGATAAACAAACTGTTTTGGTGCCCATTGACTTCCATTGTAAAGACCAAAAAAAAAAAAACGTTTCTCAAATATCATCTGTATCTTCCACAGAAAAAAGTAATACAGTCTACTAATATATATTACAGTTTGTATAAATTAATTTATTATGAATATTACTTTTAATTAATTGAACAATAGAATATTTATAAACATTCATTTAGACTAATAAATGCTATAAAAAAATAATCGTTCATTGTTAGCTCATGATGCCTAAAAGTTAACATTAACTCATGTTAATGAATGAAGTCATACTTAAAATTATTTTATATTACTTAAATGATCTGTGTAAAAAAAAAAAATCTGTAGAATAAAATAAGTGTTTTTGCTAATCTGCAGACACAGCTACTACTACATGCAACATCCATTCAGGACACGTTCTTCTCTTCTAAACAGAAGCACAAAATAATATAACTAGTTTTAATTTGACATGGTGTCTACAACTGTGGCACTCATGACAAAAAAATAGCCAGCTGAAAATAGCCAGAAGTGACAGCTGAAGACATCCTGCTGCATGTAGTCCAACAACCAAACCAAAAAGAAAGAAAATGCCCCTAGATGGCTTTGAACTAGATGCTTTTCTCAGAAAATAGTTATTAATTTGTTTAATGAACTGGCATATTGGTTTTTAAAGAAATTACAGCTTTAAAATGGTAAAATTGATCTAAAAAAGAACTTACGGAGAACAATAATGATCAATGTCCACAGAGTGTAATTAATTGTAATATGCACTACAGTGTGCATGATTTTTTCCACCAAAAGTAAGGCTCAAAAACATTGTGCTATTTTTGTTTGTGCGTGGCTGTGTTTACCCCTGGAGACTGTGGCTGCAAGTGTAAAACCACTCCAGTCTTTGTAGCTGGGGCTGAGGTCACCAGACCAACATTGACCTTTGCAGTCCTATTTCAGTGATGGGCATTTGTCACTCTGTGGAGGCCGATGTGTGGTAATAGATTATTGACCATCGCACAAGTCTCATCTCAGCATGCGGCCAGAGCCCCGCTGTTTTCTTTATCACCAGAACGGAAGCCTGCAGCCATGAAGAGAAGCACCTAATCCACATTTTACACTTCAAATGCCGAATTACACACATAATGCAGAGTAGCTGTAACATACAGAGTACTCTGCAGAAACACGGACATCATGTAACGCTTCTTCCAGCATCACTGGAGACATCTACTTGCTGCATTTGACTAATTTAACCTCATACTCTCATCCTTGCAATGGATTTGTTATGCAAACACAGCCAACCGGTATTGTATGTTACTCAAACACAGTAAGCAATTGCAAATGTCTCATTACATTCTATAAATAAAGTAGGATTATGCTTTTTGACTAGCGTTATTTATTGTTTGAGATGTGAGTCATTTTCAAAAACCTAAAGAAAAGAAATAAATAAAAAAGATGAACTCCATCATTCAGAATGTACTGATAAAAGGCATTTATTTATTACAAATTACGTGAGAAAGCAGGATTAATATTCACTGTAAAAAATTTCTAACCCTCCCAAATCAAAAATTTCAAGTGACCGATAACATCTAAATTTTTCAATTGGCCCAAGTGAAATTCTTGTTGCAATAGTCTGTTAACATTGGCTCAATGAGAAATAATACGTCAGACTAATTGAAAAATTTAGATGTTATCGGTCACTTGAAATTTTTGACTTGGGGATGTAATTTTTTTTTACAGTGTTTCAGCAACATTTTTGTTTTTACATAATCTAACAAAACTTTTCAAAATGTCCACTCTCTTTTAGGAATGCATTAGTATGGAAATTTTAGCCAATAACAACAATAATAATAAATATTTTAAAGCAATAATTTATATATTGGCCTATATTCGATAATCAATCTATTTTTTGTAAGATGGAAAATGCTCACATTAAAACTCCAGATCGCTATACACTTCAAATGACAGCAAACATGTACTATGAACCAATAAAGAAATTATAAATGTCTATCTATAACAAATAATAATAAAACAAAGAATAAAGCAAAGTGCCAGTGTTCAGTGATGAATATAAACATACATGCTCTGAAAAATCAATTTGTGTTTAAAAAACAGACAAACTAGAATAATAATGTGGGATTGCATAGTTAATTGCCTATATATTTATCATTTTAAATATATCAGCCTATTTTACCGATACCATTAAAAAAAAAAACACATTTGTCAGTCAATACCATCTCATTTCTAGTTTTTTCAACTTCTGTAAAGGTCAAACTGTACACATGCACACTGATAACATGAAAGTGAGCTTCCGCAATCATAAAATAAGCTTTTGATGGGTTGTGATGTCTGTTTTTTTTTTTATTCACTCAATTGTAACTTAGCAACAATGTTACAAGATTAACAAAAATTCTGAAAACAGCAATTCTGTGTAAATCACTCAGATTTTTTATGTAAATAAATACAACAAACAAAAAAATTAACTTACAATCTAAAAGTGACGAACTGAGCAATGAAACAGCGATGTGATGTTGTGTATTTTGTTTTTGGCGCAGCCTGGAATTTTGATTATATGATAATTCATCTCTGAGCTCCAATTTACCCCCTGCTGCACGCTTTCTACGTTGGACCATTTTGTGAACGGTCTCCCAGAATGCTAAATGAGCAACTCGTTAAAAAAAGCCTGTCTTCCAGCTAAACCACATATTTATGGACATATTTGTTAGCTTTTTGTCAACATTAAACCTTTGGGCAAATGAACGTCCATATGTGTTATTTTATGCTCAAAGAAAAGTTCTTCTCTGAACTTTGTCTTGGAGTTCTCTCACAATTTGGGTTTGCATTGTATCTAGTGACTTATAAACGGACAGTATAAACGATTATACACTGAAGGTTTTGACTTTGTCCTGGGCTTTCTATAAGCGACCCCCTGCATTGTAATGGGTTTGACGTGGGACCTGAGGTCTGCAATATGTCCCTCTGTAGAACACTGTGTAATAACTACCCGCTGTTCTGAGTCTCCGGCCCTGTCTGTCAAACAATCTGGGGACATTTAGTGTTATTTCACCACTGCTTATTTATCCACAGGAAGCCTATTAATGTCAGCAGGCTCCATCCTCTCTGAAAGATATCAAAAAGAGAGCTTGTGTCCCATTGTTTTAATATACTGTATGTGCATTTGTGGCCACTAAAACAGGTCAATAACTTTCTGTGCAAGTCATATTACATACATTAAAGATTTCAAACATGGATCCCCAATGCAAATATCAATAATAGCGTATGACATCTAAATTGGCTCGTTTGCTTCTTCAGGGGTATTTCTGGCACTATCCCAAACATTTCTTACCCTTTAAGTGAACCACATCCTCGACTATAGTACGCAGGTAATGGAAGACTATATTCTATTGGATGATACAATCTGCTGGCACAGAACAAAACACTTTGACTGGTTGTGGCGGCAGTGCCAACACAAAACATCATAGAATATTAACCCTTTTTGTTGTCTGGCATTAGTAGCAGATGGTGCCGCACATTGGAGCGAGATAACAGCTGTCAATTTCAAGGCACTGCCTCTAGTGGAGCAATTTTTTTTCTTTTTGTTGCCTCATAGGGAGCTGGAGATCATTTTTAAAAACATAATAACCAAAACCGATACACTTCTTCACCCTGACGAATTCCCTTCCCTGAAAAACCTCAGATGTATCAGTGTATGCGCCAAGTACACAAAAGCTGGACCGGAGGTGGTGCACTATGGGGAGAAGCCAGTAGTGGCTGCCCTAGTTGTCTTGAACATCACATAAGCCACGACTGTTCCCTTGAGTCGCCGACTCCTTTTAAATTAAAACTGAATACTCCTAATAAATTCCTCATTGTGGGTTCTCAAAGCGTAGGAAAGTTGCATTTCACCCAAGTGGCGGCTTGGGAATTGTCCTCCTAACCCACTCCCGTTCTTCTGATTTACATGAGAAAGGCACAGGGGCTCGGAGAACTGGCCCCAGAGCTGAACTGCTCCTCATTTATTCATTTCTTTACCAACATCACTCGCTTTCCATCAGGGGCTACTGAGGAAATCATAGTAGCAATTTAGATTTAGTTTAACATACTCCCGGGGAAAGAGGACAGGGAATTGCCTCTGTGTAGCGTGTCTGCTTCTCCACATTCAGCACAGGCGATATCAGTCGAAAAGGTAAGAGATCAGAGTGGTGTTCAGCCTCAG
Source organism: Abramis brama (assembly GCF_963993115.1). Classification (NCBI taxonomy): domain Eukaryota; kingdom Metazoa; phylum Chordata; class Actinopteri; order Cypriniformes; family Leuciscidae; genus Abramis; species Abramis brama. Next base: position 16,406,106 of record NC_139981.1, read on the forward strand.
GTAAACAGAGAAAAACGACATTTTTGCTGCTTTACAGCTAGATTTAACTCGTCAAAGTACCTCAATACCCACATAACGACTTTAAAACCGAGTGACAACGTAGTTAGGCACATTGGCTGATAGCCGATCATACACGCTACGTGGCTCAATTGCACACCTGGTTTGAGAGCGCTTCGACACACCATAGTCAATTCTAATACAAGCTCCTGAAGCAGATATTCAATCACAATGGCAAAGTTTCATGATCAAATGGAATGCATCAATTCAGCACTTGAAGGAAATCAATTTGGAATTGACCTCAGCTCTCTCATCATCCAGGGTGACATTCCCTCTTTATATGCCTGTCTGCTTTTGCACTCATCAGCAGCACAGCTCAGTACAGGAGTCAGGCTGGCCTCAAGATCATGCAGAATCAGTGTTTGTTACGCAATGGCTCTCTTTCAAGACCTAGTGAGCTGCCTTGCTATCTCCTGCCAACATAGGGAGCTGCCTTTTGAGAGTCCATCCTTACTGAAATGGAACCTCAAGCGATTTGGAACGCTCTACATAAGCACATACACCCCATAAAATACATTACATGCGCACACAGTAGATTCAACTTACCATTGAATGTATTTACATGTATGTTCTTATCCTTCTAAGAAACTGAACAAGAGGAGAATATGAGTCAATGCAAGATTCCTGCTGAAACTTTGCAATACCCTAGTATGGGTTTTTTAATGCTTTATTAAACATGACAACTAACATAATAAATCGAATACTCAGAGTCAGATACACAAATTATTACATTTTGACATCAGTAAGGAGAAAATCCTAATTTAAAAAAAATTATTGTTACCTCATTTACCTGTTTCTTGCGTTTCCTTTGTTCCTAGTTTCCAACCCGTCATTAGTTGTCATGGACACTCATTCAATCATCACACCTATTCATTATTTTGTCATCATCACAGTGTATTTAAGTTCCTCTTTGTGCTCCATTTAGTTGTCTGGTATTGTTGTGTTCTACATGCTGTCAAGTTGCCTTTCTTCATTTGGATTGCTTGAGTTTGTTTACATCAAGGCTGCCGACTGTACTATCAAGTCCATCCTGAATGGACTTGTCGACTATAAAGCTAAGAATGAAATGGTCTCTTCACTCCAATTGTAGTATTTTCTGCCACCATTTGACATTTTTCCACTCAAACGCTGAAACAACTGTTTATACATAGCACAGTGTTTCCATGACTGTCCAAAGCATGTGAATATGAGGCATGCAACTGGTTGTCTTTTGCCAATGTGGGGTTAACATTGCAAAAGCTGATCTAACCCTTCTCCGGAGCAGGGTTTTATTACGCTGGGTAAAAAAGCGTTGCTAACCCCGCTTCTAAATTTCAAGTGTGAAACATTCATTTACCCAAGGTTAAAAAGTGAATGACGATAACCCAGGGTTATACACAGTGTGTAAATCCCTAATGAGAACAGTCTTCATCTCATGCAAGTGTACACAATTCAGATGAGTCTTAACAAAAACACAATTTGTCTTAAATGTGTAAAACTTTAAAAATTAGCACCAAACTAATGCACCATTAACATGCAGTATATAAATGGGCAGCTCACAAGGTTTTGTAACTGCTAATATTGTAAATATTCCCAGTGATGGATTTTTTTTTATTTTTCTATGTTTGAATACTGGTTACTATTAATTTGCTGTTCAGGAACTTGATAAGCAATGTGACCAGACAGTACAAGAGTACAATATTATATACATACATTATCATAAGCTGACCTGGGTATAAATACTCCCTGTGCGGAGGGCTTTGGGCTACAAATATTTATTTGCTGCATAACAATGAAAAAAATCTCTCTCTTTCTCTCGTACTTAGATGCACAGTACAGCTTAAAAGAAAAAGCATTTAATTTACATACAAAAGGTTTTCATTTTCATAATTAGCATACTTTACTGTTCAGTTCCTCAATACATCCTCCTTAGCTCCCCCTGTTATTTATCTTAAATGGTATCCTCCCCCAGAAAGATTAATTGAAGCTGGAATAAAACAAAATGGCTCCCAGGGGGTGGACGACTGTTTGTTATTCATGTTGGTCTGAAAACGGCAACAGTAAATCCTCTAAGTTGTTGTTAAGCTGGGGTATTACCATATGTGTGCCATTTCCACAGAGTGACAGCCCCCTTGGATCAACTGGGGACTATTGATCCTACAGCACTCCATTTCAAGTTAATTGTGCTTGAAATGAGGTGCGCACTCTCGAGCATACCTTTGTTTGAAAGGTGGTTATTTATTTTTATTTGGCCGGATGTTGATATCTGGGAAACAGGAAATATTCTTTTCTCTCTCTCTTTTTTTAACCATGCAGTCCTGGAGCTGTGATTATCCTACTTCAATCTGTCAATACCTGAAATGCATCTGAAGCTCTTTGTTGCTTATCTACATCTGTAATAACATAATTGGCAAAACACTTGTCATAGCTAAACATTCACCCTCCACCAATGGCAAATTTAAAGACATTGTCCTAACTACCTCACTCATGTGTATATTAAGTTAATTAAGCATAAATAAAGAACTGATTCAACTAATTTAACTTCCAAACTTTTACTGCTTTATTCAATTTTGTGAAAGTAAATGGATCAATTAAAGCTTAAACAGCATTTTAGGAAAAACATCCCCTTACTTTGCGATGCAGTAAAAAAATGAGAAATCATTTTCCAGCCATGAGGAACAAATAAATTGCACGTAAACCAGACATTTCACTAAAGAGGAAGATAATGTGCAGCCATTTATTGTATACCGTTTCTGGGGATTTTCCTTCTCCAGCCGAGTTAAACTTTAATTTCTGATCAGAGTATAATGTGTCTCATGCAGGTGGGTATGAGACACCACCCAGAGACTGAAAGTCAAAGCTCTATACGCTGTATAATCTCCGTCATCATTAAGACCAAAGCCGATTAACGTATGCGCCGCATGTGAGGCTGCGTACCTTTGACTCCTAACAAGGCGTACAGTAACAGGATGCAAAGAAATAAGGCAAAGTACACTCTCATTAGTTACAAAAAAGGAGGAGAGGAAAGGGTGGGGGGGTGGGGGGGGTGTAGGATAAGCTCAGTTACAGAGCAAACAGTGGCACTTGCTTGGATTAGAGTCCTAAGTGGCTGGCGTTTCTTAATCCCCACTGAGAGATGGTGGTGAATAGAAGGGAAATGAGAGTGGATCTAAGAAAGAGAAATGACAAAATATGACTCGCTCCTACATGATGATCAGGGCTCGTCCTCAGGCGTCCTGAGCCCCAAAACACACTTCATTTTCCTGAGCAATTACTGCTGCTCCTCGGGTTGGCTGAAGGTATGGGGGCCGTATTTGAAACAATATTACATCTAAACAAATAAAGGGGATGTAACAGACTACATTAAATAGACAAGCATATTGAGGTAGGATTTAATTTGCATGCTAGATTATAGTGATACTGGTGGCAGAGTGGCCTCAGGGGCGGCGGCGTTATTAATAGGATCTAGTCTCTTTAAATCCATTAAGGCAATTGAGCGGACCCATATATAATCTGATTTCAAATCCACCATGAAAATGCTTAACCAGTAGCCTCTGCCCCAGGCTGGCCTTCTCGCCAGCTGAATTCCATGCCAAGCAAAGACGGGTGAGGCAAACCACCCACAGGCACAAGCCCACACAGAAAATATTCTCATTCGCATAAATGAGACAGACAGACAGACAGATAGATAGATAGATAGATAGATAGATAGATAGATAGATAGATAGATAGATAGATAGATAGATAGATAGATAGATAGATAGATAGATAGATAGATAGATAGATAGATAGATAGATAGATAGATAGATAGATAGATAGATAGATAGATAGATAGATAGATAGATAGATAGAATCAAAGCCTTGAATTGACAAATCCCAGAAAACTATTCAGATAGTTAAGGACAATGACCAAAAGACTTTTACTTTATCAGTTATATGGACCATTTTTATGGTTTTTCCCCCCTTTTTTGTAGTAGATAGTTTGCAGTATAAACTGCTATTGTACAAGAAAAGACCTGTGTTTAAATTTCATTAAAAACATGAGGATGAGTATCAATTAAAAAAATGGTTCGAGATACTGGATTTACAACAGGCTCTGTTGTTGCTGTCGGTCACATCCCAAAGGCAAGAGATGCAAAGCTGTGTGAGAGATGAGCAGATCTCTCAGGGCTGTGTGTGAAAGAAGGTGGAGAGGTTTCTGCTGGCAACTAAATCCCTGTTTGTGAGCTTGGTAAAACACACCGCTGGAGGCACTCAGTTCTATGCCCCCAGCACACACGGCCTGACATGGTCAGGGTCATGCCTGAGTGCCTCGGCCTGCCGTCCTTTTGCAGCCACTCTCCTCTCTCACAGCTGGGGTGGCAGGGGGATAGACAGCTAGAGAGCAGAGCTTCACACCGGCCAGCTGCACGGGGCAGGAGGATGCACCCGCTTTGGGGAAAATTCATGTTGTTTATAATTGGGGGCACAACCAGAGGGGGATGAGGGAAAGGGGCAATGAACGTCAACCAGCAAGACAGTGAACATTAATGCATTGTATATATTCAGCCTAGACCAAACTGTTTTTATTATTAATAATAATATAATATAATTTAAATGTTTTGAATATCAAGTGAAGTAAAACATTTAAGTGTATTAAATATAAACACAAATATCTAATAGCCTACATTATATTTATATTTATATGTGTGTGTGTGTGTGTGTGTGTGTGTGTGTGTGTGTGTGTGTGTGTGTGTGTGTGTGTGTATTACAAAATATACAATTTACATAATAGTGTATCCCATTGTATTTTTTGCTGTTTATTCATTGTGTGTACAGCCTTGAAAATTCTCTTTATTATTATTAATAAAGTTTTTAATGTTGTTTATATGTCTATGTGGTGTTTTTAATGTGCTTTAAGACAAACCATGTACAACACCATTGGAGTATTTTCTCCTTAAAACTGCAGTGAAAAAACAGTCTCAAAACGCTGGTGTTTCTGACATCACAAACTAGGCTACCTTGTAACCAATCACGTCAACGTGCTGGTGGGCTTTCGCATATCATTAACACCGATCTAGCAGGGGAGTCTCGAGAGATGCCAGGTTATCCCGTATATATTTTTGCTGATATGAATAATCGAGTAGATTTATCAATATAGCTGGTGAATTATGTATAATGATGTTATGATATGCCTTTCTCCACTGACGGAGTTTCTGATGATTGTTAGAAGGCAGCTGTCTGACTCTGAGGTGGCGAACGGGAACATGGTTTGTGTAGCATTAGCAACACATTATTAGCTGTTTGATAAAGTAGTCAAGCAAAAGGATAATCATATTAATTACCGTTAAGTGACATTGTAAAGACCGATACCATTGTGCAGCATTTACCTCAGTAAGCTGACATAAGTGAATCTCTGAGCTGGTCTGAGTGAGTGGAGGCGGGGCTAATTAGCATATTCAAGGATCCGAGTATACTAAATGAAGCAAGGGTGTAAAGTTGCATTCAAGCTATTTTAATGCATGAAGAATTTTGTTTCACAGGAAAAAACGTGTCATTTTTTGACAATATGTCATTTTGGTGATCAAAGATGAATTTTAAGGGATAAGATTATTGACTACATAGGGACTTTAATTATTTTGTTTCTTACATGTCTTACTGCAGTGCTGACTCTAAGAACTTTGCTTAAAACATTTCAATGCACTCGTACTGTCTGTGAGTGTACAAATGGCAAATAACATTTAAATCAACGAATCAATCAATAATGATGGATGGATGGATGGATGGATGGATGGATGGATGGATGGATGGATGGATGGACCTAAACTCTTAACATTTTCAGATTCATGCAAAAAGTTTTCTAAAATGTCCACCAGGTGCTTCCCTCTCCAGTGACACATTTTGAACATAACAAAGGCAGTCCTAAATTACAGTCATGTTCTTTTCCTATCTGAATCTCATTATCCGATATTGCAAGAGCAAGGTTTGCTAACAGTTCATGCCTTAACACACGAGGGAGAGACAGCGCGTAACCGCATTTCAAACACAAAAGCTCCCGAGTGCCATGTTGTAGCAACAGTCTCTTGAAAAATAAGAGCGGTTTTGTCTGCTTCCTGAAGGAAGCCCCCGCCAGACCCTCCCTCCTGACAGCTGACCGTGCTGCAGTTTGCCCATCACTGATTAATAAAATCTCAATTCTCCCGGCCGGCACCCAACCGGCACATACCTCGTCTGTGGATGTTGACAACAACATCACTGAGTGAACCGTTCAGCGTGGATACAATAGCATTAAGTACCGAACAAGGCTCAACAAGCGCAGATTTCATTTGTAAAACACAGACCACAAAAAAAAAAAAAAAAAAACTTAATCGGACGAGGCAATTAGCAGCGTTCTTCCTGAGGATTTTGCTTTACCCCTAACCTTTACACAACAGTTTATGTCAAAGGATTTGTCACCTCCACTGTGAGGCCGTCTTGGCTTTTCAAAAATACATAATAGGAGGAAAGAAAAGGGGGGGGGGGAGATTCTTCCAAGCCTCCGCTGAGGATTTGGACACTTATATAACTCCCAATTATCAAAACTTCTCCAGGCAGCCTCACAGTCCTCTGCACTGTTTATATGACTCACAAAATATCTAATACTCAACTGTGTATAATGCCACTGTGGCCACATGACTGCAGAAAAGGCTCTTGCGCTTTCTGCCCCACTGAGTCAGGCATAATAGGTGTCTTGAAGGCTCTAGGCTCAGGCCAGCAATGCTAACAAAGCCTGGGTGGCTTGCAGGGAAGAGCATGTCTTCAAGCAACTTGCCAAAAACTCATTTTCAGGAGCACTCAGGGATTTCCTCAGGATGCTTTGGTGGTGCTACTACATGGCAGGCTTTAGATATCATAGCGCATGAGGGATCTAGGGATGCATCGCATGGAAATGACCAAAATAAAAGCTGAAAAGCGGAAATTTAACAAAATAAAATTTAAAAAAGGCAAAATATTTAGAATGGAATGAAAACAGACTTTTCTAAATTTCTAAAATGTGTTTTGTGTGAACACAATCTCATGGCAATTTGCAACTAGTTTACATTTAAGTGAATTGGTGGCTAATTCTCATATAGGTCACATTATACGTTTTCGTACAATCTTCGTATGCCCCAGTGATAAGTATGTTTAGGGGTGGACCTTAATGCATACTTTTTGTTTCTAATAATTGTACATTTTTTGTACAATTAACATCGTACAAATTTACACGAAATCGCCACCTTGTAACATTTTCCCATGAGATCCCATGCCTCTGTAGGTCAAATAACACAGTGGATTAAAATATTCTGTAGAAATGAACAGGGGAAAAAATGGGTATTAACTTTTGATATCATTGCACATGAGGGATCTGATAGGGGTGCATCACATAGAAATGGCCAAAATAAACACTGCAAAGCTGAAATTTAACTAAAGAAAGATCCAAAACGTTATACTTTTTTTCTTTTTTTTTTTACTTTTCTAAAATTAGTTTTGTGTGAATTCTACAACACCTGCCTCTATAGGTCAAATAACACAGTCCCTCTGGATTAAAAACATTCTGTGGAAATCAACAGGGGAAAAAAATGGGTATTATCCTCAATAGAGACCGCCCACCTATCACTGACCGAATCTTTCACTTTTCCTCTCTCGATCGCTCTCTTTCCCCTTGACTCTTGCTCTCTCTCTCTTTAGGCCCACGTTAATGTACCTGTTTACCTGATGGGTGGTCTTGAGCCGGGCTCAAATAAAGCCCCTTTCCCTGCAGATCTAAGTGTAGAGTAGCTGCTAATCCGATTTCAGGAAACAACCAAGCCGCCCTCTAGCTTCCCAGCTTATTTCTACACCGCCAGGGGGAGGAGGTGAGGCGGGGGTGCGAGGGGGGTGCATCATTCAGCAAATATTCTGAGCCAGACTTTGGGACCACCTAACCTGTGGCTTTTATTGCCGACCCCGTAATGAGGAGGGGAATATTACCTTTTCACTGCCTGTGCTTTCTTAACTATGCTCTGCCCTCGTGGGGACATTACAGTGGCCAAATATAAAGCCGGGTTTCATGGAGCCCGGGCTTATCTGGCCTTAGAAAGTATGTGAGACATGCCAGTGAACAAAGGCCCGTCTCTCTGCCAGCAAGCAGGGTGAGGGGATCTCTTTCAGTGGCCACAGATTGCCCTGTGTTCCCTTAATTGACAGACCCTGGCTGGCTGGGACAAAAATGACATGCAGCTGCCCCTGGCCCAGCCTGCACAGGTAGACCACCTTTCAGCAGGGAAATTGTCTCCAATCCTCTATTCTGCATGGGGGTCCTCTAAGCCTGAAAACCATGGCTGAGAATTTATGACTGACCAAAAATCATTCATTTCTAATAATCAAAAACAAACATAAATAAATAAAGTATAAAAACAAAATCACATAAAACTGATTCATGACTGACCAAAAAAACATTCATTTATAATAAACATTAAAAATCAAAAATATATTTGTAAAAATTATGCATGATTGACCAAAAAACAAAACAAACATAAAAGCTAATTTCTTTAAAAAATCAAAAATTAAATAAAATATTTTAAAATTAAAATGATGCATGGCTGACCAAAAGCAAAACACATTCATTTATAATATCAAAGATAAAAAAATATAATAATAATAATAATAAAAAAATTAAAAAGTGTTTTTATTTTAGTATTTGGTATTTTCATGTGCACAAATAATGTGGTTGTCCAGGTCTAACTGCAATAACACAGTGACTCTATGACAATGAGGAGGAATAGGGCTGAATGGGGCTTTCTCTATTTAAGAAGAACAGATCCATTCCAGACTATCCATACTCCGGTCTAACAGCGTCTGCCCAGTTTGGGGAAAGCATGGCCTCAACTGGTCAAACACAGGCAATGCAGTTCCTTAAACAATCCCCTCTAATGCATTTACATTTATATCAAGCTATATTTATGCCTAAGCATTATTTAAAATTTCACTGGAAGATTTTTTACAGTACACCTTGGTTTATTTACTGAAAATTAAAAGAAAAAGTATTTCCACTCTTAAAACAAGAACTCCATTTCCAAACTGCAATGAATTAATTAAATCATACATGCCATCATGCCTTAACATAATGTACCATGTGTTTCTATTCTGGTTGGAATCAAGCCTATCTCTGCTACTGACACATTACAGGTTTCAATCCACACCTCACAGCTCCAGAACAACACATCTTCAATGTTCACTAAACAGTGAAGAGCTGAACACATCAGCAGACAGATGACACCAGCTCACGTGTGTTTCAGCATGGGCCGGTACATGTGATCACTGACATACTGTATACGATGGCATCAGAACACGAGAGTGTCACTGCTGATCCCTGATGTACTGTCAGATGTCAACAGACCCCAGGGGCTTCTCTTTCTGCTGGGAATACCAGCGACCATACGGCATCTGTCGCTGCCGCTCAAATCGCCGAGTCTCACCCACACCACGCCAGACCTGAGCTACAACACGCACACTGACGGACGGATTTAATAAGCTCTTCAGGCTCTTACAACCTTTACTTATTTTTGTTGGGTTTTTAAGATTGAAAGATTTTCCATTTCTTATAATAACCATTATAACTTTCTAATAAAAAAATAAAAAAATCTGCATTTAGCATATTATTTGAAATTAGAGATACCTGATCTAGGTGTCACATGGGAAAGATCAAAAGATCTTGTGTTTAATGTCCAGTTGCACTCATTCTTGTTTTCTTTAGCAGTGATTTTGTATGTTTGTTTTCAATTTTTACAATTGAACACACTGGTCATAAAGTTAATCTTCCAAATTGAAATCATTCTATTTTTGCTTTAGCTGTTGTTGGGTAAACAACTGAACACAAATCAAACTGACATACACTACCGTACAAAAGTTTGGGGTCAATACGATTATTTTTATGTTTTTGAAATGGCTGATTTATTTGACCAAAAATATAGTAAAACTGGAATATTGTGGAATTCTATTACGTTTTTTTTTTTGTTTTTTTTATGTAATGTAACTTATTTCTGTGATGTAAAAAGCTGAATATTTTTCAGTGTCATATGATCCTTAAGAAATCATTCTAATATGCTGATATGGTACTCAAATATATTTTTTTTATTATTACCATTATTATATTATTTTTCAGGATTCTTTGATGAACAGAAAGTTCAAAAGAGCATAAATAGAAATCTATTTGTATCAGTGTCTTTACTGTTACTTTTGATCAATTTAATATTTCCTTGCTGAATAAAAGTATTAATATAGTTTTTTTAAGAGAGGTCAATATGCATTCTAAGGACCAACGTATCTAGATGCGGTAAGTTTAGCATTTTTAGGTACGTTTTTGTTTATAATATACTAAATTCTATTTTTCCAGAATAGTTTTTGTCGTCTTGTAAATATTTGCAGTATTTATTAATTTTATGTTTCATTAAAATGTTTTACTGCTTACATTTTGTTGAAAAGGTTACAACTTGCCCATAACAACATTTACATTTAATAATTTAGCAGATGCTTTTATCCAAAGTGACTTCCAAATGAGGAGAAAAATCAACAAGAGTGCAACAATCTGTAAGTGTGACAGCCCGTTTTATTTTTAATAACAGAAACAGAATAGTAAGGGTTAGTATTAGAGAGTCTTTAGCCGTTTCTTGAAAATGGAGCTGCTCTACTGGAGTATGTTGTCACAAAAGGTCAATGTGAGTACAATGAGCTGTATTTTTTTTTCAGGGGCAATACTGGAAATAGCTTTTGTAGTCTTTATGATATGTGTCTATAACTGACTGTCACAAATAAGTCTGCCATGAGAAATACTCACCGTGTAAAAGGGTGAAAACCTGCCCCAGTTTCCCCAATGCTAAAACCAAAAGTTATTTCTTCACTTCAACACTCGACCAAATTCAACAATATTCAACACAAAAGTTCTTTGAGACAAACCATTCAAACACATGTGCATATCTTGTATATTGGGACCAGTGAGGGTAAAAAGGCCCACACAGCAGAGGTAACTCCAGATGGAGAGAGATAAAAGACTCCCATCTCGGCCCTGCCTCACTGTTACCTGAGGAACACCACTGAAGTCAATAAAAGCCCTCTTGTGTCTGTCAGAGCTCTTTCACTGCTCTCTTTGATGGCCCATCACTCTACTGTTGCTCAGAGATGACCTTGATCCCACACTTACTCCACTGCTGGGGGAAGAGTCTGTAAACACTCGCTATGCAGTCCCGCTCTCAGACGCTTAACAGCCCCACACATTACAAACAGTGGTAAATAACACATGGCTTTGAATGTGAACGGCCCATTTTCTACGGTACCAGGGTGTCTGCACGGTCCCTTTGGGTGGGAGTCGTCTTTACCTGTGTCTGGATATTACAGCACCCTGATAAACACTCTGTAAATCAATAATTAACCATTTTACACAGTGGTCAGATGAGAAAACAAAACAACATATTGAATCTTGGGCTAAATGTTGTTGTTTGTTTGTGCACTTTTTAGATACATTGGCTTGTAATGACCAAAGTGCTTCTACTTTCTTGGGAAATATTCAATAAAATCAAGTCAATTGTAAAAAAAAATATATATATATATATATATTAGGGGGGAGTAACAATATATTCTGTCATGCAACAATACGTATCGTGGATAGTGACAATATGTATTGGGTATAGTTCACCCAAAATGAAAATTACTGTGTGTGAAAAAATTCAAGTTAGCAGAGTTTTAGTGTCATTACTACATTAAACTACCATATATAATGTTGAATATAATGTATAATAATGCAATTGGGGAATATGTGTGGGTCCTGATAATGCCAAATGTCTTATGTTACCAGTAAAAAGTGGCCTATATTTATTTTAAATATATCTAGTCAGTGAAAGAGTGCAAGCATATTCATCTAAAATAATTCTGTTTTCAGCTATTCTGGTGTCACTATTGTCCTGTGCATTGGGTTATCAGCACCAAGTCCAAACCTATTCTTTTCCACACCCAATGTAATATCAAATGTAGCATTTTAATCAAAAGTAAAAAAAAAAAAGTTAACCTTTTACCATATGTCTTGGAGTATCACAATAATATTGTATCGTGAGTTCAGTATCGTGATATGTATCAAATCGTGACATGAGGGTATCATTATTACAACCATATATATATATATATATAGTATATATATATATATATATATATATATATATATATATATATATAAACTATATTTATGCCCAGCTCTAATCTGCTAAATGCGACTATAAGGAATGAAGATATTAAGATATTATAAACATCAACATCATGATTTTCTGTAAAGCTGCTTTGAACGTGTATTGTGAAAAGCGCTACATATATATATATAAATTTGACTTGACAAATTTTTTGTTATAGCAAACAAAACCAACAAAAACCAAAAATAAAATAACAAATCTAATTTGCGTCATTCAAATGACTGAGCCTTCAGCTTAAGATTTTGTCTGAGGACCATGTCTATTTTAAAACAACATGTTTTCTTTGCCTTTGTTTGTGAAAATGCTCAGGTAGGCTGAGATGGAGAGGCACAGATCTCCAGACTGAGCACTGGGTATAAATGACCTCTCCACTGGCTCCTGTGGAACACTCAAAGAAGCGAGTCTCGTCTCAAGCACATAAAATGTTATTGCGTGCTCAGTGGAGCTCTAACCAGGGCACCAACAATAGCCATCACCACTAAAGAGCTTTCTGGCTCCAGTGGGGAGCTAATGAAACTAAAAGAAAACAGCTCTAATACTGGCGCTGCTGGTACCCAAAATGGCCTTGACAATTAGGAGTTGTCTTGACTCAGAAATGTTTCAGGGCAAATTCTGCTTTAGGTATAACAAATTTTGCTTTGTAGGATGACAAATTTTCAATCCAAATGACATACTCTGCTGAAATAAAACTATATGACATATTTCCAACACAAACCTGTACAGAAACTGTATTTTCACGCACTGTAAAATATTTAATACATCATGTACACTAAAAAATGCTGGGTTGTTTCATCCCATGTTTGGGTCAAATATGGACAAACCCAAAAAATGGTTTACATTTTTTTATTTACATTTTTAAACCCAACGGCTGGGCTTGTCCATACTTGGATGAAACAACCCAGTATTGTTTAGTGTGTATGTTTGATATATTTGAAGTATGATATATTTGGAAGGGTTGTTATAATGAGGCAGTGATATACTATTTAATCTATAGTATATCCATATAAATAGTAGCAATTAATATTCTTATATTTCCTTTATATTTCTATAACCCATACTTTAAACAAAAAATATAGGTACATAATGGATTAGACATATTGAGTATATCAATTGCTGATATTGTCAATTAATAATTAATATTTTAAAATAAATTTCCTATAAATAGATAAAGATAGTAAAATGATTAATATAAAGATATAGCCTCTATATATATATATATATATATATATATATATATATTGCATCTTTATAAACATATAATTCTTAATATTTAAGCTCAATCCCCTAAAGGACACAAAACATTGAGTGTTAGCAGTGAACAAAAAGCTGAATATATTATGCTTTAAAAAACTAATATAAGAGTCCATGTGCTTGGCTGGCATTGCAATTTTCACACAAGAGCTTAAAACACAGCAAGTGTTTCACACTTCTCATTTACACTCCCAATTCACTCCAAGTTTTGTGTGATAAGTAGCAACATACTGACAGTCCATATACACTGAGCTATGTCCAAACTCAGATGCAATCCTCCAAATTTTTTACAACTTGTTCCTCAAAGAATGGTGCATTTATACCCATTATTGAGCAGCCAGTTGTATCACGCCTTAAAATAAAAACCATGAAGCACAAGAACTCATTCACAGTATATCTATAAGTTCAGGACTTACTATACAACAAACATCCACACTCTCATGCGTTACAGAGCGTCATTGCTGCGCTCATCGCTGTAATTTCCCAACTGCTGGCCACTGATTGCCTTTCAGCCCAGAGGTGAATATTACATGCTCACTTAACACCTGAGATCAGACAGTCTTCCCCTCCACTGGGTACTTGGCAAAGCAAAACTCTGTGAACATAGTACAAACTACACCTCATCCACATCTGTGATCAGAACAGATAAACATGTATGTTGGTGCAGTATGGAGATGTGTACCTTGCATAACTTTACATTTTATGTAGTAAAATTATACATACCTTTAATTTCTATAGAGCATTCAGACTATTTTATTTTAAATAAAATTATTTACACTTCTGTTCAAAGGTTTGAAGTAATATTTTTTAAAGAAAGAAATGAATCGTTTTATTTAACAAGGATGCATTAAATTGATCAAAAGTTAAATTGAACAAGGACTTTTAATGTTACAAATTATTTAGTTCTATTTCAAATAAATGCTTTCTAATCATCAAATAATCCTGAAAAAAAAAATGTTTCTTGAGCACTAAATCATGTGACACTGAAGACTGAAGTAATGAATAAATTATATTTTTAAAATATATTGCAATAGAAACAGTTACTATAAATTGCACTAATATTTCACAATATTACAATTTTACTGTATATTTATACTGTATATTAGCCTTGGTGAGTATAAGAGATTTATTTTTAATCAAATTAATCACATATCAATATTTATTGAGAGAAGCCTCCAAATTAAAACAATTCATTAGGTTAATGTACCAGATTAAATAATTGAAGATAAAAGTTCATATATTGTTAGTTTTATTTCTATACAATTCATTTCAGTTGAAAAAAAAGTTTGGTTAACCAACTGTTGGTTTACACATACAGGTTAACAAATTTGGCATCTCATCATTTTGCTTTATGAGGCAATATTTTTAAGATGCCATGTCAAATTAAAAGTAGTTACACTGAAAAAAAACGTTCTGTTTTTTATAGCAGCGTCGGGGCTGCGCTGACTGAGGACTTGCAAAAACATTGGTGGCACTTGAGGATTGAACCACGTATTAACATAACATTTCTTGAACACGTTATTTCTTATAATTAACTCTAAATTGACAACTCTTTATGCAATTGCCCTCATTGACCATCAACATTTTGTAAAATATTTTGAAATGAACACAAAAGAAGACCAATATTAAGACTTCCATTTATGTCATTTAACTCCAGGACAAATAAGAGCAACAATCACTTCGCCTTCAATGCGAGTTGAATGCATTATAATGCAGTCAATGTGGCTGAGAGGTGTTTTGTGTATTCACAAGCAGCGTAGGACTTAACCCTGCTATAGAGGGGTGAGAATACAATAGCTAAGGCACCAGGGGTCTGAAACTATACACTTTAATAAAGTCACCAACGGCTAAATGAGGAGCTGCTATCGCACTCACGTTACCAACAACAAGGGCCGCACTATGCCTCAAGGGGTTTTGTTTTCCACAAATATGCTAAGCTAATGCAGACCCAAAAACACAGAAACCTGATCACAACTCAAGGCTAAGGTTGTTCGGGTTTTAGCTGGTGTAAAGGGGTTTTGTACAAACAACACCAAGAGCTTAGTTGTGGACCGAAGTTGTGGAACTTGAGCTTTAAAAAAAAAAAAAAAAAAAAAAAATATCTCAGCATGCTAAAACATGAAACAAAGCAAGCCGCTCGGCTCCGCTCTTAGCTCTGCATCGATGGCCTTCTTGCTCCGCGTTGGCGCTGGGTGGCACGCTACCTGATGGCTATCCCCGGGCCTGTGTTTGAGCGCTAAATAAATTGTTATCTAGTGTGGTTTTTGTCATTTCTGGTTTGGTGCCAGGAACATCCCTCCCAGCCACCTGTCTTTAGATAGAGAGAAACAGAGAGGGAGAGAGAGCAGGGCGAGGGAGAGAGGCAAACTTTGGAGAGAATCTCTTTTGGGCCTCCCATTTGGACACGGGAGAGGTCGTAACCTCCCTCTTTATTTTTCCCAAGGCTGTTGGGCTAATGAAGTAACAACAAACTGGGCCGGCGGCTAATTTGGAGTGGCATTTCCTGGCCCCTCTTGGCCCACGGAGATGTGTTTCATTTTCTCTTATCAGTGCTTCAGTCATGTGGCTTTCCGCATGGACGCCCCTGTCTCCCCCCATCGCTGGCCTAATGGAAACTTCGTTAATGTCATTAATCTGCCGACTAGGACATGCACTAAACACACATCAGCCTGTTTGTACCAGAAAGCACCAGAGGGCTGTTTAGACTTGAGCTTCACACCCAAGAAATGACAATAAGAGAATTTCATCATCTTTATTTGTTTGTGCAGCAAGCCGTTTTGGGAAGATGAGTGGGTTCACGAGTCACATTTGGTGCCCCGTGTAAAGATTTCCAAAAGAACGCAGTTCAACCTGAGAAAAATCCTCAGAGAAGTTAAAATACACACTAAATGTAATGTATAAACACATTTCATTCACAAATGTCCTGCTTAAAGGGATAGTTCACCCAAAAATGAACGTTCTGTCATCCTTTATTCACCCTCATGTTGTTCCAAACCTGTATGGGAACACAAAAGAAGATATTGTATAGATAAATTATTTTTGTTCATATACTCTCAGAATAAGGTAATGATGTGTACATTTAAAGGTACTTATACCCTTTATAGATAAATAAGGTGCACAGATGTACCTTTTGTTCCTTTTTGTCTGAGAGTGTCCAATGTATGGACAACAAAAACGGAGACAATTTTCTAAATATCTTCCTATGCGTTTCACAGAACATGAATGTGAGAAAATGACAGAATTGGGTGAACTGTCCCTTTAACGTCGGGTCCGAGCGCTTCGCTGTCATGCCCGACTCGTGCACAAAGAGACGCTCCCTCCCCTGCCCTGGCCGTATTAAAACAGAGGGCTCGCTTAATACCACCTTAATGACGAGTCAGGTGACTCGCCGAGGCCGCTCTAATTAAGAGGCTTCATTCACACATTCCCTCAACTCCATGAATGGCCACTCTAAGACTGACATGTCATATAGTTCCATTCATCGCGAGCAAAAACACAAGGGGGAGCAGAGCTCAGCTGGGAGGGATGGGTAGCCGAGGGGACATTTTCTTTTGTGCGGCTCTAAGCTTCTGGGGCCAAATGCCAGCGGGCTAACCCCTGCGCTGGCTGCCCATGTGTTTCTCCTTCCTCCCAAACGGAGTAATTAGGAAGATCTTAATGGGTTTCCAGGTTTATTAGTGGCCAAGAAAAGCTTCAAATGTCACTTTAATTAAAGGGGATTCCACAGACAGCTTGTGTGGCAATGTCAACCGCTCGAAAAAATCCTTGTTTGGGCAGGAGGAGTAGAACGGGCCAAGTCTCGAATGCACACAAAGAAACGTGAAGTTCTAAATGGCAGCTGTCTAGACGTGTGGTCAGAGACAAAATAGATCATTTGACCTCAACCAAACATTAAACTGACAGCGATTATCTGCTTATAAATGCCACACATGCGTATACGAGTCCCTTCCTTTTCATATCAGCGGCGGCAATCCGACTCCCCAAAAACCGTCCCATTGAAAACGCGCCCTCCCAAATTATTTTGGGGGATGAATTTATTCCTGGCATATCCTATGCTCGTTCATGCAGGATATAAAATCCTAGATTATTTCTTGCTTGGTTAACCTGCATCCGGTCGCCTCGTTCACAAAACCACTCTAATGTTGCCATTAGTTATGCTTCTATGGTGGCCAAAAGATGAATCCTGAGGTCTCCACATTCAATAAATGTGTACATGAATGGTGGAGGAAGATAAAATATATCTCTGAGATAGAGAAGGGGCCAGTTCATTGCTGGAACGTCAGAGGGGGAGATAATTAATCAATATGAAAATGACATGGGCTCCACTGAAAATCAGAAGCATGTAAAAGCCTCTCTGATCTGCCTTTTTCACCTTGAGGAAGCTTCAATATTAATTATCTTGAGAGAAAAAAGAAAAAAAACACATAAATGGCAACATGGCAAGTTTTTTGCACCACAATACAACACTTCAATATCAGAAAAAGTATAATTGTAAAATATATATACATCATAAATATTTAAATATCTATAATAAATACAAATATTTATATTATTATTACTTTATTATTTAAAGATCCATCCCAGTATATCCCAGATACAATTAAAATAATAATAATAACAATTAAAAAAAAGCCTATAAAAATCTACCTCTAAACAAAAACTGCAAATAGGCCCAACAATAAAAACTATAAAGGTTAGTGTCAATAAAAGTGAGGCTAAAACAACTATGCCTCTTAAAACAGCTTGTAGGACAAACACACTTTAACCTTTAAGCTACAGCTGCTTTTGTGGACGGGGAAGCTAAGTTCAATAACCGGTGTTGTCTCACTGTGTTTTATAGCACAGGTGTGGAATCGTACATACCAGGAGCCTGGAAAGGTGATCTGGTAATTGGCCATAGGAAAAAGACTGTGTGTCAAAGTATTGTCTGTGGTAGATAAGAAACAGGAACTTGCAATCAGGGTTTTACTATTAGTATCATTATTATTATTTGCAACAACAATGGACAGACATATACAAGTAAACTTCAGAACACCCCAGAGATGCAGTATAATCTTCATTCTATATTTGGATGGCAAAATCCATTATATTGTATCTTTAATTATCGAAGCACAAAGTTGGGATGAAATTACATTTTGAAATTATCTGACACTTTCATAGTAAATAAAAACAATAATAAATTCATGAAATCAGATTATGTGTACCTACAGTGTGATCTTCACAATGAGAATGAGACAAATACAAAAAAATATATATAAAAAATGACTACATCTTTGTATCTTTTGAAAATGAAAACGGTGGGTTTTGAGTTGAAAGTGCCCGGCGATTTCTTTTTTTGCACAAAGCGCAGAGACCAGAGACTACCGCCCGTATTTCATGCTGCGAATTGCATCTGGTGGCAGCAAAGCGAAACAGCAAGCTTTATTTTCTTCAGACAGTAATGCTAGCGTACCTTTGGCACAGAAAGCCAGCGTCTCTCATAGCTCACTCGGGGCAACTCAGTCAATGGAACAAAGTTAGAAGAATGGAATACAGTCTCTGAACAAAACACACACATTGGCGAGAGAGCGGGGCAGACCGGGGCTGGAATTCCACTCGCTGTGCAAGATGAGCAATATGGTGACAGGCAAGAGTGGCACAGGGCCCTTACACTGAAGCCAAGCATGTTTTCGTCCTGAAATAACCTGTATTTTCATAAGCAAGGCAATCTTTACAGAGGGCAGGTGAACCCGGTAACCACCTGTGCATCCAACTGCAAAGGTCTGGCTGAGCTTGCCCTGAGTTCATCTGAATGTGAAAGGTGTATTTTGCCAGGACACTTCTTGCGCTGAAAAAAATAAAAATGTTTGAACCAAAGCAGCATTTACAATGACAATAAACAAAGGAGCAAAAAATCAAATCCAATTAAAGCAACTCAAACTACTCAAACTGTGGAGCGATAGCCATGAGCTATTAATAAAGTAACTGTTAAAGTGTCAATAATAGTTGTACCAATGAAATCTTTGTCAATATCTTATTGAAGAAAACAAATGTTCCCAACAGAAATCAGATGCTTGTTTGAGCTATAATGTAGAAATACAAAAGGCTCGTTAGAGATATCAAATGAAAGATAATGAGATCAAGTATAAAATAAGAAATAAAGTCACAATTAAATAGTTGCAATTGTGAGATATAAACTTGTATTTAAGAGAAATAATTTAGTTTCTTGTAAATATGACTATCTCACAATTGCAAATTTATTTATTGTAATTAGGCTATGACTTTATAGTACAGGTGTGACTATCGTAATTGCAACTTTTTATCTTGTAATTGTAACTTTTTTATAGTAATTACAACTTTATATCTCACTATTGTAATTTATAGTCACATTAATAAAAAATAAAAAATTACAATTTCGAAATATAAAGTTTCAATTAAGATAAAGTTACAATTACATTTACAAAAACTGAAGTTACAATTGTAAACTCACAGTTAACTGAAAAGTTGCAAATAGTCACAACAGCGAGATATAAAGTTGTAATTACAATAAAGTCACAACTGTGAACGTCACATTTACAAAAAATAAATTACAATAGTGAGACAAAGTTGCAATTACAAAAAAAAAGTAACAATTGCAAGATAAAAGTTGCAATATGATAAATACGATAAGTATGAAAATACTTTAATACGATAAAGTCACAACTGTGCTATAAAGTCATAATTACAATAAAAAAATTGCAATTGTGAGATAGAAAGTCATATTTACAAGAAACTAAATCTGCAACTGTGAGATATAAAGACTTAAATGCAAGAATAAAGTTACTTGAAGTGATCAGTTGACAACTTAATGCGTAATTGAAAAAATTGAAGTTATGTGGCATTGTCAAGTTCACGTAACTTATTTTTTTCAATTACGCATGATGTTTATTTACTTAAAATGTTTACATCAATGGGTTTCCTCAATTATTTAGTAAAGTCAACTGATCACTTTTTACAGTGTAACAAACAGTGGGCACCCTGAAACAAAACTTTTTCGGTACCTAGTTACGAAAATAGGGATGCAGAGGGATGATTTGCATTACGCAGGCAAATATTCATGAATTTTTTAAAACTATCCAAAAACATTTTTAAACTTAAATCATTTCACCATACACAGCGATGGCAGCACCTTAGTATATTAATAAATGCAGATGAAGGTTGAACCTGTTTTGCTCGGGTTGCATTTTCACCTTTATTTATGGATTCCCTCCAGTGGCATAGACATCATGTTTTGACGCGGCTCTAATGTCAAGATAAGATGAAGAATCACTTCAAGGGTCTCTCTCTCTGACACAAGATAAATGGCAGTTGACCTGAAGACACCGGGAGGTGAGGAGTTTTGTGGCACTGTTTTGGTGCAGCTCTAAAAACATTTCCTGTCTGCCTTGAGACACCACACCTTTGGGCCATTTTAGACATGAGTATATCTCATCTACGAAAACTTTCAGATAAGGCTGAATGAATGAGTGCAATGCATTTGCCTGTCCGTGCAAAAGCGCTTAAGTCTAATTAAGGATTAGGTTTAAACTTGTTGGCTTCTCCAAGTCATTACAAACACAAACAAATAATGTCAGAGCTAGTGACAAATGTCAACATTTAAGATTCAAAGATTTCAAAAAGAGGGGTTTAATTTTGTCTCGCTCTTCAAATTTTGGTTTCAGTGACAAAAACAACATCTCCTCTCGAAACGGAATCTGAAGGAGAAAAAACGTATACGCAGGGAGTTACTCAACTGCATGAACGCATGCCCAATTCTGCTACATTATTCTCTGAGCCGCGTAAATGATCAAACCTGATGACAGTCTCAGTCTGAGGAAGAGACAGAGCCTACAAAAGGGAAAGTGACAGGCCCTTCTACAACAGATGTTTCTACCGAGGGGAGTCTACTCTCCACTGAGCAGTCTCACACATGAGAGACACCCAAAAGCTCTGGAAACAGTCCTGAAAATGTATGTTCACTGGTAAAAACGCTTTCCCCCCCATACGGACTACCCGCCACTGAATATTCAAGGCTTGTTCAAAAACACAGAGGGGTATTAACACATAAAAAGCAAAGTACCATTGCCAAAGTTTGTACAAAAGGCAAAAAAGAAACTGTTAAAGAGCCATCTTAAAGGGATAGTTTACCCAAAAATGAAAATTCTGTCATTCCAAACCTTTCTTTCTTCCATGGAAAACAAAATATGTTAATTAGAAAGACGTTTTTTTCCCCTAGGAACAATCATGGTCATCATTCATACGGGATTAAATATATGGAAAAAAGCAGCTTGAACATTCTGCTAAATCGCTCTTTTTGTGGTTCACATACAAAAGAAAGTCCTGAAGTGAGTAAATAATGAAAGAATTTTCACTTTTGGCTGAACTATCCCTTTAAATCCCACCACACAGAGCGTTTGCCTCTATTGATCCACAATCCAGAGAAGAGCCACACTATTGACGGAAAACAAAACACATTAGAAAGGCCATTTGTCAGAAATGTTGCTCCCCAGATCTATCACAGAAAGAAAAATTTTCCCACTGTAAACGATAACACACGTCTGTTCTTCATTTCCAACAGATCAATGTTAATATGCAGGGGGTCCTGAAGATGGATTGTGGACACACTTTAACCAGTTAAGTGCCAGGGTCATATAAGAAGTATGAGCCATGAAACAAGGTCTTCATTTGATATGAAGCACTTCATACATCATAAGCCATAAGATCTGTCATATATAAACGGTATAGCATGCATATATACTGTATGCTCTATTCGTGTGGAGATTTTCAGAAGAAAGAAAGATGAGTTTATAGTATGACAAGCTGACCTTTCAAATGATTTATATCATAGAACTAAACCTCTCATAGTGGTTTAAGCATGTTTGCCATAAAACTGCCATTAATGTGATCATTTCATATGAAACCTACATAAAAAGCAGAAAATATGCTGTTTTGCACATGCTACATGGCTGCTAAATATCATTTTAGAATCAACACATTCTGACGTGCTTGTTTGTGGTAAATTTACCGCATGTTCAGTGGTCTATTCAAGCATTAAAACTCATCTACATTAGAGTGGGTCGGCGTCCACGGCACAAAACCGCATTATGCCTCTTGTTCGCAGTGGGTCTTAGAGAGCAGTGGCCAGTCTGGTGCCTATTTCCTTGAGACAGGATCTAAGCAGGAGCCAGACGGGAAGGCAAGCATTGCCTTGCAGGAGTCCGGATAAGCCAGCTCTGATGGCTTGATACAGCTCCAGACCCCCAAGCCTGATACCCTGGCCACAGAAGCGGGTCTAAATAATGTTTGCCATGCCTGCAGAATACATGCTACTGTTTGACATTGAGTTTCCTGCTACTAGTCTTTCAGAACAGATAAGAGTCAGAGATCACCACCTGGCAACAAACAAGTGAAAACATGCATAATAATCATTTATTATTATTGAATAAACATAAAATTGTAGTGTAGCATTTAGTTTAAATGGTATATTGTCTCAGAATATAGCAAAGTTAAGTGAAAGACTGTTTAAATGAAAAATACATTAAACTACATGTTCTTCTTAAATATATATATATATATAAAAACTGAATCTAAATTCTTCCCCACTCATATAAGTGATGATGAACTTTAAAGCACAATTTCATGCAGTGTGCCTGTGTGATTCAATTCTATTCATTTATTTCACCATTTGAGGCTTAGGAGGCAAATTGCGAAAGCTTGAAAAAATCTCATTAATAAAACTTGGTGGCTTCAATTACACAATAGATTTGTTCAATTTTTAACAATATCTGTGAGACGAAAAACAAAAATCTGTTGATTTGATTTTGGCACTTGGGTAATTCAATTCAAGATCATTTAATATATAATAATACACATTCACTTCAAAGTATAATAAAGTTAATAAAAAATGTGAAATCGCTGTACCTGAACTGTGAATCAAACATTAATAAAATAATTAGAGATGTGTTCCGACAGACAGCTTCTGGTATTATTGTCTAAAGTTGGGGAAAAGGTAATTAATTTGGCAGTAAATTTATTCGCACCGTGTTTGGCTCCTCTAACGAAGGAGAGGAAATTGCAAAACGGAGATCGAGTCTTCCTCTATTGTGTCTGATCAAATGGAAATCTTTCTTTTTTTAACACAATATGCATATTGTGGATCCCGGCCTTCCATTGCTGGATGACATGCTTGAGCATACCAGTAACTATGAGTGAAAACCCCTTTAATTACTTTTAATGTTTTAAATGCAAAATGTTTTGGATGTAGTTATTCATTTATAACAGATAAATAAAATAATACCATTATAAAATATTAAATAAATGAAAGTTAGAAGTTAACATAAGCTAAAACAGATTTATACTGAAAAAATACGCAAAACTACACCATAATATGTCATTAAATTGTAATTTAAAGGGTTAGCTGGAATGCATGAAAAAAGTTAAATTCATTTTTATCTACAACAATGACATCTATCTATCAGTAATGACATCTATTTATCTACAGTAAATAAAAAATGAATTGACAATAACAAACATAATTAATTATATTTCATAGGAAACTTACTACCAAATTAATCTTGCAAAACTCTTTAAGATTCCTTCTAAAAAAATAATGTATACAGATTTTCACGATACGTCTGTAAGCTCTTGATTTCTCATTTGGTTTCTGAGCGCACAGAGCAACAACCAGGTGTGTAAAACAAACATCAGGGCTGTTAATAACATTTGAACATATGTAAGTGCATTGTTTCTCGTACAGAATGTTAAAGCTCTGTTACGGGATGTGCTTCATGACACAGTGGTCCCAGCAGGTTCAGTACAGGGCCTCAGTGGCCCACCTTGAGCTCAAGGGTTCTGGCACACTGGCAGATGGGACACATCGTGCCTTCAACTGGAAAATAGTTCTCTTGTGTCAGTAATGGCAAATAAGAGAATGCAGAGCAAGACTGGGCGAACTTTAACAGTGCCTCCTCCAGCGCCAGTGAATAAAGAACTAACACGTACTGTTTTGTCGTTTTAGAAAATTAAATAACTTCAATTTAATTTTATCCATACCTCAAACAGCATTTTCATATTAAAATAAAATAAATAAATTATACTATACAAAATAGCTCAAACTCCATTTGGGTATTAAAGAAAGTAGATAAGTAATATTATATTGAAATAAATATTTTTTCCTAAATGTTTGCTATAATCCTCAAACAGCAAACTATTAAACTAAAAATGAACATCCAGAAACTATTTCCTGTACAACCCCATAA
The DNA here is from genome assembly GCF_963993115.1 of Abramis brama. NCBI lineage: Eukaryota > Metazoa > Chordata > Actinopteri > Cypriniformes > Leuciscidae > Abramis > Abramis brama. The sequence goes on from NC_139981.1 coordinate 16,430,861, forward strand.
ATATGCATGTATTCTTTTTTTCTTTTTTACAACCGCTGCAATGTTTTTGTTCAAGTCAGATGTGAAAGTGTAACATGACTCAATGCAGCCACCTAGTGTTCACACCGCGAATCTCACCAAACATTATCTCCAAATATATATCACAATTTATCCTCCAAACTTAAAATCAAGCACCATCTATAGATGTTGGGTAACAACAGACCACAATAAAACGAATATAACTGAAAAGTTAACTGTTCTTAACTGTCATACAGGTCAGACCAGGAATTTAAAATTCAAGTCATCACATTTGTTTTTATTTCAACTATTCATTACTACAATGTCTGTTAGCAAAACAATAGTTTTATATTTTCAGATGTTCCATTCACGGTTTCATGAACTTATTCCACTTGGCTTCCCATACCAAGAAAAAAAACCCCACAAACATACTGCTTTAGACAGATAGATCTTTTTTTCCTATGAATAAGTCAAATGCATTTAAAATTACAAATGCATATTATCTGGTTCATATTAAAAGCTATAGCACCTATATCTATACAGGTAGGCTGTGTTTTTGTAGTCAACATCCTTAACAAGTGAAGTATTAAGCTTAAATGAACACACTGCTATATTCTTAATACAAAGCTACAGTATACATACTTAAGGAATAGGGATGGGTTTCATTTATGCATTCAGTTTGTAAGACAATTCTACATGCAACTGACCCAAGAGGGTTAAATAGAGTCCAGCCAAGATGAGACGTCCTCTCCTAGACTCATTATCAGCCTCATGTACTGTATTTCCCGTACTAATAATGAAACAGTGCAGCTGGATAAAACACACACGCGTGATGAAGCATTAATTATGCAGCGCTAAACATCTATGAAACCAATTTGTAATCAAGAGGCGTGACAGCATACACTAGTGTAATAACACTGAACCACCAGAAACCGCTGGAGCTCTCTGTATCCCTTATATGTGCGCTAACAGATGCTGACCTGGCGTATGTAAGGGCATTACAAAAAATCAGACACTAGAACACCAGACACTGCTTGCTATTAGAGACAGACAATAACTGACATTTTTTGATATTCATACTTTTCTAATTAATCAATATTGGTTCTCCCTAAGTAACATTCTTTGCTAGATCATTAAAAAATAGCAACCAACCATTTATTGCCATTTCACCACTGAGCATTAAACAGAAAACAACTGCATTTCACAGGTAAATTAACTAATTCAATGTATTGTTTGCATAAATTATTCAATTCACATAACAGCCATACATTATCAATGATATTTTTTGTTATTTTTATTATAGTAGTTATAGTTATTTATTTCAACCATAAAAATAGATGTAAAAAATAAATTAAATATGAATAACACTAACATAATAACACTAATAAAAATGTATATAAATATTGTGCATTTATTTGCATTGATTCGTATTGCAATAGTCAAGTTTTTATTTATTATTGAAACAGATGTATATATATATATATATATATATATATATATATATATATATATATATATATATATATATATATATATATATATAAAATAAACGGTTAAAACTGTATCGTTAAACATGAAAATAAATAAAAAAATCTCTAGCTGTTGGGGGGGGGGGCAATTTTGCTTATGGTGACTTTGGCCTTTGTTTGTGAATGAGAGGATGACATTAAGCAATGTTCTATCAAATTATATCCCAATTAAAACTTATAGCAAGCAATCATACTCAAGCACATTCAACCATAGAAAAACAACACAATGCAAAACACATCCAAGTAATGCATCAGAGTCAAGATTTGAACTCCAAGCGTAAAACCCTATTGGGACAACTCTATACACGTAATGCTAAATAATCTGTATCATACAGCAGAATAGTGTATAAAGAGAATAAAATGCGTTTGCGCAAGTCTTTAAATGCAATCAAAACAGTGACACGAGGGTGTGTTTACATTAAAGCGGACGTGACGTATTAGGTTTTGAACCTGAGCGACCGCGCGCAGGGCTAACGAATTAGCGAAGCATTTTACGATTTATTGACAACTTGGCAGCAGAAGTAATCAGTTTTTACGAAAAGATTTTTTTCTTTTTGTTCTTTCAGCTGTGCGATTTGATCCAAAGGTGAGACTGACATGTAAAGGCCTTTGCGCATGTTATGGGACAATGCTAGTTAGCCATCGGCTACCCCTGAGCACAGATAAATCATAATATCGGTATCAAATGTGTCTATTTGACAGCTAATGAATGCATTATTTGTCTGCCTTATTTCTAAAATGTAAACCATAAGATTGATTCTTCAATTGTGTAATTAACGTCGGCTGCCAAAACAGTTTATCGGAATCGCTTGCAAACATGTTTTCCAACACATGTAACGTTAACTTAATAATTTAGTAAAGTGCATGAAAACTGCACTGAATCTGTATCCACGTCGAATCTCGTAAACAATCTATTTTTTAGACTATTTATGCTTTGCATAAGAAAATAGTTTGTTTGCTGTATTTGAAACTGACGTTTTATGCAGACTCTTAACCTTCACATTTTCAGTTGACAACAGTGCTGTCTATTCATAAATAGAGCACAATCTCCTACACGCTGCCACAGTAATGTCGTGTTTGTTTTATGCGACATACTTGCCTTATATAACTTCTCATGATGTGCTTCTCTGACAAGTTGCTATTGCTTCTGTTGTCTTCTTTGTTTTATCCAATTGCAGATAGGATGGATCTCCAAAAAATCATCCACGACGCGCTGTACGACTTCATTTTGTCATATATTCCTCACGCGGATCTGAGGTGAGGGCGTGTGAGTTCATACGTTAGATATTTTTTCCCCCCTTCAATCGTGCAAATCTGTAAATAACGTATTTTTATTTTGACCAGTACGCTAGATGACGTGCTTTTGTCCTATATCACTGGGGTGCTAGAAGATTTGGGATCTCAAGAAAGTGTGGAGGAAAACTTTGATGTCGAGGTGTTTGTTGAAATGTTGGAGGCCTACATTCCTGGTTTCTCGGATATTGACAGGTAATTTTGGGCAGATGTCTTCCAAGTTAAATCCTAACTGAGGTTTACAAATATTTTATATTAAAAGTTTTATCATATTTGAATCGATGCCTTTTCGATTTGTTTTTTACCATGCAGTGTCAAAGTTTGTGAGATGATGTTTAATCTGGCATCAAAGTTGGCCTCAGCCCGGGACACAGGTAATTTTCCTTTCATAACAGAAGTACATTTTTTGTATAATATTATATTGCATTTTGTCATAGCGGATAAAAAAAAAGTCCTCACACCTGAATGACTAATAGCAGGTGTGCAGGACAGTTCAGTTGCATCCCCGCAGCGCCACATGTTTCAGGACACACAAGCCAGACCACACGTCTCAGGCCGGAAGTGAAGACGAACCATAATGGTTTAGACAGCGAGTCTCGCGCCAACTTTTTTTGTGTAATTTTCTTTTGTTTGATGTAGCTATTTTCTCATGGATTAATTTTTTTTTTCGCACGAATTTGATTGGATTTATATTTATGTACTTTTTTTTTATAGCAATATCTGAATTACTAAAAAATACATGGTCTGATTATTTATTGATATTCATTTTGATCAATATAGTTAACTAATGTAACATTATAGTGTTTTCCATTCGACTGTAGGCTATTATAAGATAATATTCACTTCATATTCATTTTGTAACAAATACTTAAAGACACAGAGTATGGATATTTAATGTCAAATATTCATTGCAAAGCCCATTTACTACACCCAATCTAAAAAGTAATCAAACTGTCCGACAAATGCTGAAAACGATAAAGAATGAAAACAATTTTAAGCTTTCCACAGCGCGCGAGTAATAAAATGTGAAATACATGTTATAAATACAATATAAACACAATATAAATAAATTGTTAACCACATAATGACAGAAACATTACAGACAACTCACCTTGCTCTCTGCCATGTTATGTTTTAATAACTCCGCCCCTTCACTTCCAGCCTGAGACGTGTGGCCTGGCTTGTGTGTCCTGAAACGTGTGGCGCTGCAGCTGAATATAGGCAAGAAAATATCCCCCACACTAAACTGATTTGTGTGTGTGTCTTTAAGAATCGGGAGAGATAAAATTAGAGGAAGGTAAATTTCCTCTCTCTGAAAGTTCTGTTTTAACCCACGGAGTGTCAATAGAGAAGTCACACAACCTCACATTACAAGCAGAGGGAGCCACAGCTCAGGTATTGGGCCTTTCAGGAACATTCATAATGTACCAGATTCTGGCAAGCTGGTTTACTAATGAATGCGTCTGGAAATGTGTTTTCAGGTTAGTGAATCTTCGTGGGATAACCAGGAGCAGCATCTTCTCGAGATGTTTCCCAAATGCAGTGTGACTGAGGCCAGAAGTGCATTGTCTATTGCTAAAGGAGACATGGAGGAAGCTGTTCGTCTCATTATTGAGGGAGATGTCCAGCTTGCATGCCCAACGTCTCTCCACGTGAGTTCATTTGAAAAGTTCCATTCACACTGATCATAGATAAAATGATAGACTATTTGCCAGTTATCACTTTAATTTGATTCAAGATGGATGTTTTTTTATATTTTAAAGATGTTAGTGATTTATTTTTTTTTTTTGTTGTTTGTGTAAATCCTTTCTGTGTTGTTATTGTTAACTAAAACTTAGGCTATTAAAAATCATGTTCATTAATTGAAATAATGCTGAAATAAAATATAACTATAAGATGAAAAACTTCAACAAAAAACATAAACGAAAATAAAGTACCAAAATTACTGAAATAAGAAATGAATAAATGAAAAAAATCACATAACAAAAATCTAAATATTAATAACAGGGTTCCTACGCCATTTGGAAAAGTATGGACATATTTTGTTTCCAGACTATTGCCCCTATTCAGTTTTCTAAAATATAAAATTAAGAATTTCAAAAAAAAAATTTAAAAAAAATAATTTATCATACAAGCAGGGTGTTTTCATGACAGACGTTTAGTGATTGTCAAACACGACTGAATGAATTCAAGGCGCACATTTTCATTTTGCAAAACCTCTATTTGGATATTCTTTACCATAAGCAAGTCTCTTTTGAACTCCACTAAACAAATGTGCGTGTGCCACTCAAACCAGCAACAGATAAAGGAACAAACGATAATCTGACTGTACTTCGCTTTTTTGTTGATCGTGCAACATCAAACCATATTTACAGTATCAAACCGATGTGTCAGAGGTGAATATATGCAGGTTATAAAGCGTTTTAGGTTCTTCCCATCATGTTATCACTACAAGAAAACCAATGGAAAAAAAAACAGAAAATGAAATATTTACAGATGACTGTCCTATATACCAAAAATAATGCTGAAAATAATGTTGTATGAACACTTTATGTTAAATATGGTCTGAAAAAATCTACAGACAGGTTTGGAAATTTGAGTCTGGAAAAGAATGGAATTTTGAAATGAAAAAATGTGTATGAACCCAGTATAAAATACTATAATAGTATATAAACAATACTAAAATAACACAGATGCCTTTAAAATGTTATATTTTCAGGCTAACCAAGGGAAGACCATTTCTGCTGAAGTTGATCAGAAACTGAAAGCAAGCATTTTAGAAAAGTGAGTTATCTTGATCTCAGATTCTTTAAAACTATTGCACAAACCTGTTATATTGGATGTCACTGCATGTAGAATAAAAACTTCTCATTTAAACGTTTGGACCCCCCCCCCCCCCCCCCCCCCCATCCCAGGTACATGCTGGTTGATAATGAAGAAGACAAGAAAGTTCACAGACCAGTCACTCCAAAAGATGTGAGTTTTTGCTGTTATTTTTAGTGACTGCATTGCATAACATTGATGAATTGCGTAGATGTTCATTTTCTACATTCCATTTGGTCATCCACAGGCTCCTAAGAAACTGGTGCGCTATCATGGCAGTCAGGTGGTCACTACAAAGGGAGAGCGCTACCATCTAGTCAAGAAAGAAGAACCAGAAGACATGAAGAAGACTTATGTTAGTCTCAAACCAGCACGCAAATATCGCTTTCATTGATGAAAGGCATCTTGTTGAAGGACCAGAGTCAACCCCTCTTGTTTTTGATATTTGTGTCTGGTTATCTGATCTGTTTTTATTGGTCCAAATGTGTGTCCACTTAAATATATGGTGCTGGAGATTTGGTTTCTTGGGAGTTTTATGGGTTTTGATGTGTGAATTTGTTGCTGTTCTGTAAAATCTCCCAGCAGGTCTCTTTTTTTCGAGCCCTTATAAGTTACTGTATTTATTTTTTTAACTACTTTTTACTAAAACATTAAGCTATAGCTAAAAACATGAAGGTGTTTACATTTGACTGTTTTTTTAAAGCCAAACCATATTTTACACATCATTTCAATGAAAGTCTTTGAAATGTTCAGCTAAGTGGTTGTTTTGTTATAAAATCAGCCAATTTAGCTCATTTTCAGTGGCAGGAACATCAGTCTTTGTATTTTGCACTGTTTAATTAAAACGCAGAAATAAAAAGACTCCATATATGTTCCTGAGACTAAATAATAGCAGGGTCTGTGTGACATTTGATTTTTGGGTAACACTTTACAATAAGGTCCCATTTGTTAATATTAGTTAATATATTAACTAACAATGAGCAATACATTTGTTACAGTATTTATTAATCTTTGTTAATGTTAGTTAATACAAAAATACTGTCGTTCATTGTTTGTTCGTGTTAGTTCACAGTGCATTAACTAATGTTAACAAATACAACTTTTGATTTTAAGAATGTATTAGTGAATTATGAAATTAACTAAGATTAGTAAATGCTGTAGAAGTATTTTTCATTCATGTTAACTAATGAAACCTTATTGTAAAGTGTTAGTGATTTTTGTTGCAGTTGTCAACTGAAGGTGAATCTTCCCATACACTGGACAAGCTTTGGACAGACCGAACCTTCACCTGCATATTTCCTAGTTAGTAACTTGTGTAGTTCGCTGGCTTTGCATAGTTTTAGTAATGGATGTGCTTTTTGTTTACTATAAACAACTGTATTGTCATATCCATATTATCACACCAGTATTTTTCAAGATTGTTTGTTTGTGCTTGATGTTCTCTGTTTACATGTTGTCTTTGGCATAGAACCAGTGTCAACGCTACCATTCAACTCCACCATGGCCCTGAAACTTAAGTGCAGTGACTAGAATCAAATATATTAACAGTATTTTTCAAGGACTGATGATGTTTTTGAGAGTAACTAAAGAATTAATGTTTTATGAATCCTGTGTCTTTCCTCAGTTCTGTACTTAAATATGTAAATACTTCTTAAAACTGGTTTAAAAAATGTATTGTTCTAGCTTTAGGTACTTTGAAGAGCATAATGAAATTGTGTCGAAATAATGCTTGACTTTTAGAGTGGGCGAATATACACATCTAAAGACATAAAGGTGAGAAAAGAACACATTTTATGTTTAATTGAAAGACTACATGAAGAACAAAGCTAACGACTTTAACCCCCAGTTTCACAGACCAGGCTTAAGCCTAGTCCTAGATTAAAATGCATTTTTGCACTGATTTAGCTGAAAGCAATTTGAATGGCATATCTTAAATTATGTCAGTGACATTAGTCTCAAGATGCACACCAGTAATATTTTTTCTAAGGCACATTTATAAAAGATACTTAAATGTCCTAATTGAACTAAGACCTAATCCTGGCTTAATCTAAGCCCTGTATGTGAAACCAGGCCTATGCCACTCAGAAATCAGTGCTGAGAACTACAGTGATTAAAGGATCATGCAGATACTTTGAAGTAACAGGTTTTGTTCTCTTTTTTACATGACTAAGGTTGTCCTCTAATGCACAAAGCTACAGCTATGCTTGAACGCCTGTGCAATAATTCTTTATTCAAACTATCTTTTAAGAATTATTCCAGTATATTTTATTCCTTCAAGATCTTTGTAAGAACTTAAATGCTTGTAACAAGACAAATGTTCCCAGAGTTGATTTATTTAATATTGTTTCTGTAATTGGGATTTATATGATAGATGACTGCTATCATTGTCAGTACACTGTTTAACATAATCAAGTTTTGGCAGTATATAAAGTCAGCTAGAACAAGCCCATGATATACCCAAGATCACAACTTTATGATACAAAAACATTGCATACATTTAAAGGATTAAAGTGGCCAGTTGTGTTATTGCTTATTTTCTTCCCTAAACCTGCACTACCATTCAGAATTTTTGGAGTCAGTGTGATCTTATTTTAAGAAATTAAATTGATTGACACATTAAATTGATCAAAAGTGACAGTAAAGTCAAAGGATAATTTGTCTTTGTAAGCATTTGTCCCTCAAATGTTCTGTTGTATTGTCATAAGTTATTTTTTTTTCTTATCTCGTCTTTTTTTTCCTCATTGTTGTCGTTGATCTGTGAAAAAGCAAAAACACTAAAATAAAGGTGTAAACAAAAAGTGACAGTAAAGTCAAAGGATAATTTGTCTTTGTAAGCATTTGTCCTTCAAATGTTCTGTTGTATTGTCATAAGTTATTTTTTTTTCTTATCTCGTCTTTTTTTTCTTCTTTTTTTCCTCATTGTTGTCGTTGATCCGTGAAAAAGCAAAAACACTAAAATAAAGGTGTAAACAAAAAGTGACAGTAAAGATATTTATAATATTACAAAATAATTCAGTTTCAAATAAAAGCTGTTCTTTTTAATTTTCCACTAATCAAGAAAATGTATCATGGCTTCCACAAAAACAATAAAAAGCACAACTGCTTTGAGCTCCGATAATAAGAAGAAATGTTTGAGCACCAAATCAGCATTTTGGAATGATTTCTGAAGGATCATGTGACACTGAAGACTGGAGTAATGATGCTGAAAATTCAGCTTTGCCACCACAGGAATAAATTACATTTAAATTGTAGTAATATTTGACAAAATTATTGCATTTTTGATCATGTAAATGCAGCCTTGGTGAGCATAAGAATCTTCTTTCAAAAACATTTACAAAATCGGTAGTGTAGATAAAAATGTAAATAAATTTCAGCTTTTTAGCACACTCACATTAACAAAAACGATAATAATGACAATCGTAGTTGCAATTTAAAAAAAAACAAAACAGATCAAACCATTCAAAAACTTTTATTTCCTTACAATTCATGGAGACAGTTAACACTTGGCAAGTGTAGTTTGTTCTGAATTACAATCCTTACTGAAATGGTACCATATAATGTTACATTAAAAAAATATAACACCAAGAAACTAAAACATTTGCCTTAATGTACACATAAAAAGAACGAAAGAAAATGCATTTACAAATGCAAAAATTTAATTCAGTGAGTCGCCTACAAAATGATGAGAAATCCCTTGTTTTAAAAACATTGTGGCTGAAACATTGAAGTCATGAGATCAAATTCAAAAGCAAACACACAAAACACCATCAATGATAACATCAACAGTTTAAACCCGTCAATGAACCGATGGTAGGTTTCAAGTTGTAAATCATCCTCCTCTGTGGATATGCTCGAGGCACTCTGCCAGTTTTACTATGCGGACTCAGAACCACAGGAGTTTAGTCATGACATATGGCACCTTCTTTGTCCCAACATGGGACAAAACCTGACAACAGGCGCTCCAGGTGGTGTAAAAGTGCTTTACAGGCTCTGCTAATGCATTAGTCTATTTCTTTAGCATGTAATGCTGCACACATATGGATTTAAGGACTCTTTTTAAGGAGAAATCAAATCAATCAATTTCTCACCAGTGGTTTTCTTACACCAACACAGAACTAGCAATATTGGGTCCAGTAAATGGAAGCAGACAAAAGGCGGAAGTCTTTATACTGCCATGCACTGGCATTTCAACAGTCCGAATGTACACACAAGCATATACTCAAATCCACACATACATATTAACAGACCGTCTTAGCAGCATACTAAAGAGGCTTCAGCTCAGGCCATGATCATATCTGCCCTTGATCATCATGTTCAGCAGTGGACCAACCTGTTGAAAACAGAATAACCAATACAAAAATATGTATTCTGTGAACAAATATATGCTAAACAATGAATTAAATACTGGAAAGAGGAAAAAGGTTATTCACTTTCTGCTCTAGTCACAGTCAAATGTAGGCATGTACAATTTGATTCAGGTTTAAAGCAGGTTAGCCACAAATATACTTGTAATTGGGTTATTGTCAAGGTCAAAATACACAGGGAATTCCTTAATGCATTATTCATATCTGAGGACCTAAAAACGGAAAAGGCTATGATTGACTGTTCTACTTTTCTGTACCTCGTGTGGGTCCCCCAAGGCCTCTCCCAACATCTTCTCTATGTTCCTCATTATGGCCACCTTCTGATGAGCTTTCAAAGGGTACTCTATCCTCTTTGGAGTGGGTGTCCCCTTGAAATATTTGGTTTAATACTGATTGATTTGTGCAAAGATTTATCATGTACGTAAACTAGACTGAGATGGTGCTGCAAAACCATACCTTGTACCAGAAGTTCACTGTGATGGTCACTCCTCCACTTAACAGGGATTCGATGTGATGCCACCTTTACAAAAGAATAAATGCAGACATTTCAGTGTAAAAGTTTAGAACCACTAACATTTTTTTTAAAGAAATGCACACTTATTTATTCTATTTCAAATAAATGCATCAAAGAATCCTGAAAAAAGGGTTTCCGTGAAAATATTAGGCAGCACAACTGTTTAAGTAAGTTCACAATTAATAAGTAAGGGATAATCCACGGCTAGCCTTGCAGAGAGAAAGTCTGAATTATCAATGAATTATAGCATTTATTTGAATTAATTATCGAGAGAGATTCGTACCTGCGTCTTTTCAGCGTCTCTCTCTCTCTATTAACAATGAAGCTGTGAGTTTAATTACTTCAAAATAGAAATGTAACCCCTTCGTTGCTGCTGAGAAATATAATGTAGCGATTCAGTAGCGAAGCTATTTTATTAAAGTCGCGTGGCAGCGTTGATAAATTTATGTGCTCCTGAATATTTGCGCGCTCTGTGCGAGTGATGCATGTGTATGTGTGCTTCAATGAAAACATTAATATAGAACGGTGATAAAACTGTTTTGGAACAACCTGTGCATTAAACGGTTTTATTGCACCTTCCAGCCAATCAGAATCGAGTATTCAGACAGACCATGTTATTGTCTCTCAAAGGCATCAGCGATATCACGTACTATCATCGATACACAATACTATTGCCTATCAGCACAACCCTAATCTCTACTTTAAAGCTATTCTAAAATGAATGAACACATAAAAAAAGTCTTTCACATAGCTTTTAGATAAAATAACATTCAATAGCTATTTATGACAGGCAATTTAGATAAGAGCACCCTGCCCGGAGGAAAGTTGAACTAAAAACAGTTCAGCTCTCAACGTAAAAATTCTCAGGCACACCTGCAACTTTACCCGTAGATGAAGTCATTTATGCAAATCACACAGTACAAGACTAAAGCTTGTTGAACATTTGGAAAATTGTACAGCATTCTATGTTTTTGCCCTAATTCAAATGCAGGGCCTTCTGTGACACTAGGTTAAAAGAAGAGGTGAGATGTTCACACTCATGGGCAGCCATGGGCAAAAAGTATGGACTGTAGAATTACACAGCTGGTTGGCATCATTTTGCCCTCCAGTGACTAGGGGGAGGCAAGGAGTTGGAAGAGGAAGCCGTCATGGCTGATTCACTCTCACAGACTTGAAACTAAGTCAGCAGCCCATGGAAGCAGAGGCTTTCTGAACGAGCCACACAAAACTTAAGTGTGTCATTTCTGCATTACTAACACTTCCTAACTAAAAAATTCCTAACAGCGTTTCCAAACACTCTCCCCTTCTGCCTTTGGTTGGCCAAACAGATAGTCCCGGCCTGGTGTAACTACACACTTCATAATAAAGCAATAATGGTAATCAACCTTTTCTATGTATTTGAAAACAATCTTACCAATACATTGGGATGTATAAGACATCACCCGGTCCCACAACAGCCTCATATCCAACAGCATTTTTGAAATTAGGAAACTTGTCATAATCAGGATTTTCAAAATCAACCTATGAATGCAAAGAAAACAATTAACATTTCGCTTATTTGTTTACGTTATTGTTAGTCTAAAAGAGTTTAATAAAGTTTTTCAGCAAGTGGTTCTCAAACTTTTCAGGCCAAGTACAACATTTAATCTACAATCATATATAACAGCACTATATACGGGCAAAGATTGTGGATTAAATATGTACAAATGTCAGTAAATGTTGCATTTCGTAGGGTTTGTGTTAACTTGACATCTGTAAAAAAAAAAAAAAAGGTAAAAAAAAAAAAAGGTTGGATTAAATTCAATGAGCAACATATTTTTCTTGATATCTCTGTTTATATGTTTAATGGTTTTGTTTTCACCACCACCACTTTGCCCCACTGATGGTCATAAATATGGTGGATGAGTGGAAAATGTCATGTGACTAAAACAGATGAATACAATATTTTTTGTATTAACAAGATACAATGGCAGCGCAAATTACAATATGGTCTATGCAATAAAGCAGTAGACACATAAAGCTATATTAACATTGCAACAAAAATTCTTTTTTTTTTTTTACAATTTATATGCAAACTTGTGGAGTCATGTCACATACCAAAATTTGAGAACCATTGATCTAGGGCGCCATCAAACATATAATACCTGACTCTGTCTGTCACATGGATGATGTACTGGGTAAGGATATAGGCAGTCAAACTGATCCGGAGGAAAGAGGATGCATCTCTTATGTCCTTTGATTTGTGCAAAGAAATTCTGTTGCTCATCATAGTGTGCTGGTGTCACATTGCCTGGCGTGATATTTTAAGAGGAGAAACAAACAAACAAAACTGATATGAACTGACAATTTTAGAAAGACAAATCAACGTTTTATTTCATTTTACTATTTTAAATAATAATCCTAAAAATTTGGATACAGAAAAAGGTGCACTGAAACTGTACCTTCCATGCCTATGAGCAGCAAATTCGAGGTCAGCGGTCCCCAGTTTCGTTTAGATTGCTGTTTGTTAATCCAGTTCCAATTGAATCCGAGGAAATCCACCACAATTTTTCGGCCTACTGTATCATTCAGCGTTTGTTGCAAGTACACTCTACAAATTAAACAACAAAGTCATTTCACATCTTAAAACGTCAAATTAAATCAAGTGATACTTTAGAATGCAATTCTATCCTCTTTAGAAGATTTTAAAAGTTGATATCTACCTGAACTTGCTTAATATTTATCTAGTAAGGTCAACAGTTTAAAGGTATAGAACCAGAAACAAGATGATCACAAATGATATAGCAATAAAGCCACCAAAGTAGAGTATCAAATGGTCAGCGTTGGCAGAATACCACTTGGCAGACTAAACTGCTTAGTCATACAGTCGAGCAATTTCATTTCCTCGATTGGATTTCATGCATCTCAACACTTTTCCACAGTATCACACTTCAACTGTTTATGTTATTATAAATAGCTCAAAACTTTGTAGTCAAGGTAAATTTTAAATATAAACTATACACAAAATGTACACGAATATACACCTATTCAATGCTAAAGGGATGTTTTAACTGTGAAAGGATAAAGAAAGAAAGCAATATTTGTTTAATGACAACAGTCATAAATCACTGTCTACACTTTTGTAGAATTTTTTTTCCTCAGCCAGCAGTTACGAACATGCATATCAGGTACATTAATGTAAATCACATTAACATACCTCTCTGTTCCACCTTGTTCTTCTGTTTGATGCATCTTGTCCACAAACTCAGAAAATTTCATCTCTAGTCGATGAGATTTGGGCACAAAGTCTTGAAAGTTTGCCATTTTCTTCTCATCATAATACAAGAACTTGTGATTTTCTGCTGTGTAAACAGAGAAGTCCCCATTTCCAATGTTCTCTTGCAAGTAGGGTATGTCCCATTTTAGAGCTGGATATACTAAACTGGTGTCTGTTAATACAACAGGTTCCTACAAAAGAAAAACGAAATCATACTTTTTTTTAACAAAATACATCATATTTAAAACAAATTCTTGTAAACAACAGATCAATGAAGCGCTATTCTCAGTTGGTTGGGTGACGTGGGTTATTAGCAGTTTTATTATTTTGTAGGCACAATGACTAAACACACTTCCACACTCATGGCAACATTTAAGTGCAAATATTTAGTCTAGATCTTAAATAATGATAACAGCTGCAAATAAATACTGTCCGGGTCGTGCAGCAACCCCCGCCAACGCTCGTCGTTTATTTGACACAGAATTATACTGATGCCGCAGCATTAAAAAAAAGTGACAAGTGCTACGTGACTAGAAGAACGTACTCTGTTCCAGCGCGCGCGCGGGTAGGCTGCTCTCGCGCTCGGCTGCAACTACACCAGACGACCGCTAAACTAACAAACCACCATGCATCGACTTTTAGGTGTAATCTGCTATCTACTATGTACATGATTTTAAATATTATTTTTATTAACTACTTATTGGACTAATGATTAAGTTAGAAATGTACCTGATCTGATTAAAATTGTGATTATATATATATATATATATATATATATATATATATATATATATATATATATATATATATATATATATATATATATGTAAGGCGATAGAAAGTTAATTAAATCATTCTAAACGTGTTAACACGTACGGACTCGTGCACAGCTACAATAGTCCTATGTCACTGTTTACACTAGACAGCCGTCAACACAACATGAACAACGTGCTTTGACTTTGACTCATCTCATTTTAACGGACTGCCACAGTAGTTCTTAGTGTACAGAGTAAGACTTTGATTATATAATAATATATATAAGGGATTTTTTTCTCATAGCCTACTTTTCCTTTCTGTTTGGTGCAAGAACCCCTCCCTAGGCCATGTAAAAAAAAAACATATATATAAAATTTTATATAAAATAATATGCTCTTCCTATAAAATTCCTATCACTAAGTTATTGGAACAATTGTGTTATATGGTCACAACTTGTAATATTATATAATATAGTTAAAATGTTAAGTAGTTATTTACATTTACTGCAAAAAATGACAGTAAACTTATCACTTTAGCAGAAATTATATATAACGATCCGTTTTAATAATTTTCTACATTTAAAACCTAATATTCAGAATAATCTATGCAATAGGCTATCTTAAGAATAAATTATAACTAATCAAATGTGTCCGCTTATTGGGATATGGAGTAAGTTAACGCTACTGAACGTATACCAAACTCATCAAAGAGTTTCAGCACAACGTAAGACTGTATGTTAAACAAGGACGTTTAATAGTCCACTGCTTGATTTTGGGTAAATCATCCTTTCGTATTAGTGCACCTTGCACCCACAAAATCAGTTGCAGCTCTCCGTTCCTACATTCTGCCGCTTTCTAACTCAATGCAGGGGAAATCTGCCAACATAACGTTAACTTACCTCGTTGTTGATGAGGACCTCGGCACGCGGATCCGTATGGGATAGTCGCGGTATCGGTCGGGTTGGGAAAGTATATTGTCGGAGCTGCGATTCATTCCAGCTTGGGTCGCGTAGATCCGTGAAGGAGCCGGCGGGGGCGGCAGCTTCATCGGTCTCCGCTGGGTCCGCTCCAGCCACGGTCACGGCTGCCATGTCCTCCGCCTGAGGATTGCGGTTACTTCACAATGAAGCTGCGCGAGGCTAGCCGGCACAGCCGTTGAGATGAAAGAGGAGCAGCGAGCGCGAGAACCGCTCCTGGGCTTTCACACACCCCGCCGAAGCACGAACAAACGAGAGCGACCCGAGCAGTCATACAAGCAGCGTGAAAACAGAAATATTGGTGATGTTTCCATAACACCCACCGGAAGTTTTTTTTTTTTTTTTTTTTTTTTCAAAGTAAAAGTCGCTGAAACGTTGGACGCCGGGTGTAAATGAACGAATGAGCGAGCAATAAGGAAACATGATACAAAAAATGTCAATCATTACAAAAATCCAACTCAAAATACCACGGTGCTTCCAAGAGTTGTTGTTCACTGATCTGATTTTTAGAACCAGAATCAATTAGTCCTGAAAGCTGTATGCTAATAGAAATAGAAGCTATGTGAAATGTCTTTTCATATTTTACCCGTTAAAAAAAAAAAAAAAAAGTCTCGCTGTCCCATATAAGACTGGCCATCTAAATCAAAGGTTACATTATTATCTCGTGCGCACACAGCTAGTGGGAAAGAGAAAAATGCAGAGCTGCCAATCGAACAGTAGATGGGGATATTTGACAGCTGCTATTCGTGGTGGTCGGTCATGGGAGAGAAGAATATCCTAGATTCATTCTGGTTAGCTGGATGTGTTTCTTTTTATCTCAACAGATGCATCACATAAAGAGAAATTAAGCTACAGAAAAATACATCCAGTTGATTCAGTTGACATGACTTGGATAACTGGGAAATTTGCAGGCCCAAATATGCTATTAGTCCTGGAAATAAGCCCCAAAACTTTGAACCCTGAGTTTGTTTTTGTTTTTCAGAGACTGGAAGCCTTACAAAGATAATTTGGCAAAACTTATAATACCGGGTTGTTCCAGAGTGTCTGTTTCTGCAGTCTGTCTAAAATATTTAAGAATATCCATCTAATATATATTTCAAACTGTTATGCAAAACACTGACTCTTTCCATCTAATTGACCTGAGGTCACCCTATATATGGGCAGTGTTGAATTTACCCTCTTCAGTGTACAGGGTGAATTCAGGTCAGTTAGAAAGATGATTTGGAATGATGTGTAAATGATGAAAGATTTTTCATTTTAGGGTGAACTATCCATTTATAAATAGCTTTGACCAAATAACAGAAGAGTCTTTTGTATGTAAAAAAAGAAAGAACGAAAAACGACACCAAACAGAGTTAACTTCAGTCGATTTTTACTTTTACTTTTCCCTTTAGCCATCAACCATCAATCATCAATCATGGATGCTTTTCTTGTAACCTCCAGAGGGCCCCAAAACTTTTTTAATTCATTGTCTCTATTTTTATTGTCTCTGGCCTTATATTGTTCAGGGGGTTTCTAATACAGGTTATGTACAATACATTTCTGTATTCTGTAAAATAGGTTGTATCGCTTCCGGTTCTGGTTTTTTGAACGTGCTTAGTTAAATATAGAGCGGTTCCCTTTCGAGATTTGAGCGCTCCGGCGACAAAGAAGACTCAAGTCTGAAGACTCAGACTTCTTCGAGCCGTGGGACAGGAAGCAACGGCAGTCGCACTCAGGAGCCTCTTGAAACGACCTCATGCTGGCCCAGCACCCACGTGTGCCACAACCCTCAGAGTCTCTGCTCTCTTATGCTGAGGACAGTCTTCATCCCCTTGCAGCTCACTCCAGGAAGAGGACGCTTTTCACAGTGAGGTGAGCAAATGGCCGCTCAACCTGCCGACGCTGAGCTGTTGAGGATCCTCAAAAAAGCAGTGGAGGAGCTAGACCTGAATCCCGCAGCTTGGGGTTATGAAAAAGCCGCCGCCCTTTGAGGAAGCCATCACGGCCCACCTCTGCCCTTCATTTTCCTTCCAAACCATGTCGAACTACAACCAACATAACAGAGAAGGCCTTCATTGCAGCAGGTCAGGTAGCTTCCGCGCTTCATACAATGGTTTTCCAGACCAAACTACTCAAGATGGACGAGGATTGATTCAAAGAGTGTTCCGCAACATGAGCAGCTTAGTGGATTTGAACCACCTATGCCTCACCCTCACTGAGATGATATACTCAGAGAAGATGGCTCTGCTGGATGCCCCTGTGAGCCCCCAATGTCTCTTTGGCGACGCCGTGGGGATGTTCTCTGAGAGGTTCTTGGAGGCTCAGAAGCAGTCCAAGGCCATGAGCCACTTCCTGCACAGACACACCGGAGCCCATATGTTTCACACTCAGTTAGGAAATGACAGTGGCTTCCTGCCACAGAGTGTCAAGCCATTTTGAGTAAACACGAGTCATTGCAGCCCTTTTAGCGGTTTTCGAATGCATGCCTTGCTCTGCCAGCAGTGTCACCTTGGGTGCTGAATATGATAGAAAAACGCTATACGCTCCAGTTAATAAGCAGGCCGTCCGGGTTTGCAGGAGCAGGAAGAGCTGGTGCTCTGGACAGAGATACATTCACTTCTTGCCAAACAAGCAATAGAGGTGGTCAAATTCTAGACCCAAGACTGTTGCATTGCATGCTATCAAAGCACTCTTTCAGGATAACTACGATGAAGCAGATTCTCACGCATGTTCAGCCTGGGGAGTGGTTCATATTGGTGGATCTAAAGGATGCTTATTTTCATGGACAGGTGTGCAGATGGCATGTCATAAACCACTTCAAGTTCAATTTCATTTTATTTATATAGCACATTTTATAGCAGCCACTGACTGACCAAAGTGCTTTACAGAAATACAAGATTAAAACAATAATACCATGCATAACAGCACAGCACAGATACAGCAAATCTAAGAGCAGCCAAGAGTAGGAGTAGCAAAGCCAGGAGTAGCAAAAACATTGTCGGACTTAAAATAAAAATAAGAAAACAGAAATGGCAAAACAGTATCAGACTCATCAATAATAAAACAGAAATGGCAGTATCAGACTTAGATAAAAAGGAAGAACAGCATCAGACTCAATAGAGAAATAGTAAAACTAACCAACCTTAATTATAGGCCAAGGAAAACAGGTGCGTTTTTAAAAGTGACTTAAAAGAAATCACGGAAAGGGCTATCCTAACTTCTAGTTCTAACCACTTGGAGCTGATGACAGTTTAGCCCTGCTCTATTTTCTCTTGTATGTTCCGGGCCACTACATTCTCCTCCATATGGACAACATGGCGGTGGTGGAATATCTCAATCACCAAGGTGGTGTGCAGTCTTGCGCATTGCAGAGATTGATGGAATACCGACTGTCCAGAGGGGGTGTAGCCCACAGGGAGTGGAGGCTGCATCTGCATTACTCCAGTCTGCTTACCTAACTTTTCAGTCAAAATATTCTAAGGCAATGATGGCCCAGCGCCATGTTACATAGAGTATAGCTCCACCCATCACGAGCGCTTGATTGGAAATGATCAGTAATTTTTACTTGTTTACTTGCTCAATGCAATAGGGCTTCAGTATTCCAGGAGAAAGAGGTTTCCCCATTATGTCAGCTACTGATGCAATGTCTCGTTCCTTTCCTCGCTTCCTATCCTCGCGTCCCATCTCCACCCGCTTAGGATGGGAGGAAATGAAAAGCGGAGATTGATTAGTTTGCGTCGGAAGAGAACACACACTGCCCACGGTTCTTATCCTGAACATACGCTCCCTTGGAAGGGTTGCCCTGTCAAGCCGCTGGACCAGAAAGCGCAAATATGCTTTTCCTCCAGTCAGAGCCCTGCTGCTTTTGCTGAACAAGGTCAGGATGGAGATGGAGATGTTGCTTACACTGGCTGTGGCCGCTATTGCATCATTTCATGTTCAGGTGGACCAATGCTTGGTTGTGAGGCATAAGTTAGTGACAGGATTTTTGAACGGAGTGAGTCGGTTAAACACCCTTTTTCTTTCTATGATGCCTGTTTGGGACTTGCCGTTAGTTCTGAGATAGTCTCACATAGCCAGACCTTCAGACTGATGGCAGAAGGTCTGGACTCTATCGCAGCTTTTCTTGACCAAGGACCGCCCAAGAGGACGTTTGACTTTAATGCAACCAATGACAGTTCATTTTGTTCCGCGTCATGTTTAGGGGCGTGCCAATATAATGTTGATGTCCCTACAACAACAGACCAGCATGCATCTAATAAATTATTCATTCACTGACGTTGTGCAAGTTTACTGTAACAATGGAGCCGCGAACTTCACATACATTTGAAAAACCAGCATTTAGTTGATTCTGGTAAGCGCTCATTGTCACAGTTGTAAACACAACGGCTTTCTTCTTCCATGAGGGGTTTTGACGTTACGGCATTTGTTTCCATGCGGACCTGTGGAAAGCACGTGGGAGACCTGCAAGCTTTGTCCATTAAACCCACTTGTCTGGAGTTCAGAGGGAATGACTGTGTGGTTAGGCTGAGGCCTAGGCATGTTTATGTGCCTACGGTGCTTACAACGCCTTTTATGGTCCAAGTTATAACACTGCAGGCATTTGCCCCGGAGGAGTTAGTAACAGAGGACACAAAAACATTGCTGCTGTGTCCTGTAGACACGTTGTGCATCTACAGTACAGTAAACGCTCCAGCCTGTTTCGTTTGTCGGAGCAGCTCTTTATTCATTCTGGAGGCCGCACTAAGGATCTGCTAGTTTTAAAACAGAGACTATCTCACTAGATTGTGGAGGCGATTGCTTTGACTTACAAAGGTTAGACTTGCAATGTTAGACTTTCCCATTTGGGTTCCGGGCCCACTCCACTAGAGGCTTGCTGTCCTCATGGGCTTGGGCACGAGGTATATATATTCAGGACATTTGTTTGGCTGCAAGTTGGGCTTCTCATTTGCTAGGTTTTAAAACATTTTATAACTTATTTGCTAGGTTTTATATTCAGTTATAACCATTCTTTGATATGCTGCTGTTTGGTTTCTATTGTTACTTTTCCGTGCTTTGTCGCTGGGAAGTCACTGTAACATGACAGGATTTTACACAATCCCCATAGAGTCAGCTATAGACGCAATGTCAAGAGAAATGATCTTGAGAGGAAATGTCTCTGGTTACCCAACTTTTTTGTCGAAAGATTCTAAGGCAGGGGTGCCCAACCCTGCTCCTGCCGATCGACTGTCCTGCACAGTTCATCTCCAACCCTAATCAACACACCTGCCTTTAATTTTAAAGTGATCCTGAAGACCTTAATTGGTTGCTTCAGGTGTGTTTGATTAGGGTTGGAGATAAACTGTGCAGGACAGTCGATCGGCAGGAGCAGGGTTGGGCACCCCTGTTCTAAGGCAATGATGGCCCTGCACCATGTTATATGGCATATGGCTCCACTGATCATGAGCGCTTGATCGGCATTGGTTAGTAAATATTATTCGCTCAATTCAATAGGCCTTTGTATATTCTAGGAGAAAGAGGTTTCCCCATAATGTCAGCAACTGACGCAATGTCTTGTTTCTTTCATCGCTTCCTATCCTCGCATCTCAGCCCCAACCCATTAGGAAGCAAGGGAAGGATGCAAGGAAAGAAAATGAGGATGGAGGAATCAAAGGAAATCTTATTTGTATTTTGGAACATTCTTGATCACTCAAGCTCCACTTCAAAGCGTCATCAGCTGCGCTTAAGGGAAATGCCCTTTTGTGTTGTTGAAATTTGGTCATTTAAAAATTCATTATAATTTTTGAAATTTGGTAATTTAAAGGAAGATGTCCTGTTGAAATATGTGAAATGAAAGGTTTATTTAAACGGCAAAGAATTCAAATTATTGTGACAGATGTGAAGGGGGAGGAGAATTCATATGTGCGTTAGGTTTTTCGACATGAAAGAATTCCGCACAGGATACATCTGTGCATCCTTGCTCATAGCTCTGCTGAAAGCTTCCTCAATCCTTGTTCCTCGCTTCTTCGCGGTGCAATTAGAGAATTGAGATGTCCTTTCTTTGATCGGTTTCTGGGTCACAGGCTGGAGGATGGAGGAAGCATCAATTTGAGTATTGAGAAGCACCCCGCAAGTGTTTATGGTGCCATTTGGGACAGGGCCTAGCCTATATGAACTAGCAATCTTGTCAGTGGCAATAATTAGTTCAAATAATTAGCTCAAATATTTCTCAAAGTATACCTGTTAATACAAATAAATGTTTTCATGCATCTGCAAAGACAGATATTTAAAAACAACAGCAACAACAACAACAACTGAGCTTTCCTTGTGTGAATAGCTGACAACTTTAGGAATAGGTATCAAATGACTGGACATGATAAAGCTTTAAATATTTTAGCTGTGATTTTGGGGTATAGCCTTTAATCTGGAAGTTATGTGAACCAACTGGTGTACAAAACTAGGGGAATGTCAAAGGGAGAAGACAAATAGTGCTTTCCCACCCACCACCTCACTCACACCCGTTCTGACCTTAGCCACCTCTTGGTGTTCTTCCCCCAGATGTCTTAAGTCTTAAATCCTATTAGTCAAGGGTTCTCAGAGCCTTTAAATGTAATTTTCCCAATTTCTATGGATTGCTTCATCATTTAAGTGAGCTGAGAGTGTATATGCCCAAAAGTCACTCTGCTATATACATATATCATTCTCAACATATAAAAAAAGTGCAACATTGCATAAGCAGAATCATTTTTCATAAAATCTTATGTATTTTTGCAATATATCCTTAGTAGCTTAATAAATGCACACATTTCTACATAAAACTTTTTCTGAGCACATCTCAGAATTCAACCAACAACCAAGCTGACATGGTACATGTCTAACATGACAAAGTCTAATCTTGTTCTCTTCCAGTGTGTCACCTCACTCTCAGCCACCTCAAACTCAATCCCCACTGCAAATCATCCATGGCAAGGCCAACCTTCCAGTCATGACCCTGCTTTCATGTGAACAAATAAAAAACGAAAGTTTAGCAGTAGGGTTTAAGGTTGAATCAACTGGGGCTTGATTTTTCAACCATGCCTTTGGGGCCGTTTTATCACTTAGCTCGGCTAATTTTGAGATTTACTTCCTCTTGTTTCGTATTTGATATCATAGCTTGGCAAGATGAACAGTTATTTTATGCTAACTTTGCTTTAAGATAAAGTGAAATTTGAATGTGAATATCAAAAAACATGTTTCAATTTAATATCTCTATAACAGGGAGTTGCTCTTATTGCCTAACCTAACAAATGGCATGGTGTAAATTGTAGGAGGAATTCACTTCAACTCAAAATTAGCAAGGTGTCAAGGGGAGTTTTTATTTTTGATCTTGATTTTCGTAAATAAGATGTCAATGAGGTGCTTCATTGAAACCAAAGCAAAGAGGAGCGCATCAGAAAAAGCTATCACCAATAAAAAAGACTGAATTAGTTTTTTTTTGACAACTTTTAAAGGGCCACAGTTTTGTCTCTGTGTTTTACTGTAGGGTTGGCACTTCTACAGATGGGACGGTAGCTGGCAAGTATTTGTTTATAAACCCTACTTGTTTGGGTACAATACTTGAACTAACTTCTATTCAGCAAACAGTGTGAATCCATGCAAAGCCTTTTCCCAAAGTCCTTTTGAAGGCGACAGCCCATTGAAGGAGGAGGAGAGAGGGATTAGCGTCTTCAGCAGCAGTGCATTTCCGAGGGAGCTGATTAGCTCGCCATTCATTGTTAAATCGAGCAAAGGAAGGCCCTAGAGGACTGAAAAGAGCCAAATAGGTGGGCCTGGAATAAAACATCCACAGGAAGCCCAACACAGGCTACATGAAATTTTCCCAACATTTTTTTTTTCTCCCGAGATGGTGGCATGAAAAAGGAGATTAGCATACAAAATTAGATGCTAGATGATTTGTGGGGCGACTTGGTTCATGTTTTCCCTCTGTCTCAACAAAGTTAATTAAACTAGTCTTAAACAGTAAAGAAACATCCAAGCGCAAAAGCATTGGGAGTGCTTTGAGGATTACCGAGACAGAAAAGGAGGCATTTGTGAAGAAGAAATTGAGAGAGGCGTGAAGGAAGGAAGACTATAATTAAATCCTCTCTCTCATTGTCTCTCTGCCCCAGGGTTATGTGACATCAAGCTAAAGAATACAGAAAGAAAAGGGTTATATATGCCCAAGACAAAGAAATCATTAGGTCTGACCAACAGTCTACGGTAAATAATTTAATTTTACAATGTGTGGAACTGGGATTTACGATATGGTCTTTCATTTTTTTTACACTTAAAATGTCATTATTGTTATTATGAAGCACATTTATTTCTGAGTAAAATAAATTAGCAGAGGATGTTTTGATACAAAAACAACAAGTGGCTCAGTTAATTCAGATGCATTCATCTGACCTAAATGAATGAAAACATTAAAAGATGATACCTATTACATCATTTTAATTATGAAAGCAAAGTAAAAAAAAACACATAGAAAGAAACTATCATAGAAAAAAACAGCACTATAGTATCTGTGCAATAAATTAACAATATACAAAGTGCTTCCTCTTATTTACAGTTCATATACAGTATCAGGGTAAATCTATTATCAGAATGCTAAAAACAGGCAAGAAAACATTAGGCAAGCAATGATTCTGATGGCAGCTGGAGAAATGTCCCGAATCGTGAATTCAAAACTCCTTTAAAAATGATCATTCCAATAAATGATCCATCAAAGTACATCACTGTTGGTGAATGAAAAGGTTATTCACAGTCTATTGTGCTATATATTGGTTAGATGCGGTGTTCAGTGCTATCCTACAATGTATACAGGAGTAATTTTGAATTGCTTAGGTGAAATAATACAGATCAAATATGTGTTTAAAGTATCAGCTCTGGAAGGTGTCCATTAAAGCATTCAGATGGACCTTTGAGCTCATTTCATTCTCAAGCTCAGGGTGTATTGTAGACAAAAACATCTGCTTAACTTCTAGACCACCGTAGCGAACAGTTCAGGACATATCTAGTGCTTCTTCTTCAACCTATAGCTTTTCCTGCGGCTGGCACTATCGTTCGTGACCCGTTTGGCCCTCTTCACACAATAGTACTTTGTGACCGTTTTGCGGCACTGCTCGCATTTTACAGCACAGCACCAGTGGAACTTGCAGTTGCAGCTGGACACGGTCTCGGCCCTGCGTTCCTCCACAGCCAGGCCGCACTCTCCGCACAGTCGCTTGCAGCTACGCTTCTCCCACTTGCTCAGATTCTTGCCCTTCCTCAAGCACTCACGGCCCTCAGTGCCCGGCAAGCCCAGAGTGCGGTTCTCCAAGCAGTAGTCGGGGGAATCCTCCAAGTGCACCAGCTCTTTACGCGAGATGGAGCTGAAGGTCTCGGCGATCGCTCCACGGCTGGCTGCGCTGTTCCCTGCGCCACGCAGCAGGTCCACCTTCACGGCCCTGTGATACTTCTCCTTTAGGTAGTTGCCCACCTCGCGAAACTCGGGCAACTGCAGCCAGCAGGTCTGAGTGGTGCAGCTGCCAGACACTCCATGGCACTTGCACGTCCTCTGCATGGTTCCTTTCACTGCCTGGTTGAAGAGAGGATCTCACGTTAAAGAACGCACTCATTCATGCATTCTAGAGGCAAATGTTCATGTTTCAAAACATTCTAATTAGGTTTGAACTCATCAGTCGAAATATACAATGCGCTCTTTATAGGCACCCTATACATCCACTTAAACAAGCAGAAGGAAACTCTGAGTTAAGAGGAAGTGGTTCAAAGTTCAAGTCTGGGGATTTCTCTTTTCTTGGTGGTCGTACAAGAATTCCTGACTTCGGCTGAAACAAACAGCTGTCCTTAAAAAAGGAACGCCTCTTTCTCATTCACTCGGCGCAAGACGCAGAATCAGGGTTTCACATCGAGCTAGATTGTTAGGCGCAGGAAAGGGGTGTATTTATTTTGCATAGCCATTGTCAACATGTTTTCTGTCATAGGCAGACCCAGTGGCAAGTCCATTGAGGAGGAAGTGAAAAAGAATTCTTTCACATTTTTTCAGTTACAATGATGCTCCAGGTGCCAATGAATTGACAAAACCTGCAGACGGGGCACAGACAGGATAAACAAAGAGCACTTGAGCCACATGGCTGTGATCCCCGTGGCTCTCTCAAGTACAACAAAGACCAACATAAATGTAAGATCCTTATTGCAAGAATAAAACTAAACACTTATTTGGGAAGCAACAGAATACAGAACCTTTGCAATGTGCGGACCCCTAGGTCGTCTAATTAAGCTTGCACCACTGATCCCAAGAATCTCAAGTTAAGGCCTCGTCATAAAGGACATTCACAGGCTGTAAATAGGCCCTTCTGGTACAGCGCACACTATTGGGAGAACGAGTGGCACCTTGCTTATGGGGCCGTGAATGAAACTCTTGGGTGGTAAGCTATCATTAGAAGCACTGAAAAATGATTCAAAAGCCACTCTGCGAGCTGTCGGTGGCCAACAGGCATTCCTGAAATTTAGGCCCCAGCCAGCCCAGATGACTTCATATACCTTGCGTCCTACTTCGTTGTTGTGCAGGTTCATGGCGGCTCGTGCGTCCTGTCCGGTTTCCAGTGCATCCACAAACTGCTTGGAGATCGCCTCTCCGAATCCTACGTTATCGCTGCAGCCTCCCCATAGCCATCCCGGACCACCTGAGATGACAACAGAATGTTTTTGCAAGACTAAATTGAACATTTCTACTTATGTGACATCTAATTTTTTTAAATTCCTTCCCTGCATTTATGGCACAATATTGATTACCAGAAAAAAAGAATTCCACTATGAGTGGGGCCAATTATTGGAGAATTTAAGAGCAAAAATTTGAAGCTTATATATAATTACATTTATACACTTCAAAAGTAGGGGTTAGTAAGATTTTTTTTTTAAATCAATACTTTTATTCAGCAAGGATGCATTAAATGCTGTTCTTGTAGTGTAGAACAGTAGTGTATCTATAAAAGCACTTGCATTAATGGGATAGTTCACCCAAAAATTCTGGCATTAATTTCTCAGCCTCATGTCGTTCCAAACCCGTAAGACTTTCGTTCATCTTTGGAACACAAATGAAGATATTTTAATGAAATCTGAGAGCGCTTCCTGTCCCTCCATAGACAGCTACGCAACTGACACTTTGACGCTTCAAAAAGTTAATAAAGAGATCGTAAAACTAATCCATATGAATTGAGAGGTTTAGTCCAAATTCCTGAAGATCACTTTATATGAACAGATTGAATTTAGGCTTTTATTCACATAAACACTGATCAGTGAACATAAACAGAAGCTCAACCGAACCTGCCTGATGCACGAGAGCAAACCTCATTGGTTCTTGCGGAAACTCCGTGATGTGCGAGTTGATGAATGTTTATATGTGAATAAAAGCCTAAATTTAATCTGTTCATCTTATAAAGCGATCATATCTCTTCAGAAAATTTGGTCTAAACCGCTCAATTCATATGGATTTTTAGATCGCTTCATGAAGTTTTGAAGCGTCAAAGTGATGCGTAGCTGTCAGTGGAGGGACAGAAAGCTCTCAGATTCCATCAAAAATATCTTCGTTTGTGTTTGAAGATGAACAAATGTCTTACGGGTTTGGAACAGCATCAGGGTAAATAATTAATGACAGAATTTAAATTTTTAGGTGAACTATCCCTTTAATTCTTCTGTTAAAACTTGTGTTTTATTTGAACTGTGATG
The DNA here is from genome assembly GCF_963993115.1 of Abramis brama. Taxonomy (NCBI): domain Eukaryota; kingdom Metazoa; phylum Chordata; class Actinopteri; order Cypriniformes; family Leuciscidae; genus Abramis; species Abramis brama. The sequence continues at coordinate 16,458,075 of NC_139981.1, forward strand.
CTGTGAACATCATTTCTAGAGTTTTTTAGGGTTTTAGCCATTAGATTCTCATGGGAACAAAGTTGAAAAACTGAATATAACTTTACAGAAAAAAAAGGTTAGTAAGTGATTGTCTACATTAAAATGATGTTAACATGCTTAACCCAGAACATTGACTTTCCATCTATGTTGAGACGTAGTTTATCACCTCGCTGGCCGTTCCTGGTGTCATCACATCCGCAGTTATCAAAGTCACCGAGGCTGCAGTTCCTGGTGAGGGTATACATGACTCCAGCAGAGCTGATGGCATGGAAAAACGCTGTTTCTCTGTTTGCTGTGATTAGAAACAACACTGAAATTAATATTCTGTGCAAATGCCATTTTATTTATCTGGTCTATGAAATACAATGTTCTATGTATGCTGGTCAAACCCTAGTGCATGTCATTTTTACTAACATCCTGAACACTATAAATCATGATTTACTCAGATGCTCAGCCTCTATCTCAGTAGGGATGGCTTTTGACTCTTATTTCCCATGCATCAAACAGAGAGTAGCGCTGTTGGTCTACTCTCATATACATGTATTGTCGGTCTGGGGTCGGCACTGGACTGCGACAGGTCCCCTCTTTGGCACTTAAGGAATGCTTAATGAAAGGAGTCTGAAGCAAACCTTTGACCCACACCCTTTGACTTGAGAGGGCGTCCATTTCACTCACTCATTCTGATGCACAATATCCCCTTGGTGGCTTTTCTACTTGCCTATTAACAGACCGGGTTTAATTGACTCAAGAATGCAGTGTTTTCAGGCACATCAACATTGGGAGACGCTTCTCTGTGGTTTAAACAGGATCAATGTGTTTGTTTTAAGAGCTGTTTCTGTGATTGATACAGATGGGCTTTGAGTCACTAAACACACAGTAGACATAACACACACTTGCACTTTTATTCTATTAAAATGTATGCATTTTTAAAGATCTGAAAGCACAATATATATAAAACGATCATCAACAGAGGTCATAGTTCTCACCGCTTCTGAGTCCACTGTGGGTGGAGAGCTGAAGAGCTCTCTCCGGGCAGTTCCAGCGGTCCCACGCAAACTGATACTTGCACTCTTCAATCCCACTTTGAGCTCCTGCGGCCACACTGCTGGAGTAGATCAAGTAGGCCTGAAACAATGCAAACCACACAAAAAGATTTGGGATGAAATACACACTCACTATGAAGTGGTTACAAAAAAACCTCACTAAAACTAATGATACTTTTTTTTTTTTATTCTCAGCATGCACAATTCATATATAAATGCACCTGTATGCTAATTTATTAAATTATTATATTTAAAAGTTGCTGTGGAACAATAGTGAAATATTTACATTTAATATTATATTCATTAAGCTTTAATATAATTCCTAAAATTACTATTATAGATATCATGGAGTCATTTTCATGCTTTTTAATTTTTTAGATAACACTTTACAATAAGGTTTCATTTGTTTACATAAGTTAACTTAATTTTTCAAATGAACTAACGCTAAACAGTTCTTCTACGGCATTTATTAATCTTAGTTAATGTTAACATTTACTAATGTATCATTAAAATCAAAAGTTGTGTCTGGTAACATTAGTTAATGCACTGTGAAATAACATGAACAAACAATGAACAATTGTTATTTTATTAACCAACATTAACAAATAATTAATGCAGTAAAAAGTATATGCATCATAGTAAGTTAATTAATGCATTAATTAATGTTATCAAATTAGTATTTATAGTTAAGTGTTACCTAAAAAATTATATTTCCCTATGGTTCCACAGTGGTTTGCTGGATATTCTTTTATATATATATATATATAATTTTTTTTTTTTTTTTTTTTTTTTTTTTTTTTAAGAGCACCAAAACGACACATTAGAGTAGGGTAATTGTTTTTTGTGTGTGTGTGTGTGTTTTTTTTTTTGTTTTTTTTTATGTATTTGTTTTTTCTTCTTTTTTGTTCCACAATGGTACAAACTCAGAGATTGATCAGAAATGCACACAAAAAGTAAACAAAAAGGGTCTATGTGACTGTGAAACTGTGGTTCATACAATCTAATATGTCTCAAGTGGTTTAGAAGAGACAGCACCACAAGTGCTCTCACGGGCGGCTGGGTTGCTAATGATGACCACCCACCAAAGGCCCCTTCCCTTGCCACTCAGTAAAAAGTCCTCACAACTTCACATTGTGAATGAGCTGAAGTGTGTGAAAGCTATATGGTCCAGTCCACCCCAAGCAGCAAGTAATACCTAATCCACAAAGATACATGTTCAAGAAATACAGCACCCGTGGTGGTGTGCGAATCTTTTTAATTTGCCACTTGCTTGCATTGCAGGGTCACCGTCAAACATTAACCACCCAAATCCATAAATGATTTCAACATTTTGAAGTTTCTCTCTCCTGGTAAAGATCAGCAAAGCAGATCAAAAGATGTTGGCTTACCTTTGGGCCAGTCATCAGGAAATTATTCACTGACCTGGAAGATAGAGCAGCCTATTAAGTCAGATGACCCAAAACTTGCATTATGTTCCCTTTGAAATTACAAGTAACACTTCAAATTGATAAAACATCATTTTTTAAACATTTTAAAATAAGTTTATCTAATTACAAATAGGCATACTGATCTTAAAAGTACATTTTCAAATGGAAATTGTGTGTCATATATATATATATATATCCCAATGTAAGTTAAAAAAGAAGAACATAGCTTCATAGCTTCTCCTCATGCATGCTAACCAATGAAACGAGGCTCAAAGCTTCTTTATCGCGGAACATAACAGAAAACCGATCATTTGAAATCTGTTTCACCCCGATTTTTTTAATCCAGAGATTAGCACAGAATGTCAACGTTCGATATATAAAAATCATTAATAAATCAATCGCTTGCCTAAAATAAAATAAAACGCGGAACTCACCAACTGCAGCAAGACTTCATGTGAGCCATCAGGATGAAAGCGTAATAATAAAATTCCAAATGCATGAACATCCTGAGAGAGAGAGGACTGGCAGACTTATCTTCACCTTGGAAAGCAGAGGGGTCTGCAAGAGCTCTATATAACCTACATCCAGAATTCAGAGGCTGGGGGTCTCATGTGTGAGCCAAGGGGGTTCTGAAATGGAGCTCCTCTCATCCCAACAAGAGATTATCTACTTAATTAAAGATTTTCCCTTTTCTTACTCGTTCAGCCAATCAGAACTATTGTACCAGAGAGAGATTGAAATGATCAAAAGGGCACCCTGGGCTCCTCCAGGACAAATAGCTGGGAAGAGCTCCCTGTGTGCTAACAGTTGGAGTGAATTAATATGAAATCAGGATGGCATCTCTAAGGTTGTGCCTTAAAACTCAATTTCAAGAGCAGCATGAAAGGAGCTGATAGGCTACAGTATGTGGTTGATAACGCTCAGGGATTACTGACATTAGCCTATCTACTGGATCAAACGACAAATGTTATTTGTAGCGTTCACAGGAATTTATAGGCTTATAAGCAAGTTAAATTCAAACTTACGAATAGAGTTCCGCTGAAATCCGGTTAAATGCACAGAAAGGCTGATAAATTGAATTTCAGTAAAATAGTTTAAAAAATAAATGCGCAGGACAGGGGCTAACTTTTTTTGTTTAGCCTGACTGCGTTAAAAGTTATAATATATATATATATATATATATATAATTATTATTATGTTTTAAAATGGCACATTGTTATTTAATGTAGCTATCCGAGGAGTTGAATTAAAAGATAAACAGCTGGAATTAACATAGCGATAATCGACACAATCGTGTTTGCGTTTTTCAGGAGGACTTCATAACTCTTTTTAAATTGTTCTTTTACCTTTTCTCTCAGTTTAGTCCTTAGCTGACGCTTCATGACCTTTAGGTTCAGCTTCTTTGACGTCCGCGTATCTTCTCTTGTGCAAATTAGGATTAGGAAAGTTATTTGGGAGATTCCAGAGGGATGTTTTTGGATTAGGCTTTGAAAGGCTTTCATATGAAGTAAAGCGAATTTGCCACTATATTCTAAATCCACTGTTTGAATGCGAGTATTAATGTTATCAATGAATGTTAAACTAAATATATATGGCTTATTCATGATTGTAAAATGATGTTGCAATGGCCGTTTTACTTAAAATCTTATATGCATACATTTAGTTAGTGGTTTTAGCATGTGCTCGCAAGTTTTTACCTTTTTCCCCATAGATGAAATATAAATACAACTAGCCTACCAACCAACAGGTTTAGTATCAGTTTTCATATTAAAATTTTAATAGGTTAACTATTTTATTTAAATTTATGGGTCCATAGAAAATCATTATTTTATGTTAAAACATGTTTCAGGAAGCTTATGCAGCGCTATACAGACAGACATTTTCGCACGCGGGTGAACGTTTCATTCATTGTATAAATCGCAATGAATAAGCTGCATTAACTTTTTTGTCTTAAAAATTACATCCATTTATCATAAATGATTAATGAATGTACAATATGGTCGGTGTGCCAAAAGAAAGTTCGTTGAGACAACATTTTCAGACATACACACATTTTATTCAATTAAGAAAAGATTAATATTGATTCATAACAAAACTCACGGTACAACTCGTAAAACTCTCCCACTTATAGAAATTTTGGTTTATGGTACATGAAACAACATTCCTTGTAAATGTGCCCATTAAGGCTCCCAGACATCAAAGGTCACTGTATAAATAATTGAGCTGTAAAATATAGCCAATTTGTGTCTTCTTCCTAAACATGAATGAATGTTTTAAATATCGCATTTGGTGAGAATATGTTTTCTTATATTTGGAGAAATCTAACAACCTATCAAACATTTATAAGAAGGAATATTTGTAGGTTGTCATTCATTCATCACAGAAGAGCCAAGAAAAAAGCCCACCCCGAATAATACATCTGATTTAAAACTTCATTAGTTTATAACAATTCTTCAGATGCGATAGGCCTACATCATTTTTGCATTTTCAATTTTGAGTCTAACCCAAAATCTCCCTATTCTATAAGGCAAAGGGCAAGATACTATCTAATGAAGACAATTAAATATTCCAATCCTTGGATTATATAATAAGGACAAATAAATATCCTGTAATAAATCTGCTAGAATAAATGGACCTTAATACATTTACCTCAACAGATACATTTCTTTCAAAATATTTTCTGGTTAAATATATTCCACAATACTTGAAATAGTCATTTGGTGCTTCAGAGTATTTAATTAGAAAAGAGGTCAACATATTCCTGGTCACCACATTTGCCAGGTACTCTTTTACAGGACCAAAAGAGGCCATGGAAACCAGATAGAGAGCTATGCAATATGGAAAATGAAATACAAATTTCTGATGATTTGCTAATTTCACTTGAGGAAATTCCTCATTATAAACATCACTGATCTGAAGACATTTGCATTGGCATGTAGAATAATTTATTTAAATAATAATAATGTGAATAAATATGATCAATAATGTAATCGGTAAGATGTATTTACATGTATAGGCATACTGTCAGAACTAACAAAACTATTCGAAACAGAACTTATCACTGTTGATGTGTTGTGCATACTGTTGGGTCTATCACCTAAGAAAATGTAGTGGCAATATATTGATAGCTTAACTTAATTTTACAGCTTGCATAGCTCTCTGGAATGATATTTTTTTTAAATCAGAACCGTAACTGCTAAGCCAGAGAAACCTATTCATGAGAGGGGCTGTAATGAGGCACATGGCTGTTTAACTAGTGAAGTACCATCTCTTGCCTCTTGAGGCAGACTGAGACATAATTATCCTCCCAATCTATGGCCTTTACCATCTCCAAAAATAATCCCCCACAGTCATGAAAAGGAAAGAATTCTTAAGAACACATATTAGTCCAACACACTCTAGAGCTTCTTATTTCATATGAGAGTGTATACAGATCAATCTTCATTGCACACTAAGAAATGCTTTTGTATATGTTGGCTTATAACTTTTTTTTGTTTTGTTTTGTTTGTTTTTGATATGTAATGATCAAATCAACCACTTTTGTGGCTGCCATCACCGGTGCGTTGAACGCGGGCTATGATGGTCTCATGAGTTACCCTCTTGCAATCCTTGGCCAGCCCAAAGAAGCACATAAGATCGATAAACGCTTTGGTCAGGTTCAGCCGACTGCCAAACTCACTTGTAGCATAATCATGGGGGAATGTGTGATGATAGTTGTGAAATCCTTCACCTGAAATTAAATTGCATATTTAAAAGTTTATTTAAAGTTTATAAATTCAAATAAATTCTGTTCTTTCTATTCATAAAAAAAAAAAAAAAAAAACGTATCACGGTTTCCACAAAAAAATTAAGCAGCACAACTGTTTTTAACATAGATAATAATAATAAAAAATGTTTTTCAACACCAAATCAGCATATTAGAATGATTTCTGAAGGATCATGTACAGTGTTGGGGGTAGTTACACATTACAAGTTACATAATCAGATTACTTTTTAAGGTAACAAGTAACACATTACTTTTAAATTCACAACAAAATATCTGAGATTCTTTTTTCAGATAAGTAACGCAAGTTTGTTTTCCCGTTTATTGACCTCTACTGTACAAGCATTTGAATTTGAATTTGCATTTCCTTCAGTCTGAGGTGTGAAAGGACCTTTACATTTGCCAAAAATAGAACAAGCAAGCCCAGCCTATAGGTGAGAAAAAGTATCTTCCCCATAAAAAGTCACGCAATTAGTAACATTTCCAGGGAGTAATGCAATAATTATAATAACTTTCCCCAGCACTGATCATGTGACACTGAAGACTACAGTAATGGCTGCTGAAAAATCAGCTTTGCCATCACAGGAATACATTACATTTTAAAAATGCATTCAAATAGAAAACAGTTATTTTAAATAGCAATAGTATTTCACAATATTACAGTCTTTACTGTAATTTTGATTAAATAAAAGCAGCCTTGGTGAGCAGAAGAGACTTCTTAAAAACAAATATTACTGACCACCAACTTTTGAATAGTACATACTGTTGCTGTTTGGTTTACTTGTGCATTCAAATACAATATTCTGTACTTTTTTGTGTGATTGAATGTGTCTGTATGGCTTTAATAATATGAATATTACTTAATATATACTATTCATATATTTTATTTAAAAAAACATAAAGCAACTGTTACAAAGTAAATGTGCAAACAAGAAGATTTTTAAAAAGTTATTAATTAATAAATTATGAATGAATGATTGAATGAATATTAAGCTGGAAAAGAAAATACATTGTTCTTACCAATGGCACTGAAGGCAACAAACGTGTTCTCTCTGGGATTGATGTTGTTGTCATAGGGCCTCATTCCCCACATGTGAGCTGCACTGTTGACCAGCCAGGTCGCATTAAGGACCACAGTGTATCTCAACAGACAAGGGACAAAGTAACTGTTCAAAAGACTCTCTTCCCAAAAGTACCAAGGTACAAGCGTAGGGAAGAGAAAGCACATCACCACCACAGATAACTTGTAATGCCTAGGGACAAAGAAATGTAAGATATTCAAAACAAACATTCCGATTGCTATTCTTCTACTGTATGTAACAGATTTTCTGAATTAACAACAGCTGTTAAACATCAGCTAGACCACAACACGCAGTTTGAAATGCTGAATAACTAGTTTTTCTTCCATTATCTGATCTGGCAAGAGACATTCTTAAACCCTTATCAAAAAGCTTGGCACTTTTTCTGTTGTATGTCATTCAAAGTGATGGAAAGGGATATTGATTATTCCACACTAGCTAGTGCCAAATATGTGGCCTGGTTTAGATGGGCACTCTTAATAACGGGGTCACAGAGGTGTAGTGAATATTTTAAATACAAAAAACTTTTTAGCTAATAAGAACTGACAAAACCTGGATCAAAGTTTGTCCTGTCTTGTACATTCACAGGTTTTCACCCAGTAAATACTGATAAAAAACTATTATCAAGATTTACTAAGACACGCAGTCAAACATTTGCGATGAAAAGGTGTGGACAAAGGAATTTTTGGATTTGCACTCTCACGCTAATTTGCCCTGTTTAGTAAATCTGGCCCATAGTGTTCATCAATTGAACCAATTGATGAAAGCTAAAATAAAGCATTAAATTATATTATTATAAAGAGGAAAACGTTTTATGAAGAATGTATTTGTAATTTTTTCAGTGATAATTATGTCAATACAAATGTAGTGTATGTACTCCACTGTTCAAAAGTTTGAGGTCGGTAAGAAGACATAGTTTCTCTGTATTTATTGGATCAAAAATACATTAAAATAGTAATTGAGAAATGTTATTATTTTTTTTTCTATTGTGTTATATTTTAAAATGTAATTTATTCCTGTGATAATAAAGCTGAATTACTCCAGTCTTCAGTGTAACGTGATGCTTCAAAAAACATTCTAATATGCTAATTTCTTGTCATTATACTTTTTTTAAGAGTACTTTGATGAATAGAAAGTTCAATAGAACAGCATTTATTTAAAATATAAACCTTGGTCTAATTCTAAAGGTCTTTACTGACCCCAAAACCTTTGAACTTTAGGTAATAAGATTTATAAAAGTGAATCGGAAGTGTCACATTTTCTTACTGACCTTCTCTGAAACATTACAACCCAATCTGCTTTAAGGTCAGTGAGCTCCAGCTTGCGTCCTTTCTCAATAACTTCCGGGTGTTTGCGGACCAGCAACCAGCCGATGTGAGCAAAGAAGAATCCTCTGCGGGCGTTGTGTGGGTCCGCATCAGTCTCAGAAAACTTGTGGTGGGCACGATGATCTCTGGCCCACTCATAGACATCATTCTAAAAGGATATAAGTATACATCAGTGGAGTACAAGTGAATGAAAGCTACAAAAAGAAAAATAAACCTATCCAGCAAGTATAAGTAGTACTTTTATCCAAAGTGACTTACAGTCCACATTTTACAGGGACAATCTCAGGTGAACATCCTGGGGTTAATTGCTTTGCTCAAAAGGCACAAATGGTGATCGTTCGGCTCTTGTGGGGTTTGAACCTACTAGCCCAGATCTTTAACCACTACGCCCTACCACCTGCATTCACATTGCATAATTTAATGTGGAATATGGTTTTATTCACTTAAAAAAAAAATTACCTGAAAAGCCATAGAGTTTGCAACCCCTAGGAAGATTCGTAATGGCAATGAGGCTTTGTAGGACCTGTGGCTCCAAAGGCGATGGGCACCGGCGGTTATTCCAAGAGCACTTACCATGAAACACACTCCCGCTGTCACATTAAGAGAGAAAACAGAAAAGAATGTTTAAAAACACATTAGCCTGAACTACACACAGATTCTATAATGTGTAACGGTGTGTGCCCTTGATTCGTTCTATGAGAGGACAGAATGTCTCGCTGTGTGTTGTCAGACCAGGCTGCAAGGGATGTGGGAGAACAGGCCACAGACTGTGAAGAAGGCCACACTGTTATGACCCCGCTCAATTTACAATGGAGTGCTTATTTCAACAGCAATTGTTCTTTGTTCGTCTGGGTGCAATATTATGCGTTGCTGTGATGCCAAAAATGTACACAACAGTGCAGCCCAGTTCAGATTTTGGTTGGATTTCAAGTTACTCACGGGACTGTCTCGCTATCACTCAAGCACACTTACAATGTTTTTAACATTGTTCTACATAACAAATTTAGCTGAGACATAGTGGCCTGACTTTCACTTTTGGATAAAGTATGACACATTAATGATAATATCTAAGAATAGTAATCACAACTTTAAATCTGTAACAGAATAAATTCACCTGCTTAGCACAAAAAGAAGGGGGAACCAGGGAGTGTTTTTCCGTTTAACCCGTTATGCATGAGCTATAGGGGGTTAAAAACTATCACACATGACCACCAGCATCCTGTGAGGTGACAGCAGACATTGTGAGGATGTAAGAAAGTAAGATTACATGTCTGATTAATCATTTGATTTGTAATCATGTTAATGGATGTTAAATGACAGAACTGAGATCATCCAAATGTTTAATTTGACATAAAATCCACATAAAAGCACTTCTACTGTACACATATAGCACAAAATATACTTTTACTGAACTTAATTGTGAAAGTAACTTTACTTTTTTTTATTATCAGCCTATTTGTCTTAATATAGTTTATTTCTAGGTTTTTTCCTGATTGTATTAACAGTTTTGAATTAAATCTGTAGGCTATTCTTTGTTTAAATGAGAGTTATGTGGGGATGGGGATGGCATTGTAAATATTTACAAGTAGCCTACTTATATTAGTACATTTGATTATCACAATAAATTAAGGCACTCAATTTAAAATATCCATATTTGCTTGTGTTAGGTTGTAGGTTGTAATAATAGCACTAACATTGCATTAGTTTGAAGAATTTAGAGATAAATGTTAGATGTTTTAGCAAACAAAGATAGGAATATTATAAACCTGAGATGCATGAAAACTCAGTTACAGATCATCTATACATTATCATTAGGCCATATATAGGCCATAATAGAAACGTAATAAACACAGGAACAGGTTGCTATTACAAACCTAAAAAATAAACAGTCAGTTCAATTACAGAGTCAAAATAAGCGCAACATACTCACTCCATATGAGTGTTAAGAAAGAGACAGATGGAAGAAGCTTCAATCCATAAAGAGCTCCTATGTGCAACAGAGTCATTAATAAAACGTTTCTCCATACGATTTGTAGTGGTAATTTCGGGCCCTGTTTCTCCTCATAAGCATCATCATAAACATCCTCTGTCGTCGTCGTCGTTTCGGCCATTGCTTTCATGCTCGTTGCAGTCTCCTGTGAAGAGAACGAATCGATTATATTTTCACGACCGTCGGCAAAGAAGAACCATCTACCATTTCATTAAACTTACTATTATTTTAAAAGACAAATCCCTTAAACCATTCATACAATGCACACGTATTAAATTCTGCGCAAAATGGGTGTGACTTCTGTCACAAAAAAAGGCACGCGACGAGATAAACGCGCATTCACGCAGCTGTTACGCGCTTACCTTGTTTCCGATACAACTGTAAAAAAATATCGCAATTTGATTGATGCGAGCAGGTTCTCACGTCGAGTGGATGAATTTTTTGCGTGTCTAAGCCTCTGATTTCGTTTAAAATGATGCAATTGGGCGAGGCTGAAAGGATGCCATCCAGCCCTGCCAGTTTCATTGGTTGCTCGGTTATCTGATGTTCATGATGTGGACGCCATGAACGCTGGTTTTCTGATAGCCAACACCTCTGCTGTTTAATCTCACTGTGTGATACAGATCAGGTCACAACAAAGCTTGTGCCTTTTAATGCCCTCGAGTAAATTAGGAAATCCAAATCTCCAAACAATGTTTTTATTACCAGCGACATAAAAAATTTATATGTTATGGGCATCTGTTGAGTTAGAATTGCTATATGTGTACATATGTAGCCAATGCACATACATTTGCCACTGTTTCAGTGTAATACTTTATGCATATAAATAGCCTATCGGTAGCCTAAATGTGGTGACATTGAAGAACTTTAACATCCATGGAACTTTTTCATTGCACAAAATGTTCTTTATTTTGGAAAAAGTTTCAGTTCTTTTAAGATCTCTTCACTGAAAGGTTCTCTGGGGAACCCAAAATGGTTGTTCTGCATCACTGTGAAAACCTGCTTTTGGAACTGCTTTTTTGGAGTAGCCTACAGTAAGCCTTACGACGCTAAAACACAAATAGGTTTGTATGTAACTGTGATTAAAATGCAAACATTTAAATATTCTCCAAGAATAAGAGATTATTTTGTTGCTAGTTCAGCCCTACTGGAAAACATAAGCCATTTTCCAACCTCTGTTTCTAACATGTTCCTCTAAAGAAGAGCTACTCGTGCTAAAACAGTTAAGGTTTCCTCAAGAGAGGAACTACTGATCTTTACGTGCTCTAATTTCAAAATGTACTGCTGAACACATTACTGTAATTGAATGGGATTGTATTTTGCACTCATATGATATTAACTGTGACATAGGCTACTGCACAAAACGGCTTAGCCTTGTGAATCTGGTCAAAAATCAACCATTTACATAATGTTTTCTCGATCAGTGCACTTATTAGTTTGCCTAATTCAGTAAGTGATTTTGTTGTAAGTGCTTCATCCAAATCATCAGCCCTTCTCAGTCACACATCATTGTGCCATACTCCATGTCTAAACTAAAAGAGAGAGTGTGGCATGTGAAAATGGCTACGGCACATATTTGTGCTAGTCAGACTCATAGGCTATGTTTATTCTGTGGTTCAAATGTGAACTTTCTGTTAATGCTTAAGGAATGTGTCCAATTGTCACAACTTATCAGACTTCAAAAATCCTGTGAGTAAATACAGGCTTGTCTTATCATGTACATATTCATGTATGTATAGCATAGCACTACACAAGATGGAGGGATGACGCAATAGTACCCCCTAGTGATAATGCAAGGGGCCTGCTAGTATTTTATATATTTTTATTTATATGAGCGCTAGCACCACTGAGATACTATTATAGTTTCTATTAATATATTGATTTATTTTTTCCATTTAAATGTTTGTTAAAGTTTCAGTAAATTTGTTATTTTCGTCGTTTTTATTTGTTTTGTTTTTATATGTCTACCATTTTTATTCCAGTTTAAGTTATTTTAGTACAATACTGAGCTGAAGATATATTTTAATTTATTTACAGTTTATTTTATTTCAAGTAACAAACTTTTTTCAAACAAACTTTTATGGTTTTAGTTCATATAACACATATAGGTTATAATAACAGTATATCTATCTATCTATCTATCTATCTATCTATCTATCTATCTATCTATCTATCTGTCTATCTATCTATCTATCTATCTATCTATCTATCTATCTATCTATCTATCTATCTATCTATCTATCTATCTATCTATAGTGACAGCATGAGAGGTTCAGGATCTTTAGCTTTTGCAATTTCCCAGTAAACACTGCTTCAACAGTGTCTTCAGTATGCAGGTGTGGGTTTAATATTCAAACCGAAGGTTTTCAAACTCAAAGCACTTCAGCTCACAACAAAATAACTTAATCTTCTTTGTTTCACACAGACTTGTCTTTTCCCAGCCACACACACCTACAGCATTCTCTCAGACCCTGCTGCCAGTCTTATGAGCTGCAGCTGGAACTGCTATCTCTGGCAGCCTGGGTTTTGTAGTCCTTAATAGGCGGCCATCTTGCTTCCCAGCTTCCATGTGTGGTGACCTGGGAGTGGTAGTTCTTAACAAGAAGCCCTCTTGCTCCAGCCATCTTAGAGCAATGTATCTGCCCTCTAGATAGAACATGCCCTCTCATGATGCCACAATATGTAATTAAGAGCAGGCTAACTGCATTGAAAATTTTCCATAGACATTTAATGGCATAGATAAACAGACATTCACTGGAAAAGCAGCCACTCTTTTTTTATTTTTTTATTTAAACAATCGCTATCGCTCAAAAACAAGCACTAGTTCACAGTGAGTAGTGTGTGGAAACAGGTCCACAGGGACAGCCACAGTTGGTTTGAAGGCTTCACCAGTGATTTTTCTCTTAAAACCAGAACCACAGCAGAGCTCTCTAAAGTTCCTCATTGCCTCCCCATCAGGTTTGCATGATATATAGACCAGCCTTCTTATGGCTGGGTGGTTCCTTAAAGCTCTGACAACTCGATAATGTAGGCCAGCCCGGGACGGATTCACAACAGCTGTCAGTCCGCCATCAGAATTCAAAGTGGGCATCATATTTGGCAGAACAACTTCTGCTTTGCCTGAGAGAAATTCACAGTTATGAACTCTGTTTAGCGCTGCATTACACTTGGCGTCCTCGACCGCCTGCTCAATGAGCTCTACGCCAATGACTCTCTCCATCTGTGGGGATAACGAAATGCCAATGGCTCCAGTACCACAGCATACATCCAACAGCGTGCCCCCAACACAAGCCCGATTCAGCTCCGCAACAGTTTTGTACAAAGCTTCCGCTGCTCCCCGATTCACCTGGAAGAAAGAATCAGCAGAAATGCGGAACTTGAAGCCAAGCACCTCCTCAAAGATATGGGGCTGTCCGTACAGAAGCTGATAGGGGGATTGTTCATTACTGCAACGGGTCATTGTGCTCTCCTGGAAATAAAGAGAATCCAGCTGACAAACTGCTCCGGGACCTTGTGTGAAGTACTCCACCAGAGCAACTTTATGGATGCCAATATCCTCAGGCCTTAGGTTTTGAGGATGGAAGTAAACAATGGCCATGGTGTGACCGGCAGAATTGGTTCTTATCGTGATTTCTCTCCAGTGGCCACCATCATGAAACAAAATGCATGGTCGGAGTGGTGAGCGGCGTATAAAATCTTCATAGTACCTTGCAACCACGCTGTGTTTTGAAGGCATGTTCAGGAGATGGTCACCATGGACACATACAATGTTACCCGTTCTTCCATTGCCTATATAAAATCCAACAGTTTTTGGATTCCCATCTACCCCTTTGTTAACAGAGAAGGTTGATTTATTGCGGTACCCATCTCTCACTGGTGAGGGTACTATGGAAAGGAGAGGGAATCTTAAGTCCTTTGAAAAAGGGAGCATTGAATCCTGAGCTAGCTGCTTTGTCATCTCAAGCAAGATGTTGTGCTGCTGCTCTTGTTTCCACTGGAGCTGCTTCTCATAATTCATTCTCCACAAAGGAGTCACAGTGTCAGCCAGTCTTTCTTCCCAGGAAAGAGTGTGCCAGTCAGCAGGTAGTTTGGGGTTCCTTTCATTTCTTCTCTTTACAGGCTTACAGCAAGTATTGACAACACAGCGGCTGGTTATTAAATAACCGAAACATATTTTTGGTACAGTGACGACTTTTTTCAACAATGGCCAGGTTAAATGTAAGCGCATTGTTTCATATGCACGCGACATTGGTGCAGACTTCTAGCCTAGTCAGTGTCAGTGAGCCCGTGGGGTCACACGCTCAAACAGTGCTGTAGTCTAGATATATTCCGCCTCGCTATTTAAACGTGTAAACAGTCCGGTAAAACAAATATTGTTCCTTCTACCTTTTTTCCATGTGCCAACTTGACAACATTTTGATACGGCGCTCTAATGACGCTACTTTCTTTACTAGTGCGCCCACTCTGCTTTCAGACCGTAACAGTCGGTTACCGGAAGTACTACTTTTAACTTTTTTTTTTTAATTATTATTTTTATTTTATTATTATGCTTCAACAACACAAACAAACAAGGTACATTATCACATCTCTAAATATAACCCCAATTGTTCAGCCTTAGGTTGAGCAGTACTATTTTTAACGATTTATTTTGTTTTGCTATTTTATTTTATTTTATTTTTATTATCTTAAAAGTCTACTATAATCTGTAGCTATAATTATAGGTTCCCATCGTGACAACCTACACCGTAAAATGTGAATAAATATCTAAAAACAATAAAACAAAAAGAAAAATAAATTTTAGATATAAAAAAACCCCTAAAGAACAACTTTATTTCGCGACTTATTGCTTAATTTTATCACAAGTAGGCCTAATTTAGTATTATTTATACTTTTTAGTTAAATAGCCTAAAGAAAAGATTTAAGAAGTGAGTCTTTTATAGCAATTTATATTGTAACGTTTTTATTTTATCACAAGTAATTTATTATTATTATTATTATTATTATCATCATCATCATCATTATGTATACATTTTAGTAATTTTACAATAATAGGAAACCTTAGCTTACAGAGTGGACGTTCTATCCACTAGTGAAAAACTCTTGACGTTGTTGTAAACGTCATCAAACTGCGTCTTTTGAGTCAGTAAAGAGATCAGTCATCAGTTCCGCCGTCGCAATGGAATCAAACAAGGACGAAGCGGAACGCTGCATCGAAATAGCAATCGCAGCGCTGCGAGATAATGAGCTCGACAAATCCAGACGGTTCCTCGAGAAGGCACAGAGACTGTTTCCCACGGACAAGGCGAGATGTGCGTGTAATATAAATAAGTGTATAGTGGAGATCGTAGGAGGTCTGTTAAAGGGCCACCGGAAAACCTGAAGCCTGTAGTTAGATGGTAATTAAGGCCCTGAGATGTCGATCTCTTATAACAGCGAAATAAACGCATTTTCTACTTTTAAATGATCAAACTGTATGTTAAAAAAACACGAACCATATATTTGGTGCTCTTGGTTCTATATCACTTCTGTTGGATGTCAATATAGGCCACTATTTACATATGTAGGTAATGTAATCTAACATAACATAAGGTAAATTGAAATTTAATCTTAATTATATTTCACTGATAGATAGATAGATAGATAGATAGATAGATAGACAGATAGACAGACACACAGACAGACAGACAGACATGCAGATAGATAGATAGATAGATAGATAGACAGATAGACAGACACACAGACAGACAGACAGACATGCAGATAGATAGATAGATAAATAGATAGATAGACAGACACATAGATAGATGGATAGATAGATAGATAGATAGATAAACAAGACATACAAACACCAGTGCTTCTTGTTAAAATGTAAGTGCTCTTGTCCCAGCTTTACTAGAGTCTATTGCTGAGAATGGAGGACCTTCTACAAGTGAAGAAAACTTCGGAGAACATGATGGTTTACGAAACAGAAGCCACAACGCTGAAGATCACTCCTCTGGACATGGTGCCACAGAATCTGCCAAACCATACACATCAGAGCAGCTAGATGCTGTCAAAAGGTCTGTTATTTGTTTCCGACTACTTGCTTAAAAGTCGAGGCTCTGGTCATTATTTCTGTGATGAAGATTTTGATGTATATGTGTGCATAGTGATTTCATCACCTAATTACGTTCTTCCTGTTATACTGTGATCTGTCTCAGAATTAAGAGGTGTAAGGACTATTATGAGATTCTTGGAGTCAGTAAAGAAGCCTCTGAGGAGGATCTGAAAAAATCCTACCGAAAGTTGGCTCTAAAGTTTCATCCAGATAAAAACCACGCACCCGGTGCCACTGAAGCATTTAAAGGTATAATACATTAAACTCATGCATTCAGCGTTTCTTCTCAGTATGGATAAAGTTTGCATGTGGTCTTCTCATTTGTTCTGTTTCCTGGTCTTCAACAGCTATAGGTAATGCTTACGCAGTTCTCAGTAACCCTGAAAAAAGAAGGCAGTATGACGTCTACGGTGAAGAAAAAGCCCACCCAACTCACAGGCATAGGACAAATCATAGAAATTTCGAGGCAGATATTTCTCCCGAGGACCTTTTCAATATGTTCTTTGGAGGTGGATTTCCAACCAGTGAGTCATGTGACTTTTGAAATGTGGTATTAGAAATGCAACATGTTAGTGGTTGTGGTGGAATACATTCAAAATCCACAAATGTGTCATTGTGCCATTTCTGTTTATGTTTCTAGGTAATGTGCATGTGTACAGCAATGGCAGGATGAGGTTTGGCCATCAGCAGCGACCCGAACGACGAGAACAACAGAGAGAAGTAAGAGTATTCCAAGTTTATAAGAGTTTTTTGTGCAGATTTTTTACTAGTAGGGAAAGATGCCCCACTTAAATGGTAAATGGACTGCATTTATATAGCGCTTTCACAGACCTATGGCCACCAAAGCGCTTTACATTGCCTCACATTCACCCATTCACTCACTCATTCATACACCGACGGCGGTGTCAGCCATGCAAGACACTTGAGTACCGTGTGCATTTAGTTAGTTATTGTAACATATTTAGATATAAGTTTTCCATTTACAGAAAGTTGATGCATCAGCCAGTGTGTTAATAATGGAAATAAATAGAAACATTTGCTAATTTAGTAATTATTAAACTTTTTCCAAATGTATACATGACTTTTGATATCATTCCTCATAAAACATTCATATATTTTTTTAACGTGTCATTAATATGAAATACTAATCAACTGTTAAAATTGTGTTTCAGCAATAATTTGTACAATTAATTTGAAAGGTACATTTATTCCATGACTTGCTTATAAACAGGCCTATGATGCTTCTTTATTTGCCCATATTTTAAATGAAGATATGGTATAATAGCTTCACGGGAGGTGACAGAGATGGTACGCAAACAAAATTGCTGAGTTTTTCCATAATTCTACTCCACCTTAAAATTACATTAAAACCAAGCATGTATTTCTAACAGGCAGAATGCCAACTCTGGTGTAAAAACAGGAAAATGCTAGTGGCGTAAAAGGTCAAATAAATGACATCCAATCAATTGACCTCATCTTTTGCGTTCAAAACTTACTGCATCCACACAAGCAGTGTGCTTATGAGCAGAGTATGCAAATCACGCCACATTACTGCTGTTCTCAACAATGTACATTTGTAAAAGTGGGGTTTTAGCATTTACTAGTATGAAGAACAAATATAGACACCGACTGTGCATAGAGATCGATAGAAGACTCGAACTCTCTTCAATACTCAAATATACCCTGTGTGAGTTCTTGTTTTAAATGTTGATAATGGGTTATAGCTATTATACGAGCAACAATGCCCAACAGTTCAACAAACAAAAATGTAATATTAAGTGATGGTCATTTTAAACACTATTGTTAGCTCTATTTTGCAACGAAATAATAGTTCCAACGAAGTCACATCAGAACTGTTGTGCGTCTCCAACACAGCGGTGTTTCATTAGTGAGCGAATCTGCGGCTTTGGACAAATTGGAAGAGTCATTATTCATAAATACTGCCAGTTGCTTTGTTAATGAACGAGTGATGATATGACTCACTCATTAAAACAGTGACTTGCCTGGCGTGATTTTAAAAGTATCACTTTTTTACCACCACTTCATATTTTTCTCTATTGAACTTTTTTTATTTCAAACATTAGGCCTATCTCATAACATTTTTTGTGCCATTGTAATTGCATTCATGCCACATCTGAGCAGGATTAAATGGTGTGTAAATGCATTCTAGATGCAGCTTGTACCACTGCAGTGCAAAGTGGCTTTTGTTGATGAGGATTTCATTTGATTCAAATTATTGATTTAGTTTAATTTAATGCTTTATTATATTAATTATATTAATGGAATTTTAAGAATTTGACATAAAACATGACATAAGTTTAATAGGGTTAGAAAAACTTTGCCTTAATGAAGGTAAAAAATGCACCTGAAAATTAATTTAAGGGGGCAGATATTGTCCCTTAATGGAAAATGTGACTGCAGGGGGGTATGCAATGAGAATGTGTAATGCCCCATGGGGTATGCCACTCTAAAGAGTTTGGGAACCAGAGGCCTAACTAATTTAATTGAATAATTACCCCATGAATTATATTAAGTATTAAATCATTAAAAAAAAAATAACACTAACAAAAACATGCCACTTGGGCTCTTTTGTCCCAATTCTAGGATTTTACCTTTTCAGTTCAAAATAATAAAAAAAAATTACTCCACAAATCTAAAAAATATGAATGTCCACAAATCCTACATTGATTAATGGACACAAAAACCTTTGATATTCAACATAATATAATGTCATTCATAGATAACAATTTTCCAGATACACAAAATGAGATCAGTTAACTTTATAAACTGTTTTGAGTGACCAAATAGCATATATAGAGATGAAATGACAAAATTATGAAGAGCATAGTGAAATATTGTACCATCTATGGCTAAAAGAAAATAAATTACAATTGTTTACAGAATTTTACTTTGCATTAACTGAACTGTTGTTATGCATTTAAAAGAATTATTCAGTATAATGGCAGCTTTTTCATTCTGTCATGATGTAACTTTTATTTTAATAAATGATTTTCATTATCCAGGGTGGCCTTGCCTTGTTTGTACAGCTGATGCCCATACTCATTCTGATCATAGTCTCAGCTCTCAGCCAGATGATGGTTTCCAGTCCTCCATACAGCCTCAGCCACAGACCGTAAGACCAAACATTGACCGAAATGTGCATTAGTGTGCTTGGTTTATTATTATTATTATTATTATTATAATACACTAGTATTTTAAACTGGTGTGTGACAATACTTGCTTTAAATGCTTTTTTAAAATAATTGCATGTAGTTTGCAATATTGCCGTTTGTGAATGTAAAAGGTCTGCAGAGTTTTAAAGATCAAAGTGCACAACAAATAAAGTTATTGTCTCCTAAAAGAAAGAATCGATTATGAACTGCTGAAACGATTCCTCAGCAATTCCAGTCTCACTTCCTGTTACAAATGTAACCTACTTGACCCGCTTCAAGTGGGATTCAAACGGGCATCTGTGGCATGGGAGGAATGCGCGTTATCAAGGACGCTAAAGACCGCAGTCTCTAGCGTCAGTCGCTAGCACGCCTCTTGAAGCCAGGGGACTGAGGTTTACTCGCACAGCTCTTACTAGCTTGCCACTCATCCCCTTAAAGGTCCCGTTCTTCGTGATCCCATGTTTCAAACTTTAGTTAGTGTGTAATGTTGCTGTTAGAGCATAAATAATATCTGTAAAATTATAAAGCTCAAAGTTCAGTGCCAAGCGAGATATTTTATTTAACAGAAGTCGCCTACAGCGAACGGCCCGTTTGGACTACATCCCTCTACTTCCTTCTTTAATGACGTCACTAGAACCGTTTTTTGACTAACCTCCGCCCACAGGAATGCTCCCTCAACTCTACCGAAATTCGTTTATGTACTTGCGCACTTCTTATAACTTACTGTGTTTACTCAGCTCTTAAGGTGATTTTCTGAAGTAAAACTGACGCTTCATCTTTTGTGTGATGTACAATAAACTTTATTAAACTCATCAGTAACTTATATGTTTGATCATCATTCAGACAGCAGACTTGTAGGCTATTAATAAATAATGGATACATACAAGCAGATGACAAATACGTTATAATAACCGTAATTAAACTACTAAACTATACCTGTTCCATCTCTATACAGCACTCTGACTGTAGGCATTATTGTCCGACTCGAAATGAACACCGTTACTGAGAGTTTCTGATATTATCATCATTCTGTGAGATGAAATTGTCCTGAGAGACTGAGCGCGAGCTCATGAAGCTCCGCCCCCTGGGTCGTGCAGCAGCAGCTTATTTGCATTTAAAGGGCACACACTAAAACAGCGCGTTTTTCTGAGCCCCAAAAAATGACAATTTAAACATGCTGTAAAAAATGATCTGTTGGGTATTTTGAGCTGAAACTTCACATACACACTCTGGGGACATCAGAGACTTATTTTACATCTTGTGAAAATGGGCATAATACGGGACCTTTAAACATCTCTCCCATCCGGGTCACGGCACCAAATGTAACCGCCTAGTCGACCCGCCCCGAGCGGGATTCAAACCGGATTCTTGCCCTTAAACTCTGTAGTTGTAGCTGAGTTAGAGACTGAATCTTCGAAAAAAAAAAAAAAAAAAACATTTTCAGAAGCTTTGAGAAATGAGGTGATGTGCAATTTATATTAGGAGACAATTGAAGTGTTTTTTGACCTTTGATGCATGTAAACCTATTGTAGGAGACCTCCAAAAACAAAATTAGGAACCTTTAAAATAGCATTATAGAGGCACTTTAAAAGCTCTTTCTCTATCCCATTGTGCATTTTGAGCTAGCTGTCAAAGTACGTTATATATTGTTTGTTTTCATTTTGAAACCTCAATTTTACAGAGAAATGTTTAAAGTGAAAGCAAAAACATGTTTATTTTGAAGAATGATGGTTGTCTTGCGGGTGATAAATATCTCTGACGTTATTGTACATTCCACCTGCTTTAGATCCATGGGCCACACAAACAGGCGACACACTCCTACTCTGAAGGTGCCTTACTACGTTGGCGACCACTTCTCAGAAGAATATACGGGAATGAATCTCAAGAATGTTGAACAAAGTGTGGAGGATGACTATATATCAAACCTGAGAAACAACTGCTGGAAGGAGAAACAACAAAGTATGTGATGCATATGAAGCTGCTTAACAATGTGTGATGTAAAAAGAAAGGAATACAAGTGTAATTTTGCTAAATATTCTGAAACCTAGACATCTGTGCTCTTATTTGCAGAGGAAGGCTTGTTGTATCGGGCACGTTACTTTGGGGACACAGACTTGTACCAAAGAGCGCAGAAAATGGCAACACCCAGTTGCTCGAAACTTTCAGAAATACAGATTCTGTTACATGGACACTGAGTAGCAGAAAGTGAGTCGACGGTTTACTTTCCTTTTCTGAATTTTAGCTTGTTTATCGAGTGCGTTCTTACCTGTGGACTTTCTTTGACCGTTTGTGTTTGTTTCAGGTAGTGTCCTGTTGTGACGTCATTTGAAGATGTTTGTGTACAGAAATGTTCTGTTCTCTTTGCTAAAACGGGACATTGCATTGCACCAGTTTAAGAGAAGCAAAGATAGCCCATCCTGGTGCCACAGGAGTTCGCTCTCATCTCTCCTTCAAAATTTTCGGAAATTACAAGTCGTGGAAGATCTTAACATCTGTGAAGTAGTTTTAAGTATGGATTTAAAAATGTAATGAATTAAGAATGAAAAATTAGATGATTTGCTGGTAGAGAGGAAAGTAAACTGCTGTTAAATGGTAATCAATGCTGCTAGCTTACTGCTTTTCCTTTTTTTATTTACACCTCGTTTTTTCTTAAAGCATTTTTTCAACACCCATATTTGGGCTTTCTGAGCCAACTCTGAAATTTCTAGTAGTGTTTAAATCTGTTGATCTGACCACAGAAAGTCAAATGATTATGTCGGTGTCATTCAGCATTTAATGAATTGTTTTGCCTGTTGGATTTTTAAAAAGAATGTTTGAGATTTATGCAAATGGAAAATTAATTATTTATTAAATGGTGTCATACTATTTCTTCCATTTTAATTTATTTTTTTTAGAAAATGTATTAACATTAATTTAACAGTGTGTTTTGCGAAGTGTAGATTGAAGGTTCTAAAGCATAATCAAGTGCCTTGCCAGCTCCAGTCTTGTTGTATACACTCCCTGCATATATGTAATATAGGAAGGAAAAACATCCCTGCTTGACTTGATAGTTAGTGCTTAGACTAATTAGCTACTGAAATTCAAATTTTCCTGGAGATTTTTCTTTTTTATATACGTATATATTATGTTCTTTCGGTTCAGTGCAACATTTTATGTTTTTGTGTGTATGTATGTAATATAACATAGTTACCCAAAAGGAAATAAACAATAAGAATACATTTTCTTTTTAACAAATTTAGAGTTAAAATATAAGCATGCTTAATTTCCATACTCCAATAAGTCTGTTTGGACATACATTTCTTTTAATGTTTCTTAAATGCTCCCCAAAGGTGCATTTAACCAATCAAAAGTACATTAAAATCAGCAATGTTGTTAAATGTTTATGATTTCAAATATCTGTTTTCTATTATAATATATTTTAAAACGTAGAAAGATGAATTTTTAGCATCATTACTCCAGTCTTCAGAAATCATTCTCATATGCTGATTTGTTGCTCGAGAAACATTTCTTATTATCTAGGCCTATGTTATTTTCATGGAAACCGTGATACATTTCTGTTAAGATTATTTGATAAATAGAAAGTTCAAAATCGATTTTTGTAACAATTTAAGTCTTTACTGTCACTTTTATAGAGTCCTTGCTGTATGAAACTACAAGGAAAGAATTAATTTAAAAAAATAAATCGTACTGACTATAAAAGATCAGCAGTCGACATGTCAGTTTTGGAATTGCACACCAGGAGGCAGTCATGAGCTTCGCCGCTAGAAATCAATAAAGAAATACACGCTATTTCCTCATCAACATCTCTGTTATGGGCATAACAATACATACAAAACAAAAATGCACATTCAAATCATGAACTGTCCTATCAAGACCTTAAAAAAAGAAGCATAAATGCCTTTTTAGGTCTTGATTGGGTAGGTCTATATTAATCTTCTCTAAGCATTGATATGGATCATACCTCTGTGTGTGTTGTTGATCATACAGTTATAGCCACTCAGATTTGAGATGGCAATTCCAACACTGACGTGTCGACTGCATATCCCAATCTATTTATATAAACATATAGATTTATTTATACTTGCCTTGTAATTTCATTCATACTTTCCTTGTAGCTTCATTAAGCAAGGACATCCAGGCTGACTAAAAGGCCCTGCGAGTGTCCGGACTGATGCAGGTGGGCTCAGTGTTGATGGTCAGAGTTTCGTGAAATCATGAATTGAACTGATTTTATGGGCAGCACAGTGAAGGAAGGAGCAACAGAAAAATCCCTGGACTGCTTTGAGTGGTCTGTAACCATAGAAACACCATGCTTTTAGTAAAGAAGACAGACTCCTGTTTTGTCTGTGGTCACTGATGTTTAAAGTCTTGGAAACCATTATTATCTCCAGAAGAACTATGAACCGATTGTGAATGCATTATGGCATGATAATGGCACCTGACTGCAAAATACTGGAGCATCAAGGTTTTCTTTTCTTTCTTTTTTTTCTGAGGGAGAGGAATGTGTTTGATTATTAATTTGAAGTCTAACCCAGTATGCACACTGCATCTAAATAATGTGTGTCTCTGTGTGTGTCTTCATCCAAAACACTGTTCCATTTAAGATTTGATTTATTGCAGGAGAGGACGAAAAAGATCCCAGCTCCCAGAGGGGCCAGGAGAAACTCTGATGTTGGATAATTCTTGCTGAGATGTAGTGTTCTTTCATGCAGTTCCAATACGCTGCACAACAAGTTTAGGTGTAAAGTTACACTTAAGGTTAACATAGAGATCCGAGCCACTTATCTAGTGGACCATGAGGAGGTCGCTTTCCTTCAGTGACATTATTGCACAGATGAGTAATTTATTAAAATGTCATGCCATTTACAACTTGGCCCCCTTTTTGGGGAACCTAACCCTAAATCAACTCTAAAATCCTTCTGTAAGCAAAACTGTGCAAAGATCATGTCTGCCAGTATTGCTGCATGCATTGTTTAATGCCTTCAGCGAAGATTAATTGAGCCACTTTAAAGATTATGCTGTGTGCTTCTGAGAAAGAGAATGCTGCTGACATTTTGAGTGCAGATTTATACTGGTGAGGAAGCATGAAGAAAATAACACCTTGCAATGCAGAAGTGAGGATTAAAGCTTTAAAGGTGGAGCAAAAAAAATAAAAATAAAAATAAAAAAATAAAATCCAGAAAGAATGGATTATCAGATCTTATTATAACAGCTTTTTGGAATACTCAATTCTGATAGGTCAAAAGTGCCATCCAACGATTATTTTCTAATATTCACGTCATGCATGAAAACGCTGTATATAGCGCTAAAAGGGAAAGTTCACAGAACTTTAGATAACATTGTGGCAAATGTTAATGTTATCTATTCTCTCAAATTTATATGAACAAAATGTATCAGTAACATTAATAGAACATTCGTTCAAAGTTAACTGGTCTTTAATAATGTTCTCCAAACGTTTGCACAAAAATAATCTATAGCCTACATCACACACGTGTTTTTTTTTTCTCTGAAATGTTTTAGTTGATGTTCGTCTAACGTTTTTTTTTCTAACGTTTTTTCTAACGTTTCAGAATGCTTAGAGAACATTCAAAAGTAACAATCCCATAATGTTTGAAAAATGGATTGTTCCCTTTTTACCAAGAAAAAATGTTTTTAAAACATTTAAAAAACTGGAACTCGTTCAGTCTTGAATGTTTAGAGAACATTCAGAAATACATTTTCATAGCTTAATGGGAAGCTTTAAGCTTCTGGGCAACAATATACTTTAGTTTTTCTCTTGTGAAAATGACCTCAAAGAACATTATTGTAACATTGTTGCAGTCTTTTTTTTTTTCTTTATTGAAATAGGCTTTGCTTTCTATAACTTCATAAAAAAAATCAATATTCATATCAATATTTCATGTCAATTGTCCTGTCAGTCAGTGCTTTCTATGTCTTATGTCGTTTTGGTGTCAATATCAGGATGCACGTTTCTAGGCACTTCAAGTTTATTTGATTAGCAGACAGGATAGTGTATATATATATATATATATATATATATATATATATATACATATATATACATATATATATATACATATATATACATATATATATATATATATATATATATATATATATATATATATATATATATATATATATATACATATATATATATATATATATATACATATATATATATATATACATATATACATATATATATATATATATACATATATACACATACATACAGTATATATATATATATATATATATATTTGCATCTGAAAAAACTGCCACCTTGTATCAGCAAAGCCAAAATGAGACCAAAAGTGAAAAAAACATATCAGTATTATTAAAAATCACTAAAGGCAATCATAGAAGAGTGTGAGAAATCTGGGACTTTTCAGACTCATTGCAGATGAAAGACTGAAATGAGGCAGGGTAAGTGCAGGATTTGCCTTCACTGCAGCATATCAGTTGCAGAAGTGACACTGTGCTGCAGAGCTGCATGGGATATGCTGAGAGGGGGGAAAAACTGCACCCGTCCTGATCCGTGCCGTACAACATCACCTCTAAACATTGATGTTTCTTTCTTAGAGCATGTGAGAGGGGGAGTAATCCAGAGTCAATGTGTCTCTTATGTCTTTTCCTATCTAGCTCATAGAGTACAGTAATGTATTACAATTTGTATACAAAAAAAAAAAAATATATATATATATATATACCCCTGCATGTTGTATGTCAAGTATGTTGAGGTTTGCATTGCTTGCCTGCAGCATATGTTCTTTCATATAAATCAGGTGTCACATGTATGAATTGAAACTACAGCTAGTGACAACCATAGCCATGGTAAAAAATGAGCACTTGAAACCCCCTGTGGGGCTTTCAGGGTTGAGTTACGCTATATGCTGACATATTCACACAGATAAACAATGTCATGTGTGCTCTGTCAATTGTCCTGTCAGTCAGTGCTTTTTATGTCACATCGTTTTGGTGTCAATATCAGGGTGCATGTTTCTTGGCACGTCAAGTTTCTTTCCGATAAAACATTGGATTTGGTCTATAATGATGCACTATATCAAACCTAAGGTGTATTAAATATCACAATACACAATTATAAATGGTTTCAATCCAAGGTCCTTGTTAATGTGAACTGGTTGCTTGCATTTGGTTAACAGATTCCATTACTTAATATTCTGCCATTAGCAAGAAATAATACGATTTTCCCTAAAACTGAATCTCTGCTGCAAATGAAGGTGTAGCGAACCATTTTATATTTCAGGTGAAGCCAAAACAAGCTATATATATATTTTTTTCAGTCTATTTAAAACAAAATGCAATAAACAAAAAGTAGGAGGTATCTAAATAATTGTGTCTAAATAAAATGTAAATCAAAATATAATTGAAAAGTTTTCATAAATGTTTCATTTACAGCATTTTATGGTATATGCCAGGTCTACTTAAAGAAAAAAACATTATAGTGTTGGCTAGATATCACTTGTTACTGGGGAAGAGGCAATTTAGGTTTTTATAAAGAAATATTTATTAATTTTAACATTAAATTGGTTGTATGAATGATTCAATTATTCACTCATAAAGAGAGTGGCTAAATTTAAATTAGCATGCATAGGCTACTATTTCTGCAACATAATAAATATAATATAGTGTGCTGGTCCAAATTCAGCAAGTCACTTGTTTTGTTCATGAATGAATCGGCTTTTGAAACAAATCGGTTGAGTGAATGATTCAATAACTCAATCATAAAGACTTGGGCTGCGTCCGAAATCGCATAGTTTTCAACGTTCGTATTTACAAGTTGGGAAGTTCTAATTCATTGTTAAATTTAAATTGTAAATAAATTGTTTGAGATTTGCATCATTTTAACTAGATCCCATATGGAATAGATATAAAGAAGACTATGATATTATCTAGCCTATTTTTATAATTTCTTCAATGT
Organism: Abramis brama; assembly: GCF_963993115.1. Classification (NCBI taxonomy): domain Eukaryota; kingdom Metazoa; phylum Chordata; class Actinopteri; order Cypriniformes; family Leuciscidae; genus Abramis; species Abramis brama. Next base: position 16,485,941 of record NC_139981.1, read on the forward strand.
TTTTTATTTTATTTTTTATTAATGTGATAAATATTCAAAGTCTTGAATTGTGGTCTGAGGATATTTGGTTTAAGGGATCATGTAAATTACAAGGGTAGCCTACCATTATTCCTTAGACACCATTAGTCCACCATAAGTTCTAGTTACATTCTTAACACAAATGTAGTGATTTAATGCCTTTTTAAAAAAAACAAATAATAAAATAAAAAAAACAAGATGAAACATAATGACCATATAGTAATCTTGCGTTAATTTTTAAAAGGAAGTATTTTTATTTTAATAACGATTGGCAGGGAAAAGTGTGGCATATTTTGTCTTATGGTTATTTTCACTTCTCAGTGGTTATGGGCTAACTGATATCCCGAATGAGTATTTAATGTGAAAATAACTGAATTTAATTAAATTCCGAACGTGCATTTACTGACAAGCTTGATAGCAGCAGCACTTCGCGTCTTCATCTCTCTCTCTCTCTCTCTCTCTCTCGCTCTCTCTCTCTCTATAGAGGGAAGACGCATCCTGTAATCAGGTCACACTTCACTGTAGTCTCAGCATCCGTCTCTCGTCCTTTAAAACAGAGGAATCGAGACATCAGACAAAATGGTGTGGATGAATGATCTGGGATGTGTTCTCGTCCCGTTGCTGATGCTCGTCCGGTTTTCCGTGCAGGTGGACGTTAAGAGCGGGAAAGAAGCTGAGAAAACGGGGAATTTCATGGAAGATGAACAGTGGCTGTCCACCATTTCCCAGTACAGTCGCAAGATCAAGCACTGGAACCGCTTCAGAGATGTGAGTTGTCTTTAAGACGATGAATGGTGACATTACATGCCTCTATCTGCTTTAGATGGTTTAGATTTGTTAGTAAGTGTTAGGAATGCGGGACAGTGTTTATCCTTAGACAACATTAGTCCTTCAACATTCCCTAAGAAATCGATCTTCTTTTGAAAGCAGTTGCATTTAAGATGATAAAAAGATCTTGGGAGACAATAGGTTGAACTGTTGGGTTCATGCTGTAAATGTAGTAAAATGCTTTAAATGAAGACTTTAGACAAATCTTTGGATGTATTTTGCATAGCCAGGTAAAATGCTCTGAAGATGCTCAAATCTTCAGTCAAACCCTAATTGGTAACAATGTACCATCTGTTGTTATTTGTTTAATTGACAATAGGTTTGATTACAGTATAAAGCAGATTGCATAGAGTGTCATTCATTGCCCAGCTGGTGGATGTGATGTAATAATAGGCAACTTTAATAATTGATTAGGACTTCACATGTATTCAGAGGGAGATTTATAGATTGCTCAATCTTGCAAAGGTTATGTTGTAGCATGTGTCACTGTACAGGTATGTTATTTGATCCTGTATTTAATGGTATTTCTTTATGAATATGCATAAAAATGGTCAAAAATCACTGATTATAATGAATGTGCTACACAAGCAGAATTAGGTAAAATGATGATTGATATTAGGACTTCATGTTTATTCAGTTATTTTCTGTTGAGTTCTGCTCCAAATGAAACATTAAACCGGCCAGCAAAAACTGTGATTTATCTCCATCAGTGTTTGGCTGGCAGCTATTTTTACCCTTCTAGAACTGGATTAAGTGTATAATTCCTTAAATGATTACGTAGAAAAACATCTAAGCGAACCAGGAATTTATCAAAATATGGAAATGAGAAGATTAAGTGTGAATTAGACCGAGATTATAAATAGATGGACACAGCATTTCTACATCAGTGGCTTACATTCAAACTAGGCCCTGCAGCAGACTCTGTATCCTCCAATCAATGGATATTGATCACACCATCTCACACATATGAATAGCAGCGGAGCGATGCTTGTCCGACACATGCCGCGGTTGTTTTGGTGGGAGAAAAGAAAACCAAAAGAGCTTTTAGGGGAGACAACTCTCAAGCCCTTTTACTGTCTCTGGCTTAACCATCAAATTGAAATCCAGGTTGTTCTTGAACTGTACTTGAGGTGACACTTCAGTTGCACTGAATAGAACTGGCCCATGACATGCTGTCAGCTGTTTTGTTTGGGTTGTCATGTCATTGCACAGATGGGGAGTCCCTTATAGTGAATGTTTAATACAAATGAGTATTTTTTCCCTTTAACTTTCAATGTGTGCAATATATGACAGAAACAGGACCCATTGAACAAGAAGATCAGAAGATGCACATAGCACTGGTGCTACAGAGGTTGAAGGTTTTGTAGCACAGGTCACACAATTGTAGCACAAGTATAAAACATTACAATCTCTGAAAACAACCACCCGTAGTGCAGTTACATCACTTAAACAGGCATGTGACTGACAAAGGACATTAGTGTTTCATAAAGGGCAAACAAAATACAAACCTTAACAAGAAATGCTTTCCAGACAAACATTTTATTTATGTGGAAATATTATGGCAGACTGCAGGGACATAACACCTCTGGATTAACATTAAAGGGATACTCCACTTTTTTTGTAAATAGGCTCATTTTACAACTCCCCCAGAGTTAAACAGTTGAGTTTTACTGTTTTCGAATCCATTCAGCCGAACTCCGGGTCTGGCGGTACCACTTTTAGCATAGCTTAGCATAGATCATTGAATCGGACAAGACCATTAGCATCTCTCTCAAAAAAATGACCAAAGAGTTTCGATATTTTTCCTATTTAAAACTTGACTAGTTACATCGTGTACTAAGACCGACGGAAAATGAAAAGTTGCGATTTTCTAGGCTGATATGGCTAGGAACTATACTCTCATTCCTGCGTAATAATCAATAAACTTTGCTGCCTGAAAAGAGTAACTTCGTCGGTAACTTCCAACGTGACCGGGACTAAGTTTGTCTAACTTATTAGACCTATTTTCAGGCGCTGCGTCATATCATTACGCCTGCTGCACTCATGGTACGGCAGCAAAGTTTATTGATTATTACGCAGGAATGAGAGTATAGTTCCTAGCCATATCAGCCTAGAAAATCGCAACTTTTCATTTTCCGTCGGTCTTAGTACAAGATGTAACTACAGAAGAGTCAAGTTTTAAATAGGAAAAATATCGAAACTCTTTGGTCATTTTTTTGAGAGAGATGCTAATGGTCCTGTCCGATTCAATGATCTATGCTAAGCTATGCTAAAAGTGGTACCGCCAGACCCGGAGATCGGCTGAATGGATTCGAAAACGGTAAAACTCAACTGTTAAACTCTGGGGGAGTTGTAAAATGAGCCTATTTCCAAAAAAAGTGGAGTATCCCTTTAAGTAAATTTTGTTAATATATACCAATATCACTAATCCAAATCACAATCCAAACAACATCCATCCGTTTTGGTTGAGCACTTGAAAATACTGCTTAATTTTCGCCGGAAGACGAAAATACGCAAATTTTACTACTTGCTAAGATGAGGAAATGGCAGAGGCAACTGCATAGGAATATATTTGTTGTGCTTGCTTGTTGGGCTGCACAATTCAGCCCAAAATTTTGTTTTTATATATCGATAATATGACTCATAATAATTATGATTTTTATTACTAAATACATTTTTTAAACAAAATAAGAAATATTACTACTGTAATAACACAGACAACAAACTATCACTTCACACAAACAAGCAGCTCTGTTTCACACATGCAAAAATGTATGGCACACATGCTACTGTGGTAACGATTTTTTTGTACCACGTTTGACATATCGAACTGTACAGCCCTGATTAGAATCAATATCAAAATGCATTTATGAATGGTTTTATATGATGGTAAACACATGCTAGTGCTTGAAAACATATATTTTTTTGAGATAGCAAGGATTCGCACCAGAGACAGCGACAGGCCCTCTGACACAGTTCAATACCTTTTTAACAGTCACCTGTTATCTTTGATCAGAGACAGAGATGGAACTGATGTAGATCCTGAAAGTTAATCTCTTTCTGAACTCGGCTTATTTCATTTTTAAAGTGTTGCTTGTGACAAAGGCAAATAATCCAAATTGATGTTGGCTTTCAAAGTCCTTTGAGGTTCTCACAGCAGAATAATGCTATAACTCATGCGAACACTGATGAAAGCAGCAGAACATGAAAAGCCCATGACATTAATATTTCATATACATTTTGCATTCCATTTTTGGTTGATTCTATCATTTGTATTTTTTAGATAAATGAGTTCTTTGTAATGAGATTTTATTGAGCGTTTCCTCCCCTTTAAAAAAATTTATACAATTTTGCATGCCATTGCAACCAACACAGGCCTATGGTGAGAAAGTACCAGACTATGATATAGCTGTATATTTAGTTCCCTTTCAGTCGTTCACGTTCGACGTAGTCCCAATCAGTCGACACGTCGACTACGTCTCCGTTCCCTCCTTCAGGGAACAAGGGTTACATACGTAACCGAGACGTTCCCTTTCAGTCGTTCACGTTCAACGTACTTGACGTGTTGACTGATTGGGACTACATCTCCGTTCCCTCCTTCAGGGAAGTAAAGCTAAAAGTATAAAGCCGAGTTAAACAGTTATTATTGACCTTAATTACCCTGTCAAAGTTCACTTGTCACAAATTAAATCACTCATTTGACTTATATTTGAGGGCTTGGGCTAGGGGTATAGGAAGTCTTATTTCATGATATGAGTAATTTTATTTCACGATTACAATAAATGTCATAATATAGTTATTTTTGTTATTGTTATTGATAAGAAGAACAAAGATGCAATTAACAAACAATAGGACAAATACAATAAAACAAAGATACAAATTAAATAAACCGTTTTTTAAGTTTTTAGGTAGAGTAGGTCTATTTAATGATAGCATTCAAGTAAGAAATAATACAGAAATTGTATTAGAAATTGTTACTAAAGTAATCAAAATTCAAATCAAAAGTCTTCACTGTATGAATTAAATACACACTGATTCTTATTAAAGCTACTAAAGTTATTCAGTCAAGAGCAGTGAGTGATTTTTTTTCTTTTGTTGTTTGGTTAACATTAATGGCAGCAACAGGTAATGCACAGATTGACACACATTGATCCTATTGACACACATCCGATTTCACTTACATTCAAGTTATAACTGACTGTGCTTACGTGAATATTCGCCAATACGGGCTTTTTGACATAATTGTGTGTGTATTTGACCGTTGAAGTCTAATAAGTTGCAAAAGAGATCTGAATTCGAGATCACATGCTGTCTGAGAGGCAGCTTTCTGTGCGCGCTCTTCGGGGTCGGGTGTGTGATAGCGCATGAGTACTGCATTGAGACATTGGTTGACATTGACATCTAATTTCCTCCCAGGGAATCTTAGTGAAGTATGTCAGATTCTCATTTTAGCAAACTGAGTGAGGTCCATTTGAAAAGTCATTCAAACATAAACGTTTTCATTTGGTTGATTGATTTATAATGCTTGGTACTTTTGAGACTTCCAAAGTATAATACTTCAAGTTCTTTTCACATTGAGTTATTCACTTTATTTTTTAATAACAGTAGCTGCATTAGATATGATTACATTACAATCTGATAAATTCTGACTGCTGACATAGACTAGAATCAGTACCACTTTTGTCATGCTCTCTTATCTATTTCCATACAAGTGGAAAATTAAATCTTATTTCATGCTTAGTGTTTAAGACCAAATATACTGCAAGAACGTCATAGACTGGGCAGTTTAAAATGACAAATCCCCGTTGGACACAATTATATTCACCATTGCCTTTGCCACATTAATTTTGAAGTGAGCTATATATCAGATTTCCCCAACATTATGGTCTTCATATAAATGAGATATGATAAAGAATAATTCAAGAGAGTAAAAAAATGATATAATGGATCAATTCAGTGCACATTTACTCGCTTGACTTTTTTTTGCTAATAAACATCTTGTGGAATGATATGTTCACATTCATTATCTGTAAAGACTATTCGAGTTGCTGAGAGTAAATGGCTCTGATTGCACCCCACACACACCAACAGTTAAAGAGAGAATCCAGGAGTGAGTCTGTTATCTATTCTACTGAAAGTAAACAACAAAATACAGTGGCTGGCAAACCCACTCTTACTCTCCCCCCCTTCACAATGTAGAAGAAGCTCATTAAAAATCAGTGCTTTCCCTCATTCCAGAACGCTGTGTCGGCTTGCACCTGTTATTCCGCCAATACATTTTTAATGAGGAAAAATGTTTCGAGCCTACACTGAAAATGGTTTTCCATTTAACCATTCATTGCCATTTCATTTAGAGTGCTTTTTTTAAATTCAGGGTGGGTGGAGGAAGCCTGTTCTTTGTGATTGCTTTAGATGTGTCTTTTTCTTAATTTATGAAATTTTCTCTGTGGATTAAATGTTGAATGCATTAGTCTCTTTTTTAGACAGAACTCTGTCGAAGGCTTCGTTTGGCACCGCTAAGCAAGTTTGTGTTTGTCGCTGATGAACGTAGTTTAAAATAGCCTGGCAGTATGCAGATGCATCGTTATTTGGCTGTCAAATTGTCAGTGAGTGATCTCAACTGACAAGCCGAATGGATGTGCATCTGCAGAGAACCTCAGCGCTGGCCCGTCACAGCTCCAGTCCATCAAGATTACTCTTGGAGGTGGGAATGTCCTCACAACTGCCAGAGATAGCATATGGTCCATAATTACGGATAATGCGGTTTAAGATGATACACCCAAATACCCCATTAAGCTCTCAGCCATGATAAATCAGCATTCAGTGCTCTCAAATGCAAAACATTACGCTTTTTTTTGGAACTCTGTAACCCTGGACCACAAAACCAGTCACATGGGTAAATTTTTTGAAATTGAGATTCATACATCATCTGAAAGCTGAATAAATACGCTTTCCATTGATGTATGATTTGTTATGGTATGACCGAGATACACCTATTTGAAAATCTGGAATCTGAGGGTGCAAAAGAATCGAAACATTGAGAAAATCGCCTTTAAAGTTGTCCATTTATGTACGTGATTGTGCTGCATTCACTCACAAAAATAAATGTTTTATATATTTACGGTAGGAAATTTACAAAATATCTTCATGGAACATGATCTTTACTTAATATCTTAGAAAAATCGATAATTTTGACCCATACAATGTATTGTTGGCTATTGCCACAAATGTACCCATGCGACATGTAACTGGTTTTGTGATCCAGGGTCACAGTTTGTCACTCTCAGCCCGAACTGTGACTCAACAGGCTGGATTGTCTGAGGAGGAGGTTGCGGGCGTGCGGGACAGGGGAAATTGAGTGCGGTAGAATGGCTGTTGAGAAAAGCGAGTGAGGGCATTGCAGCAGAGTGTCTTGGCTATAGGCCAGGAGTGTAGGTGGGCTTTAATTGAGTGGTGAGAAACTGGCCTTTCATCATTCTGCTCTTGGGTCTGGGCCTTTCTTGCTGAATTAGACTTTTTATCTGGAAAGTGCAGGTGCCGTGAGTGGCATACCCAGGCAAATTTTCGGAGGCTTTGGTCCAGTTTGAGGCATGAAATTGGTCTTACAGCTCTTAACATGTCTTTTTCCTTCCAATATGTGCAAAGGAATGAGTGCTATCTTACATTTCTGTCACCCTTTTGGCTGTTTCCTGCAGCCCCTGGGAGTTTGGGTACCAAACACTGTGTTCTCTGAAGATCAAGCTGACTTACTAAAACCACAGAATTATAAAAGGCTTTTGCTCTGGGCATCCAGTTACAAATACAGCAATGACAGTGTTATTTTTGCCCCCTAAGACTGCTCATCATTGATGAAGGTGGCATTTATTTGAAATGTACTTAAAATAAGTTTTAAACCCCATTTAAGTTAATTTTGCCTCCAGCGGTAATGAGGAAGGATTAAGGCTAAAGAGCTCCATAAATGTATGGAGGTAATATGAACTGTCAAGCCTGTATTCCCCTATAACCCCCAGCATTCGAGTCCTTCGTTTCTTCCGTTCTCAAGCAGAGGAAGCCTTATTGACTGCTTCTAGTGTCAGGTTTGCTCATTTAAAGGCAGCGCTTGCCTGCGCTGTTTTGTTCTCCCTCACTTTCAGAGCTGTCAGTTGGTTCCTTACAATCGGTTGGAGTGTTATTGACGCTGAAGAGGCCAGAAGATTGAACATTACTGACTGAAGCAGTTTTGCTGGGCACATTGGAGATAATTTGACACTCTAATTTGCATTGAGAAAAATCTAAATTTTCGTCTAATGTGTGTTATATCATTTCTGCACTGCCTATCTGCTATTGGTCTTACTACCATAGTTCTGCCCCAAACTATTAAAAAATGCAATTTAATATATACAACAGCTAGTTCCAGTCCTCAATTTTGATTTTCCGAGTGCCGTTACAAAAGTACTAATACAGACCAACATCTTATGAGTGAATCTATTCACAAAATAAGGTTAATAGATTCACTCATAGTGAACTAGCTGTTGTATATATTAAATTACATTCACCTCAATAGAACACCAAGGATGATAACTATAACTATATAACTATTCACCCTATTTTGCAAAGCGAAGTTAGCTGTTTGCTGTGAATGTGCAAGACTTTTGATTCATTAGCCGCTGTAAGTTAATAACTAGAAGAACAACAAAGTGAAGTAAATGGTAAAACTATTTATGCTATATTAATGTTATGTTAATACATTAAAATATTATGGAAAGAAATGCCATTTTGCAATATCAAGCAGTATAAAGAGCTGTTTTGTACAGCTAAAAATAACTGGAAGTGGATGACACCGGAAGTCTTGCACACACAAGTTATAATATTAATCTGATGTTAAAAATAAGGTGAATAGGGTCATGCGCTCAACTGATTTGTTCAAAATTACAGATAATTCATTTAGGAATGAAACAGGTGACTGTCCTTATTAAGTCAATGAATCATTCACTCAACCGATTCGTTCAAACACTCTGAAATGAATGTATGTTCACTCATAACTACAACAGTTAATTTGACTGTGGCTTAAATTGGAATTGTGTCTAAATTAAGGCCCGTTCACACCAAGGATGATCACTATAACTATATATTTTTAATAATCGTTCTAATCAGAATCCCCCCCATCTTTATAAGAGCTTAAGCTTTTAATGCGTCAGACAACATAACTGAAGAGTGTGTTTATATAATAAACAGAATGTTATCATAAGTCAATGTGAACACTAATATAGTTATCGTTGTAGTTATCTTAATAGCTACCGTTGCCTTTACTCCAGTAGTGTAGAGTACCTGAAAACCATACTTAAGTAAAAGTAGAGATACTTACAGCAAAAATGACTCAATTACAAGTTACCAATTCCAGTACCACATGATTAAAAGTCTGCACCGGCTAAACATTTCTAAAATATCTACACCAGATGCAAGTGGCGCGATGTGACAAAAGACAATAGAACCCATTATAATCAGTGGTGTTGTATATACTGGATGCAGCGCAGTGCGACGCGACACACCAACGCTCGCTTTGTCGGGCCAAGTGTAGACAGGTTCTAGCGTCAACGGTCGCGTACAGTGTAGACATAGGACCCTATTTTAACGGCGTAAATGCACTTAGGGCGTGTCCGAATCCACTTTTGCTAGTTTAACGACGGGACAAATGGTCGGCGCGCCCGGCGCATGGTCTAAAAGAGTTGTCCCTATTCTCTTAAAGCTGCAATATGTAATTTTTCAGCGCCACACATGAGTCCTACGGATATAAAGGAATGAGGACATTTCATTCTACTGAACTACCCGCAAGTGCTACTCAAACTGGTCAGTTTATGTAACAAATTAAAATTGTGAGGTAATGTTACGCTGTTTCACTTGGTCTACACTATCATACTAAACTGCATTTGAGTGTGTTGAAAATTATAATGTTATTCTATGTGTTAGTTTGTTGGCTGTATGAGATTAGCAGTAAGCTAGATCAACATTAGAAAAACATACTGATCAAATTCTAACATTTCATCATTTTGAGCTATATAAAATTCATTCATTTTATGTACATTTGCTCACCTGTCTAATAAGTATGCAAGAGCGGTGTCTCTGTCAAGTCGTGAAGCTCTGTCAATATCGAAGTTTGTCACGGACCTGGAGCTCTCGGCATCTCGAAAACGCCACACCGATATTGATCCTCGTTTTATTTCTCCTTTTGTCCCAAAGTCTGCTTGCCATGATCCATAATGTTTGAACGAATACATTACTCATTGAACTAATTGCATTACATTAATTGAAATACTCATTACAAATGTATATCTGAGTAAAGAGTACATATACTTATTTAAAAATGTAGTCAAGTAGAGACCAAAAATATTCTGTACAGCAGCTAATTACATTTTTTCAAATACTTTACACCACACTTTGCTCAATATTATCTTCTTGTTTATTGAACTGTTGTTTAATTCTTGAGCACTTCATTTTGTTCCAACCTTGGGCACAAGTTGGCAAACTATGATTTATCATGATAAGTAAATTGCTGAAATTGATCAAATTATAATGTGATCTCATTGTCCATCTGTGTGTTATCCATTATAGACTATTACAGTGCTGCAGATCTGCTGGGCATTTGTGCTAGATGGATCACTTCATCTGTTTACAATGAGTCAGGCGTCACAAAGTCAAATTGTTAAATGTCTCGTGCATCAAAGTGCACATGGTAACCTCTTATGTGTCTCAATAAAGATAACTGCAATAAAAGTCATCATGAAGCATTCACCCTCAGTTATATGTTTTCACTTAAATGCATGAGTCAATGACAAATACTCTTACGGCATTCTCACTGAGAAATCAGCACTCTCTTTGGAGTTCTTTCCTGGAGGATCTGCCTGCCGCTCTTGGCTCTACAAAAACCCTTGCAGAATGGCAGGCCAGAGTTTTTTCTACACGTGGAAAGCAAGGATGTTCACAGTCAAGGGAGGGGGGGGGCAGCGATGGGCTGTTAGTGAAGCTTTTGATGTTCCTGTGTGCGGTTAATCTGAAAAGCCCAGTCGGAAAAGGCCCTATGCATAAATCAAGTGGGAGGCTTGTACTTGCCTGTCAGCTATAGCCATGTTGTGACAGTGAAAACATAGTTTGGAAGCTTCCGATATAATACAGTATCTGTTTTTCCCTTGATTTTTTTAGCTTGTGGAACACGACCGATTAGATTCAGAGTCAAAGGAATAGATGTGTGGGCCCTCAGCTTCATGCACTGCCTGGGGTGTTTATGAACTGTAAGGAGCCTGCGTGATTGCCAGCAACACTGGGATGTGATGAATATGTGGGTGTGAGGCCATTGTGAGGTCCATCCGGCTTTAATCAATTAAGGAGGGCTGCTTCTCTGTGCGCCTCCAACAAGGAGTCGTTTTGAGCATTCCAAACTTGTCTAAGCAAATCTCTAGTATGTGTGGAAACAGAAAAGGCAAAATAGAGACAGCCAAACTTGAATCCCCTTAAGGTTACAAGGCATGACATGAAATTAAAGAGACAACAAGGTGAGAGGTCACACACTGAAAGCAGGTTGCCAGGCAAAATAATGACAAGGGCTGGCTCCTAAAATGAAATATAGTAGAATGACTTTTTTAATCACATGATGAAGATTGTTGTTCAGAAGTGCTTCAGCTCATTGAGTGTATAATTTATTACTTATTGTATCATGTAATATTTATTCTGTTTGCCATGGGACTCAAAAGACATTTTCTCAGGATAGTCCTATGCTATGACTAACAACAGAACCATAAAATACACCAAAAATGCAACATAAATTCACAAAAGTAATACATTTTATTTGTGCGCTGTAATCCAGATCTTTAGAATCCATACGATTGTGAGGAACAGACCCAAATTCGAGCCTTTATTCTGCGATCTTCATCTCTATTCTCAGCAGCGACATTAAACGCCAAATCCCACACTCCTTATAAATAAATAAAAAATGCTGCCTCAATAAGCTTTACGGTATGTTTTATGGCAGTTAAACGTTTATGGGCTCCCCTCTGCTTCGTCACAGATTGCAAAATGCCGTGTTTTGGAAGATATGTGTTTGAATATGAAATGTGCGCTTTTTCATAATGGATCGGGGTTTTCGGCGAATAATAACGCTATGTTAACATAGCTTAATGTATTAAGACAGCGTGATTAAAACATAAAATTCAGCAAACTTATTGATGATGCATAATTATTATTATTATTATATAGGCCTATAGACAATCAGATGAGCCCATAACATGAATGTAACCCACTAAATTGCATGCAAAGGGGTTTCTTTATAATAGTTTCTGTGGTAAAATACTTAACTTTAAACTGTTGCATTCAGATTCTGGGTTAATTTTCTTGCCATATAGCATGCTTCATTATAAGGTGTATACTGAATTTGGTCCTCCATTATCATTGTTTTAATAAATTACGCATTTATAATGGTTTCACTTAACGTGCATAATATCAAATGCATCATCAATAAGGTGCATACTGAATTTGGTCTTTTAACATCATCACTATATTAGTACTTAGTAAAAAGCTGATTAAAATAACAGTCGGACAGTGGAGGAAGGCATTGTTTTGCCTTCCAGGTGGGCGTTCATATAAGGTTGACATCACGTGAAAAATATGAATTGAAAGGTAAAAATGTTGGATTTGTGTTCCCTGATGCCTTTATGCCATGTTTCTGTCGCAGATGTTTTCATAGCAGCAGCAACAGAGGAGCACAATAGTGCATATGGCATGTAACTGTCAAGTATGAGTGAAAAAGACAGATCCAGTTCACCCGCCAACTGCTGCTTGAACACGCACGCCCACGCATGTGTGTATCACTTTTTATCCTCTTCTCATGTGCCAATCAAATGCTTGTATGTCATACAAACAAACAAGCACAGGTGTTATCAGGGCCTCCAAATCGAAGATGAATTTACAGAGTGCATTTTCAGACATGCCCGATAACATTTCAGACATATGAGGAATAAAAGAGCTGTCAGTCAACACAGGAGGGGTTGATGCGTTCAGTGGTGTTTTTGATGAGACCAAGATCCTCTGAGGGATGGTCCTGGCAGCCTTCACTCAAGGCAGGCCAAATATGAGCTGACTCGGATGCAGGAGAGGCTCATCTGTGGATGACTGCTTCCTAGATTGTCTCAAGTGCTGCTCACTCTAAAATGTATTTATGCTTTCAAAGACAACAAATTGTTGGGTTTACGCATCCACATGTAGTCAAATTTTGGATGACATATGAGCTGTTAATATAATGATTCATAATATTAACATGTCCTTCGTTAAGGAAAGTATGTAATTTCCCCCTCTGTATACTCTTCCCTTCTTCCATTCGATAGTGAGACAGATAGCCTCGCCCCAAGCGCAAACCATCGGTTGAGCCACTGTTACTTATTGTTTCTGCATATAGAATGCAAGAGTCGGGTTCTGGAATGAAAAATCCCATTCATTTTCTCTACAGGGGAATTCATTTTGAACAACAATTTATGTAAGGGATAATGTAGAGCGAGGCGGTTGTTATAGCGAATACAACCCCGACAGGCTGATCAGGACCCCGACGTGAAGCGGAGCCGCTTATTACATGGCTACCTACCAAATAAATCAATAATTTGACACAAAATATTGATTTAATAAGGAGTTTATTGATTTAAAAACGATTGTATTGCTTCCGCTAAAGAGAATAGTCCGTTCCGTCTCTACGGTTAGAATCCTGCGTCCATAGCAACGCTCTGTTTTTCATGGCAACGGTGTGTTATACTTAGCAGCGGTCTGTTATCAAGAAATAACAGACCACATTCTACTTTAGAATTCAACCAAGCCATGTAATAAAATCCTTTAAAGACAGACTTACTGTCAGCTACGAAGTTGGTATATGGTTTTGTTGAAGCTATCAGTCCTCAGTATTTCAACTTATTTTTTAAATAATCGCATTCAAGAGTGGAATTCCTGATGAAAAACTACATTATGACTCTACAGATAAATTAAAGTACTTAAATATTTGTATGCATATTGTTAGGAGAGATACAGTTAAAGACCCAAGGACCCAGCAAACACATTTACGTTGTGGCAACGTCTGTGGCACGTTGCATTTCTTCTGTGGCAACGTCGCTGTCTACGTGCTCGCAACATTGTAACAACGTAGAATTGTAAGACTCGACAGGGCTGTAGCAACGTTGTTGCGCGACATTCAGCAGCTGAGAGATGACGTTCTGACAATTTTTTTTTTATGCTAGATGTTTTGAGGTTAATTTTAATTAGTCAGATGTTAGATAATTATATCGTTTTTTAATCAACACCTGCAAGTGTACACTTCGAAGAGTAAAAATTACAGAAGGTTACGTTAATTCAACTTTATTAAAACTAACCGGTTCTGTACATGGCTGACAGTAGTCGAAAGCCGGACGATAATGTTCGGTAACGTTAAACGGAATCAGTCCAGGAAACATCCACAAATCCAGAGGAGCAAAGAAACGAATGAGACTAAATAGCAGACAAATTAAATGAAAAACTAAACAATGCAAGCGAGGCTACATTAGTCACATTAGAAAATGAAGTTGTAGGTTGTGTTTGAATAATTATGTATCTTATTTAGCTGAGGTAAATAAAACGCAATACTCACATATCCTTGCTCGATGAAGAACGAGACAACACAATGAGCCCAACGGGCGGTTGAAATTTAAAAGTCTGATTTTCGCGCTTCAGGGCAGTGACGAGTACAAATAGTCCAGTGGTTGTCAAGACACCGTTGGCACAACCTTAAGCAATGGCCCTGAACGGTGGTTTAATGTCAACATTGTGACAACGCTGTAACAACCTTTCACCACACAACGTATTTAGCAACCTTTTGGCCATGTTGATAAAACGTTGTTAGAAGGTTGGCTATGTTGTGCCAACGTTCTGTGTTTGCTGGGGACCAGATATGATTAATTAAGACCAGGAGTTAGAAGTGCAGTCAATTTAAGACAAGAGTCAGAATTATAATAAATTAAAGAATTGTTTTACTGAAGATAGTTTGCAGTTTCATCAGGCAGAAGTCAGCTTCAAGACTCACAAGGAGTTCGCAGGCCATGCTCTGCATTTACAAAGATCACAGCAGTTCTACCCTTCACCAAGGTCTAAGCTACGTCATTACTTCAGGTTTAATGATTCTGATTGGCTAAGAAATAGATAAACATAGTACATTTTCCACACATGGACTGATAGGCAGTAGCACATCTCCATAATCTGTATGGCTGTCACCAGGACCCTGAGTTAGGAACGAGTGGCCCTCCGAGGTCACAAATGTGTGTCTAGGCGCCAGCATGTCGAAGAAAACAAGTCAGTCAATCTCCAATAATGCCACTTGTTCCTTAACCTGTAACCAAGAATACTAACACACACACACAGCTTCTTCAAGGTTGGATTTGGTCGGGCTCTAACTATAAACAGGAGACTCTTCCCAAATCATCCAGATAACATGTTCTTTCTCTCAGTGAGAGGACACTCTAATATAGAACAGTAAAGTAAATCTTTTAACTAAGAAATGGCCACTTAAACTATTGGTTCCAATGACCCTTGTGACCTTTAGTTGTCATGGTGAGCTATAAGAACAGATATATGTTTAAACACATGTTGAAGACCTTTCTCAAACAAAACGTGTCCATTTTTTTTATCTCTGGAAGCCGGAAAAAAAACTTTTGGAACCAAGGCTGCTGAAAAGTGGCACACTGTTGCACTCTATAAGCTAAAAGAATTCTCAATTTTTTTAAGCTTTTAAGAAATTTCGATGATGGTGATGTGTTGTGATGATGGTTACATAAAATTAGATGACGATGATATGTTGTGGCAATATTTATGTTCGCCGTGGCAATATTTCTCTGCTCTGATTCATCCTTGCATCTTTTCAGCGAGGGGGAACACATTGATGTGACACAGAATTTTCCACATACTTCACGCTCACTGAGTGTACAACTCTCTTCTCTCAAAAGTGCATATCTAAAGAATTTAGGGTTGTGTTTGAATGGGTGGTGCCTTCAATTTGCATAAACTAAAGATAAAAAAAGAGGTTTTACCACTCTGTTCATTAGATGTTTATTGATTATGGACATCTAATGTCTCAGTACACCACACAGTATTTCCTTTGCCTAGGCAGCATAAACAGACTTAAATTATTAAATAGATTTAGCCATAATGTATTTCATCAAAAACCCTATTAAATAATTGTGTAACTTCTATTTAATGAAAATGCAATTTTTTTTAATAGTCTACACTTCAGGAGTGATAAATTGTATGTATTGCCACTTGACATATGAACATTTGCTACAGTACAGAAAAGTTATTTATTGCGATGTTTTAGCTGACAAAATCAAATTTCTCCTCCTGTTTACACCTACAACTGCAAAGATAAATGACTGCTGATGACACTAATAAGCTTGTGAGCTTTACAAAAAAGGTTGTTATTATTATTAGTCAGGGTGTTGAAAGTGTTATGAGCACCATGAGTATAATTATCTTAAAGCAACTGCCTCTTTTAAAAGGACACATGTGGGAATATCATGGAATATCACAGCAAAGATGTTTTTTTAGCAGTTGGATCCTGTCTTTTTTTCTTGATAGCTGCTCCTTAGAGATGCATCGCTCTCCTCTAACTGTCTCCTTCTCTTTTGTCTTTGATTCATCCTTCTCACATTTCACCAGGAAGTGGAGGTCAGTAGTGCTGTATCATGACTTTGCTTGTGTTTGATGTCTCTTTTAAATTGCTTAATCTAATATTCTCCATCAAAGCCGTAACCTACTTTTTATGCAGTCTAAGTTGCTTATGCTTATGTTGCTTGACAATTCATTCAAGCTTTCACCTTTTTTTTGTCTTGTTTATCTTCAAGTTCCATCCCTCCTTTTTCCATTAGTGCTTTTCCACTGCTTTTCACAATTAAACATCTTAGTATTGTACGTTTAAGTTTGGTTAATGATAGATACACAGTGATAGAAGTATTATTTTTGACTAAAGGCTTAAAGTTCATTCTATGCAGCATATTTGACTGTTTGATTTCTTTGTTTCTGTCAGGATGATTACATCAGATCATGGGATGAAAATCAAAGCTCAAATGAAAGTAAGTCATATTTAATATTACTAATAGCATCACATTATCACATTTTATGAAGCGGTCTTTTAGCCATTCAATTTAAGTGCCCAAATCACATGACGTGCCAAACAATGGCCTAGTTTATTTTTAAATGGAGCTTCATTTTACATTAGGTTTAATGTTCAGACTAGATTCATAGCATTTATTGAGGAATTAATGCTAGTTTTATGTTTTGTTTCTGTGTAAATAAAGTATGCATTTTCATGATGCTCTGCATTCAGAATGCGTATAATTTGAGGAGAGAAGAAAGAGTATTCAGTATGCAAATATTACATTGATGTCATCGCTGTTAGATTTTGACTAGATTAGAACACTTCGTAAATTTCAAACTTTAGATTTTCAAAGTTTATTTAACATTTGTTTTGTTTGAAAAAATCTAAATTGTCTCGAATTGTCTTGTTTGATTTCAGACTGCATTCTTTGGTCTGAATTAATTCAGTCAGAAATGTAATATTTAGTGTTTTAAAACAAATCCCTAACAGTTTCGTGCAACCATTGTAATTATTATTCAATGGTGCGGTTAGTCTTGACTGTAGTCTGCGTATGTTTGTCACAGCAGACAGCCCTACTTTTCTTCCCGGCTGCCAAACACTAATTGCTTACACAAGAGATGAGGTCATCTCCTCGTTGTGCTGGTGTAGAGAGACTGCCCGGACACATTTGAACATTATGTCTTGATTTTTCAGTTGAAGCGAAGTCCTCAGAATGAAGGAGTCCATTAGCAAATATCTCAGGATGTAATTAATGGATAATTGCTAGTTCCACAGAAGACCCAGTAAGAGCCCCGGAGGCTTGATTTAGCACTGACTGACACTGGCTTTGTTCCTTCAAAGCACAAATCCACTTAAGCTTCATATGTCCAAGAACAGAGGTCCATGAACCCGATGGTCCATTTTTTGAGTTGGAACTAAAGCTACTTGTGCAGCCGTCTCTAAACCCACTTCACATCTTTTGTTTGAAACTCATTAATTGTACTCATTCTCTGTGACAATTTGGGAATTATTGTCAGATTCATTTGTCAAAGGTTAGAGAGCAACATAAAATGCTAAATAATATTTAACAGTTTGTATTTGTGATAATATTGATTTGACACTTTCAAACCAAACCCAACTAAATGTATTAATCACATATATAAGGGTCCGTACGCTGTAATAATAAAAAAATTCTGTAGAAAAATGGAACTACGGTATTAATTATCCTATTAAGTTTACAGAGATTTCCTTTAAACTCTAAAAATTCAAAATACGGATAAAACCTGTGAAAAATCAATATGAAAAATAAATTTTTCAGACTTTTCTTAGAATGTACACACATTAAGTATATGCACTCATAATCATATTTTTTTTTAAATGGACTAAATAGAACCTATTCATCTTGCCGCATTGAACGCATTTTGTCTCCTTTATGAGATAATTAATGAGGCAGTGGTAAAAGAGATTTGTCCCAGCCCTCAACGCCCCAAGAAATATGATGTTTCCACTTAAAAAGCATTCAATGCATACACCAGTCCAATATAGAGAAAAACAAGGAACAGCTCACTCATCTTATAGTGTCACAATCACTTTTATTTAGTAAAGAACTGCTATTTGAAAGGGTTTTTAAAAGTAAAAAGAAATCCATTTAAAATATTTTAAAGAGATTTTTCTGGCCAACCAGTTTTAAGAGTGTTAAAATACACCCTTTTTGCGGAATGATAGGAATTATATTAGATAAATCTGCAGTGTAGAAGAAATGTCGAATAGTAACAATTATTTACTTTACGTTTGCATTTAATTGGCCTTGTAAGATTTTATTTATAGTCTGGTATTTCACGAGCATCTGCTCTCCATGTTTCGATTTTCAGGCAGCAGACAGCTAACAGATACCAAAGCAACCGAAATTCCCATAGAGCCTTATTTACACTGGCTTATTTGAAGGTGGCGGTGGTCCTTACCTTTTTAATGAGGAACAAATTTGCATTTTTCAACACAGCGGTTGTCACACAACTTTCAGGATAAATCTATGATATGTTTCTATTGTGATTGTTGTTTTTTCTCAAAACACCATGTGATGATGTCAGTCGTGTCTTTTTACTATGCAGATTGCAGACCAAAAAAAATTCAAATTATTGTGGGATAAAAAATAAAGTCATTGTGAGATATAAAGTCACATTGTGAGATAAACAAGCTCAGTTGGGAGATATATATTTAAAACTATCTTTTTTACATTCTTTTTTTTACTCCAATGTGGATACAGGCTTCCATATTTTACATACATAATACACTGCACATTCAAAAGTCTGGGGTCGGTAAGATTTTTTTAATGTTTTTGAAAGAAGTCTCTTATGCTCACCAAAACTACACTAAAACTGTAATATTGTGATGGCAAAGTTGAATCTTCAGCATCATTACTCCAATCTTCAGTGTCATATGATCTTTCAGAAATCATTCTAATATGCTGATTTGCTGCTCAAGAAACCTTTCTTATTATCTATGTTGTAAAACAGTTTTATATTTTCATGAAAACCATTTTCCCCCCCAGAATTATTTAGAAGTTTGAAAGAACAGCATTTATTTGAAATAGAAATCTTTTGTAACATCATAAATGCCGTTACTGTCCTTGCTAAATAAAGGTATTCATTTCTTGAGAAATTTTTTTTTTTACGAACCTCAAAATTTTGAACGGTAGGCTAGTTTACGTATTTCGTTTTGCATCCTGATTTTTATCTCAAGGTGAAACTTTCACAGCATCACATCTTATCTATGTCTGATACATAATGTTATGATCTCATATGAGCTGCCCACATCCTGTACAATGCATGTGCATTAATAGGTCAACAAAGTGTTGCCGGTATATGTGGACAGATTTATCACAAGCAGATGTTTTTTTTTTTAGTTCAGTTCATGTTCCCAGTGTGTGTGTACCTGTGAAAAGAGCATCTCAGCAGTCTGTTGAGTCATCCTGTATGTGAATTAATAGACCGTCGAGTGGATACAACGCTTTAGTTCATTAAAAAGAGATGGAGGTGTCTTTATTTAATCTGCGTGTGTGTTTTATTTATCAGCGTGATTGCATTTTCCCTTTCCTGTGTTCACTGTGTATCGCGTCCTTATCTCCGTGAACCTTTCCTCGCGAGTTGATCTGATATACTCAGCGTTAAGTGTCTCTGGCTGCTGATGTATATTAGCTGCATTAGCTCAGGCACTGGCTGGGCTTGATATTGAGTCACTAGCTCCTTACTTCTACTCTGCGATTGTAATGATCACATTAAATGCGGCCCAGTGTAATGACGGATGAGAGAGACGATGCGGCGGTGACTGGACTCTCTAAGCCGGATTTGGCATTGCTTACACATGGAGGCCTTCATAGTTTGTTTTAAAGGGACAAGCTCACTGGGCCACTGCTCATAAGAAATATTTACGAAGAGAGGGTTGATAATGGATAGACATAGAGAGTTCTTCGTTTTTTTTTTACTGATATGAGCAGCTAATAATCAGTCCTCGCTCTGGAGTTGGACTGTTGCTATAGCAACATTATCGTTCTTGTGTTCTCTTTAATCTGCTTGAGCCTTTTGAGATAAATTGAGGCTTACTGATCAACCTTGTGCCTTTGTGTATAGATTGCAATAATCTATCAGTCTTGAAATATTGTTTCTCAGGCAGTCGGGGTTTTATATGTAGTATGGTGAGATAAGGTATAGGATGTAATTATGATGGCTTACGGAAGAACATAAAATAAAATTCTCTGTCTAAGGTAATGCTGCTGTAGCGTAGAGAGTTATTGCTATTTTTTGATTCACTGTTTTTCTTTTGCATCATTCTCCATCATACATCAAAGGATGCTTGTCATGGTATGTTTCCTTTAGTGTAAATAAGGGCTTGACTAGGGATTCATGGTGGAATTGCAGAGGGTTTTTAGTTGCGATAGAGATGAAAATGACAAATTAAATTAATAAAATGAAATAAAAATAAGCATTTAAAAAAAATAATCTATCATCTTTTTCCTGCTGCTTATTTATGTTCAGGTTGTGGTGGCAGCATTTAATAAAATGTGTAAAATAATTTTTCAAAACACTAAACTTATATGCAAAAGTAAATTAAATAATTCTTAAATAGTATATGTATTATTGAAATTAAATATATAATTAATAATTGAAACAATTCAATATATAAATTCAATAATATTGAAACAATGCAATATTAAAATCTCAAGAAGGATTGGACTACATAGTAGATTATTGGGGTACATCTCTCGCCCTTGCAGATGTGGACACCACTAAAGATCCCTGCCAGAAGGTGAAATGCAGCCGACATAAGGTGTGTGTTGCCCAGGGCTACCAGCGTGCCGTGTGTGTCAACCGCAAGAAGCTGGAGCACAGGTGAGCCTTTCAGATATACAGGACTCTCTCTTCATGCGCATTAACTATAATACAGGATAGTGTTTGTTTTTTGAGGGTATGAATCAAAGAAGCTTGGTGCCATGCTAAGGCACTGTGCAGAATGCAACTATCCAGTCTAGCTTTTCATTACTCAGACTCAGAACTTCAAATCATGAAGAATCAAATTTTATCAAACCTTTAGGGTACATATGATTGGCTCAAAACAACCAGATCTGAGTGCTTATGAGCAAATATGGCTGTTCAGAAAGAAGTCTTAAAGGAACAGCAGCAAAGAAGGAGAAAGGGTTGAAAATGGTCATTTTAAGTGCCCCAAAAAACAAAACAAAATCCACAAAATTTCCACAACAAGTGTTCACACAAAATGTTCACTCGCTTGTTAGGAGAAAGTCATATTTTGACACAGGTGAAATAATAGCAATTTAATAAAGAATCCATGACTGTTTTGGTGCAAAAAAGAAAGAAAAAGAAAACTTGATTTTAACTTAACTTAACCCTAGGGAAAATTAAATAATTACAGATGCTTTAAAAAATATGTTCACTCATATTGAGAAAATCATATTCTGGTGGAGGTGAAATAAGAGCAGTTTAATAAAGCAGCCATGTGTTGTCTGATGGCACATGTGAGGTATACAGATTTAGTCCTTAGGTGTTTTTTTTATTTTTATTTTTACAAACTAAACATGTTCCTGAGGCCATTCCTTAGCGGTTGGTTCTCATTGTTCCATACATCTAACTACAGATAACATTCTTGTAACCTTAAATTAAAAACGTGCCACTGATGCAATGTCCCTCTGCGTTAAAGGGGTCATGACATGAAAAATGTAATTTGCCTTGTTCTTTTGACATATATGTGGTCTTTGTACCATTCAAACATCCTGCATCCAGCTTAAAAATCTTCCTCATTATAAACAAAGCATTTAACTAATCAAGCTCGTTTTGATATTGTTGCGGGATCTGTGACGTCACGGCAAATACATTTGCATAATAGTTACTAACATCAACAAATTATATATATCATCACACCATAGGGGGGCGCCCACTGGCATTCAGTCACTTAATGGCTGTCATTTGCTTACACTGGATGTGAGCGTCACATCAGTATCCCGTTGATACCGTTTCCTATGCAATGACGTCACGCCCATGGACAATGACAATGAGTGCTTATTAGGATCAACTAAATGCTGTATAATCAAAAGTCTCTTTAAAATACGTCTAATAATTTTACACACCAGTCTGTTATTGTAGGGACATCGACGTTACATTTTCATGCCCCTAAACAAGATGTGAAACAAAACGGACTGTTATTGGCTGTTTTACATGTCAGTCAGACGGCCTCTGGGCGGTCCTTGGCCAATGAAAGCTGCGATAGAGTCCAGACCTTCTGCCGTCAGTCTGGCTACGCGAGACTAGCCGTTTACTGACAATCCTTAAAGGATCCCTAAAAACGGATAAGGGTCAGTAGGGTCAGAATGAGGGTTGAAAATAAACTTTTTCCGCAAATTTGTTTTTTTGTGCAAAAAACTTTAACATTATAAGTGAACCTCAAGGAACATATTTAAATAATAAAAAAATCCATGTCATGACCCCTTTAAAGTGACAAATACCCAAGCCCAAGTTTCTATTTCATATTGATGATTGATGTTAATATTGATTCTATGTTCTTTTTGACCAATGTGTTATAGGTTGAAGCAGCAGGTCATAAGACAGGAGGAGAGTAACTGTAAGGCTTGCCCAGTGTCCTCCTCTAGTCCTGTTTGTGGCTCTGATGGACACAACTATGCCTCTCAGGTATTTCACACTACATTCAATTTCCTTTAATTGTATTCAAATAAACTGTACTGCAGAGAAATTGATCATATAGATATGATATATTTCTCTAGTTCAGCTTATTTTAATACAATTAGATTTGTTGCAGTTTTTTGCTTGTTCAGTCATTTCTAGCCAGGGATCAGTTTTGCTTTGTTAAATCTTTAAAAGAGAAACAAACTATTGTGGCTGACAATAGATTAAAACAATTAATCATGATTAATGTTTTTTAATTCCATTTAATTCCTTCCAATCCAGCATTTTCATAAATTATTATATATTTCTGTTACAGTTGATATTTCATACTTGTTGAGCTTGTAAATTTCATCACACAAGACCACATATATCTTTCTTTAATTTTGTTAAACGTTCCATCTGAATTCATTTATAAAGCAATATGCCGCTAGGTCTTTCCTGGAGAAAGTTTCCTCATGAATGCCCCAAAAGAGCACACAATAACTTTCCCGAGAGCACACAATAACTTGTGAAAGACAAACATTTTTAGTGAATCGTTGTAATAATGGGCTCTTTAATGTTTTTTAATTATAATGATAAATAATATCCAATATAAAATAATATCAATATAATGCAAAATATTGGTCACAAATATTTTTTCATTTGACTGAATTACTGCATTTTTACGATCACTTTGACACATTTCTCTGTACTTAGGTCACTTTTTCAACACTCTTTACACTTTTCAGCTTGGCACAGCATTAAATATCATATCCAAAATGCACTAATACTACCAAATCACTTCATACATGACCCAAATCAAGTCATTCTTCAATACCACTAGCTAAGTTGTCACCCATCATTATTTTTTAATTAATATGACCTCATAATCTTTACAGTTACAATCGCTAGGACACATTTCTAAATACCTAAGTCACTTTTTCAAAACTCTTCGAACAGTTCCCCTAACCAACTTTCATCTTGGCAGTCGGCACAGCAGTTAATTTCACATCCAAAATAAGTTTAACAGTGTTGAAAAGATGTGTTGCAAATTGGCCTGTATGTACATAGAGTTTTGATACAGAGTGGATACATTTATGTAGTTGTTGTGGAGTTACATTGATTCATCTCATCGATTTGCATGTACCTATGTCATGTTTAACTTTTACACAATTTGACACCGTTCCCTGAGGTCTTTAAGACAACTGTGACGTTTTTTGGTCAAATAGTGTTCTGTGCTCGTCTGTGCAGCCAATGACAGAACAGTTTGCATGCTTTGCTCTAACTTTTGCTATTGCGTCAGAACTTGTTACACTGTTGTCGCTTGCGAAAACCAAATGGTGGCGCCGTGGGTGGAAATTGTGCAGATTAAGGGGCGGTATTATAAGGGGCTTATTTTTTGACAGGGAAAGGCTTAGTTACTGGGTTGTCACTTGTCACGTTTTCTGGGTTGGTAGATGCACCAGGGACCCGATTATAGCACTTAAACACGGAAAAAGTCAGATTTTCATGATATGTTCCCTTTAAGTTTAACAGTTTTGAAAAACGTATGTAATTGGCAAATTGGCCTGTAGGTACAAAGAATTTTGGTGGTGGTTGTGTTTGAGTGAGAAAAGAATTTATGTAATTTGAAAGATGTAGTCAACGAATGCATTTTGTACCAAAGCAATGGAAAAATATCCACAGTTTAGTCCACTTAAATTGCTGTTGTGCTCACTATGTGAAGGGCTTTGAAAAAGTGACCTAAGTACTGATAAATGTGTGCTACCGATTGTTAAAAAAAAAGTTTTAATAAAGGGTTGTAATTCTATAATCCATTCATTACCCTGCATCTTATGTTTTCACGGTTTTAAACAATGAATGCCTATGACGTTATTTCTATTCTTGTTATTCTGTGCAAGTCAAAAATCATTTTTTTTTTTTTTCATATTATATTCTGTGTGACTCATAGATCAATCTGCTTGCACAATATGGATAATAGTCTCTATTATACATTGTACAGTGGCCCTTGGCATCCTTAAAAATCAAAGAAGAATTGTCAGAAGGGATTCTGGGTAGGCCTACTTGGGGATGAAAGAACCGTTCTGTTGAATTATGTATTATCTCTATTATCTATTTCTGACCTTGTGAGGGAATAAATGAAGGTTGACATCATCTTATTTTAATGGAGATGTCTAGCTGAACCAGCGATTTTTAGTCGTCTGTAGATAGAATTGTTCTCCATCTGGGCTTACGATTCATGCCACTGAACTTGAGCAAGTGTTTTGGTTATAATGCTTATTCTTTGTGTTTTGTGTGTGTGAATCAGTGCAAACTGGAGCAGCAGGCTTGTCTCACTGGAAAGGAGTTGAAAGTAAGATGTGCTGGTCTCTGCCCCTGCACCACCACCGTGGCTCCTGCTACAGACGTGGACAGCAAACACGGTATCTGCCCTCAACACACTTCCAAAAGCTGCAGTTTGTTCTTGCAAAAGGGATAATTCAGACAAAAATCATTTACCCAGCCTCATGTCGTTCCAATCCTGTATGACTTTACGTCTTCTGTGAAACATAAAAAAATACATTTTAAAAATGTATCAGTGTTTTAGTGCATACAATGAAAGTTAATGGGACCACTTTCAGTTTCACTAAAACAGTTGAAATATTCTTCAAAATATCTGTTTTTTGTGTGTTCCACAAAAGAAAATCACACAGGTTTGGATAAAATTGAGTAAATGATGCCATTATTTTTTGGATGAACTATCCCTTTAAGATGCTCTTATGAAGAAACACCTTCTGAAGTTCAATGAAGCACAATTTCAGTGTCAGCTTTTAAGTTTTTTATGATAATTTTTTTTTTGTTGTTGATAATAATGAATGATTTTATGCTGAGAGCGCTTCAGATGCTATTTGTCTCTTTCACATCCCTTGATTCTGCAGCTCTCGCTCTAACAAAGGCTTTATTGATTTATCAACAGACTATGCTGTTCTCTTTCTTTGCTGCTTGCTTTTGTGAATTTCTGCTGACTTTGATTATGTCGGATTTATGCCTGCAGTCTCCGGAGGCTTTTCTCGTCAAATTCAGAAGGGCAAAAGCAGGACGATTGGTTCTTTACTCTTCAATACCGGCGTCTGCCAACACTCCCTTATCTCCTTTCACTGTCTCAATCTCTCTTCTTCTCTGTCCACAGAGAGTTGCACAGGACAGGACCTGGCAGATCTGGGAGATCGCCTGCGGGACTGGTTCCAACTGCTCCAAGGCAACGGCAAGCAGAACAGCACAGGGAATCCTGTAGCCAGCTCTGCATCAAGTGAGGCTCTAACGTCCATTTATATCACAGAAAGCAGCTTCCTATGCACACACAATACCACAAATGCTGTACATTTACATTTATATATTATGTTTTCTCTAGTACTTTTAAACATGGACCTATGTGTCACATTCACCGTCTGTCATCGTTCTGTCTTCGTCTTCACTACAGTTCCCAGAATCCTCCTTGTTTCCACACCTGAACTCACTCCCTTCATTACCCACCTGTTCATCATCATTATCTGCATCACCTGTCTTGTGTTCATCTGTGTGTGTATTTAAGTTCCTGGTTTTCACTCTTCACTTGTCGGTCAATGTTTATATTAGTGTTATCGTCAGTATTCTGAGCACACGCTCCCTGTTTCTTGTAGTCGCTATATTTGAGAATTGATTCATCATCTTCGTGTTCGCCTCCTACATCATCCACCCAAAGCCTGACAGATTGACCGACCAAAGAATATTATGGAGGAGGACGCGTTTGATGTGTTTCTGTTTAATCAGAATGGGAGTTCATTGGAGGAATTTGTTGAAGTTTACCTGCATCTGCATCAGGATGTGTATATTGGGAGGAGGAATTTTTGAAGCAACGGTTCTGGAGAGGACTTGAAGATCCACTAGCCCAGGTACTGCTGCTCAAAGATTTAAATCTAACTTTTATTGAGTTTATGGACAGAGCTCTTTGGGTTTGTGGTTCCTCTCTCACCGTAACACCCGCTGATCCAGAGTCAGCCGATCCCGATCAAGCTGAGCCTGCACTTCACGCCAGTCCAGCCGAGCCCACACTTCACGCCAAATCTGCTGAGACCAAAGTAGTATGCGTCATGCCCGCCGCCCCTGAGACTGTGAGTGTCATGCCCGCCGCGTCTGGGACAGCAAGCGTCATGCCTGCCAGGTCTGGGTCTCTTCACATCAGGCCTGACACCAGATCGGTTTTTCACAGACTGCTATCGAGCCTGGCAGATCCTCCGCTGATGTCCGTGCGATCTGCCAAGATGGCAGCTCCTCCAGAGTTTCGTCCAGCCGTCGCCTGCCCGCCAGAGCCTTCACCGCTGTCCCGCCCAGCACCGAGCCCTCTTCACCGCTGGTCCCGCCCAGCACCGAGCCCTCTTCACCGCTGGTCCCGCCCAGCACCGAGCCCTCTTCACCGCTGGTCCCGCCCAGCACCGAGCCCTCACCGCTGCCCAGCACCGAGCCCTCTTCACGGTCCCTATCAGCCCAATCAGAGACTGTTTTTAGCCATCCTTCTCCTGTACCCAGGACTTTCCCCAAGTATTTTTTTGGGGGGGGCCATATGCCTCCGTCCTGGCCACTCGAGGGACCACGGCCACCCGAAGGGTCCTCACCGCCGTGGTCGCCTGAGGGGACATCACCGCCATGGCCACCCGAAGGGTCCGCACCGCCATGGCCACCCGAAGGGTCTGCACCGCCAGGGCCTTATCCTCAACCTGCACCGCCTTGGTCCTGTCTTCAACCTGCACCGTCGTGATTACCTCCTCTGTCTGTCCTGCCACCATCCTGGAGTCCGTCCTTCTGAACCTGTTCCACCTTCCCGTCACGGACTCCAGGATGCCCACCCCCCCTCCCGTATGCTGCCTCCTTCGGCGCGGGACGCGCCTTGCTGGAGGGGGGGAGTAATGTCACATTCACCGTCTGTCATCCTTCTGTCTTCGTCTTCACTACAGTTCCCAGAATCCTCCTTGTTTCCACACCTGAACTCACTCCCTTCATTACCCACCTGTTCATCATCATTATCTGCATCACCTGTCTTGTGTTCATCTGTGTGTATTTAAGTTCCTGGTTTTCACTCTTCACTTGTCGGTCAATGTTTATGTTAGTGTTATCGTCAGTACTCTGAGCACACGCTCCCTGTTTCTTGTATTCGCTATATTTGAGAATTAAAACCTTTTCATCTTCGTGTTCGCTTCCTACATCATCCACCCAAAGCCTGACACTATGATGATTGGCACTAACAAAACTGCTGCATTAAGTTTTCATAAGGACCAGCAGGTTCAGAGCTATTATGTGTTGAAATGTGTCCTATCCTGATGGCAAAATAACACCAGCAGCATTTTATCCTCTTGGAAAGCAGTTTTGCTGAATTGTGAAATGGTGACCATTTGCACCTACTTCACTTTAAAATGTACATTTAATGGCAGAAAAATGACCAGATCCACCATACGCCTCATCAGTTCTCCAACTAGCTATGCCTCTTTTGTTTGCAACATTTTTCATTTATTTGTGAGAAAAAAAAACAGTTTATGCCCATGGCTTCCATTAGAGTGATTTACAATCTTATCAGCAACATTTGAACAGCAATTTTGCTTTTAGAAGACGTTGATTGAATTTTTACAGCTAATCTGATGCAATCAGGTGTTCTGGGAGAGACGGCAAAGTGAGGAAGTATTACAGTCTATAAGCTAATATTTCTGTGTTCAAATATACTGTGTGATTGTTTGTGCACAGTTGTGGACCGGACTCTTGTTGCAACCTGTAAGGACTCTATTGGCTGGATGTTCTCTAAGCTGGACACGAATAATGACCTGTATTTGGACCAAGCTGAGCTGGCTGCCATTAATCTGGACAAGTATGAAGTGTGCATACGGCCCTTCTTCAACTCCTGTGATTCCTACCACGATGGCAAAGTCTCCACGGCTGAGTGGTGCCTCTGCTTTTGGAGAGAAAGTGAGTTTTCAGTATCTCTACATGATTGAACCTGGCCTCAATAACGTTTTTAAAAAACATAATGAAATATTCTATATGTATTTATATACACTATACACTACCAAAAAAATATTTGGGAATATTTTTTTATGTTTTTGAAGAACGTCTCTTATGCAAAAATACTGTACAGAGAGTAATATTCTGAAATATTATTACAATTTAAAATAAACATATTTTAAAACGTAACTTATTCCTGTGATGACAAAGCAGAATTTTCAGCATCATTACTCCAGTCTTCAGTCAGTGTCACATGATCCTTCAGAAATCATTTTACAGTTTTTACCAACTGCTTACACACAAAATCTTTTCATGTCACACGATTTTTGAAACCTCTCACTCAAAGTGCAAAACTACATGCCAAATCTTCAAAACCATAAGCTATTTCTCAGCCTTTGACTCAGTTTTCAATTGCATAAAACACTTTTTTCAAAACACTACACACAATTCTCTACCTAAAACACAAAGATCTATCAGGAAGTGACTTGCTTTCCTTTTCAAAACACAACCAATCAAAATGCTACACTTATTCACCAGGTCACACACACACACTCCTCATATGTGCAAACACTAATTGCTTAACTGATCACTAACCAATCACTGCTTTACTGTAGTATAGGCCTAAATAGGTCAAAGGTCAGATGATCTGTTTTGAACAATGGATTCCTGGGACCCCCCGGATATATATATATATATATATATATTATATATAATTTTTTTTTTTTTTTTTTTCCAAATGTCCTTACTTTCACTTTTGCATCCTTGCTGAATAAAAGTATTAATTTCTTTAAAAAAAAAAAAAATCTTACTTTTGAACACTAGTGTTTGTCCTTTTAAAAATATGCATTGTGGTGATAATCAAACAATTTAATTAAATCATATTGTTGATAAAAAGAAAAGAAAAAGATCACCATAAAATATTATCAGTGCAATAATTATAAAAAGTCAAAAAAAAAAAAAAATATTCAAATCCTAATCAACAGTGTCGACCCCAACTAAAATTAGATAACATTTTATAAAAACTTATATTAATGAATGTGATATGATAACTGTAAAACTATTTTCATCCAAAGGCAAGAACTCTTACTAAACCAAAACACTGTAAAAAGTAACACTGAAAAAAATATATATATATGTTTTGTAACTTACACATTACAGCATTACACATTCAACTTTTAAAATCAGCTCTAACTGGGATTGGAGCCTTGGCATTGCACATGTGTGACCTGCATCCCGCTGGTCAATGCCACGGTCCACAGTTTGCTCTGCTCGGTTATATCAGCGTGACAGAAGGGGGACACATGGCCGAACATCAGTGCCAGCACTAGTCAGTGTTTCAGCGTGTTCAACACTGCTTCAGAGAGTTGGGGTTTCAAATCTGTAATGGTGTTTAAATTGGATTTGAGGGCCATATTTGGTTTCCATTACAAAAGACCAGAAGAGATATTGCATACAAAGACTGGACTGGTCGCAGAGAGCGTTTATTTGACATCAGCACGCACTGGTCTGGCATTAAAGATAAAGAAAACACTAGTCGGTGGAGGCAGGGATTTGGGAAAATCCGTCTATCTGTTTGCCGAGAGTTTTGCAGACTCATGCCACTAACTCATTCAGTTTGCACTGGATTAAGTTTAATTGGTTTTCTAAATATAATCAAACATTAAAAGGGGGAGGGGTGACCATATGTTTGGATTATTGAAATCCAAATCTTTCATTTCCTCTACAAACAGCCCTTTTGGATAGAAAAGGAGAGAGCTGGAGAGGGCGAAAATTGACCTTTAGTTGTTTATGGCATGCGGGGAGAGTGATTTGGAGTATACATTTGATGAGATGCATAAGTCTGGAGGAATTGCTATTCAGTGTTTGTTGCTAGGGTGACTGACAGTCAGTGTGTGTGTGTGTGTGTATTAGCAGGGGAGAGTGTAGGTCTGTTTGCATGCGCATGTGTTTATCTGCAACATGTTCTACATATTAATGAGACTCGTCAGTGTGTGTGTTTGTGTGTTCTTTTGTTTTCGGAATGCGTGTGTGCGTGCGTGTGTGCGTGCGTGCGTGCGTGTGTGCGTGCGTGTGTGCGTGCGTATATGTGTGTGTGTGTGTGTGTGTGTGTGTGTGTGTGTGTGTGTGTGTGTGTTTGCTTAAGCCATGGAGCATGGCAAGCTTCTTGACACAAACAGACATATGCTCCACAATGCATCTCACTGGAGGGGCAGAGAGCTGTATCTTAGCAGTATCTTAACACACAAACACACTAGACCAACCTGGCTCTTATTTGATGTGATTCTGCTCACGATATGTGGCTGGGCACTCTCATCTCTCCTGGGGAGGGCATAGTTGCTTTTGGCCTGTCATACTTTGTCTTCCCCTTGTATTTCCCCCGGTGGATAGGGAATGGCTATTGCAGAGGGAAAAAACAACATCAGTGTTGGTTGTTGACAACCTGCTCAGCCTCAAACTCTCTGGGACTAAAATCAGACAGGCAGTCAGACGAAAACCCGCTGCATTTTTTAGACTTGACCGGCATGGCCTTCACATACAGCTGTGAAACATGATAGCTCTGAAGCATTGGGAAATATTCCAATATGTAATGCACTGATTTATTTATTAAAGGAAACGTTCTGTCATTGTTTAGTCACCCTCATGTCATTCCAGAACCTGTTTGACTTTTTTTCTTATGTGGAACACAAAAGAAGATGTTTGGCAGAATGTCTAAGCTGCATGCAATGGACGTGAATGGGGACTGGATCTGTCAGGCTCAAAAAATGATAAAAAAGCACCATAAAAGTGATTCGTACAACTCAATCGCTACTTTCCAAGTTTTCTGGATCGATACAATGCTCCATACAATGTAATATTGTAATTGTTGTTTTAAACAATACATTTGTTTTTTTTTTAAACACTCTAGTGTCTTATTATTCTATTTGGATTGGATTTAACTGAAAATCAATTTAGCGGGGCAAATATCACCTCTTGATGTAAAAGTTAATTTTAATAAAAGTATCTGCTGTGAACTAAACACCACAGAGAAAATGAAAATCTTCTAGAGTCGGCTGTTCACGACAGGCCTAAAGCATCTAATGTAACAGCACAAAACGCATTCAGCAAAATATCATCTAATTATCAGCAAAATCCCAGAAAATATCAAGATATGATTTTTTGTCAAATCGCATATCCCTACTTGATAACCGTGGTCATCATTTACTTTCATTGAATGGAATACAGCAGCTTGGACGTTATGCCAAATAACTCCTTTTGTGTTCCTCAGAAGAATGTAATTGTAGTTTTGAATGACCTGAAGGTGAGTAAATTATGGCAGAATTTTCAATTTTTAGGAAAACGTTTCTCTAATTTATTCTAAGAAGGTTGCACATTTCACCTCAAGGCATTAAGGAGAAAATTACAATATAGAAATATTCTATAACAAGAGTTCATTTTGTTCAGAACACACTCAAAGCAAGTTCTGTTACTCAAAAATTCAGATACTCTTTCTTTCATGAATTACATTGCCAAAACTACAGATTAGAACTATCTATTGTGCCACTTCTAAAATGCGGGTGTGTTTGGGTGCGATTTGATTGTGCGTCTGCATTGAGAACAGCCCTGGTGTGATGCCTCCTCATTTGGGAGTTGGTGAGGGAGCTTGTGTGAAGCGTTTGTCTGGAGGAGATTAGCGCCGGCTCTTCCCTAAAGGCACTGATTGTTTTTCTTCCACAGAGCCTCCCTGCCTGGCTGAGCTAGAGCGAATCCAAGTGCAAGAAGGAGCCAAGAAGAAACCGGGTAAGAATGAACGTTCCGCTGAGACTCTCTGTACTATCTTGGGAAGAACAAATTAAGGTGTGAAGGAAAGCAACAAAGGGAGAACCAGAGAACGAGGTTATATAGAATGTGTACAACTGGAAGAAAAAAGAATGGAAGAGAGAAGTAAAAAGCGAGGTAGTGGTGACTCTAGAGGAGTTTCATTTAACAGATGACAAGCACAAGGCTAGGATTAGCCCCTAATCAGGTGTGCGGATTAGAGCGGAGCTCATGGCTATGGGCAGTGCTGCATGTTTGGCTGCAGAGCTTTCAGGACTCTCCAAGGACGTGCTGCAGATGCTACAGCCAATCAGATGCAGTCAAAATGCAAATGTCCCCTGATGCCAGAGAACAAACAGCTATGTATACTATACGACCAAAGAGTTTCGACATTATTCTGAAAACTTAACACGTTTAACTCATTCATCATCATTACATTCATAATTAAATATGACCCTGGACCACAAAACCAGTCACGTGGGCAAATTTTTTGAGATTGAGATTCATACATCATCTGAAAGCTGAATAAATATGCTTTCCATTGATTTATGTTTTTTTATGATATGACAATATTTGGTTGAGATACAACTATTTGAAAATCTGGAATCTGAGGGTGCTAAAGAATCAAAACATTGAGAAAATCGCCTTTAAAGTTCTCCATTTATGTTCGTTATTGTGCTGCATTCACTCACAAAAATAAATGTTTTATATATTTACAGTAAGAAATGTACAAAATATCTTCATGGAACATGATCTTTACTTAATATCCTAATGATTTTTGGCATAAAAGAAAAATCAATCATTTTGACCCATACAATTTATTGTTGGCTATTGCCACAAATATACCCGTGCTACTGGTTTTGTCATCCAGGGTCACAAATAACAAAATGGACTTTTTAAGTCAAAACAAGACTATAATCAGTATGTATGCATCAACACTTTTTTTCATAAATTGAAAACACAATTGCATATAACGATGGCAGTCATAGAATTTACTTAATATGTTGGATTAATTAAAAAATCCTTTTGAAATCATTGGTGAATCATTTTCTTCCTCTTTAAATTGCATATTTTGAGAGAACTATACATGTGTCCATTGTGATGCAAGACATTGGTAAATATTCCAGAGGTTCATGGCACCACTTTCGCCAGCCTCGTTGTCATAAATATAAAACACAATGACATAAAAAGAGGGCAGTCATGCAGAATTATGGGTGAGCGTCAAAGGAAAAGCTTAACCTAGAAAGCTCAACCTCTGTTTAACCCTCTAATGCATTGATTATTACATCACAAAGAAAAATCCAATTAATGTTTTTAACTAAAACAATATATACACAATATATATACAATAAACTATATATACACATTCTGAAGTACATGGTCATGACTTTCTACAGCCAAATTTAATGTTCTCATAAATAAATATCACAAAGACATAAAAGAGGACAGTCAAGTTGAATTATGGGTAAGGGTCAGTCGAATCCCCCGTGGGGTTTAGGATGTAGCGTCACTCCCAGAATGGTTAAAACTGGCTTTTATAGATTTATCCCCTAGTACACACAGTGCATCAGAGGGATAAATCCTGCATTTGATTGCTAAATAGATCATGATGATTATGTGGACATAGTTGTTTATTACTCCATGCAGCTGGTTTTTATCGTGCATCATGATTCGAGACACTGCAGACAGAAACTCAGCCCTCAACCCTCGCCAAGGTTACAGTTTATGCATTACAATGAGCAGTGTCACTTGAGTCTGTCACATGATTTACAGCAATATGCAAACTAGTTTGCAATGTCACTCGTGATGCAACGCTTATTTTATACTCAATTCATGTAGGATATGAAAATGAATGTTAAACACGACCGTTGCTTCTCAAAATGTGCGTGTTTGTGTGTTTCTCTCCCTTTTTGTCATTTCAGATACATACATTCCCAGCTGTGACGAGGACGGCTTTTACAGGAGACTGCAGTGTGACAAGAGCAGAGGGGAGTGCTGGTGTGTGGACCAGCATGGAGGAGAGTTAATGGGCTCCAGAATCCATGGCAACCCCGACTGTGGTGAGCACGAGCACAACACACACACACACACACACACAAACACACAAACACACACACACACAAACACACAGAGGACAATGCTCCTTCTGTAGCTACAGGGCTTAGGACTTAGATCCACCAAAATCATCAGTCACCCATCTGACAGGAGACCAAGTGCTACATTCATTAGGCCAGGTTCATTTCCATTCCAAAAGAGCAGTTGTCTCGCCGAAATAAAGGTCCGTAAGATTAATTACTACTGGCTGCGACAGACCTGCAGGTGATAAGAACAAATCCCCTGACTGGACATAAAATAGCGATTAAAAAGCCCAACGTCAAAGTCACACCTCCTGTTTGTTTATTGTCCTCGCGCCAAGCCTGTATTGTTTAGCCTCTGTCGTGCATAAATCGCTCAGTTTGCCTCGCAATATGATATAGGCAGTTTTTTTATATAACATTTTCATTTTCCAGACGAGGTGGCCACGTACTCGGGCGATTTTGGCAGCGGGCTCGGATGGGAGGATGAAGAGGAAAAGGAGGCTGAGGAGAACGGCGAGGAGGCTGAGGAGGAGGAAGGGGAGGTGGGGGAGGTTGATGACGGCGGATACATTTGGTAGAACGAAACGCGATTCTCGCCTTGTTCGACATAGCTTTCTGTGGCCCATTTCTACAGAGGCAGCTCTATCTTCTGACATTAAATGGTGGACACTGGAGGGTCGGTCATCTTTATACTGCACTCCAAACAGCTTTGACTTGGGGAGGGAGGGGGAGGGGTGTCTTGGTTAGTGTTAGCTGTAGTGAGATTACGGTATTGGGAACGAGTTTTCAATTATTGGGCTTATGAATACTTGTGAAACATCATATTTTTGTTGTAAGTGCAAGAGTTTTCTCCTGAATCAGTCTCTAGCATCTGCAAACACGAGCTCAGAATTAGGCGCTTGATAGGTGTGATGTGATGCGTTCTTATGCAAGTCTAATAAATACATACTTTCATCACTATACGTTCGGAAATGATACCTGTTAAGTCTAAAGCGTTTAAGGTACGACTTTATAAAGTATGTATATAAAGATAAACAGGCTTCAGGGTCTAACCTGCTTCATTAGATCTTCTGTCGACCATCAGCAACTGCTTTCCTTGAACACTCCTTGAGATTGCTGCTAATGTTTTCGCTGTTAGAGTTTATGTAAATTGTTTCAAATATGTCCTCCAACTGGTTTAGAGCATATAAACACAGATTACCATAAAGACAAAGAGACGAAAACACCAAAAAACTCAGTTAGCTTAGCTCAAAAAGCTAAGACTGTTACTCTCTTCTGGCTCAAACAGTCTGTATTATTTTTATGCTACCTTGAAGTAGATAAATAGTCGTAATGTCTTTTAAAATAAAGTAGCATTCGTCAATGTATTTGAAGAGCTATTTCTCTACACTCACAAACTAAAACCGATTTTAGGCTACTTGCCAGAAATACACAATGCACTTCTACAAGACGATCCTTGTCCTAAAGGCACTTTTTTTTTCTCTCTGTCTTTTGTGTCATAATCCACCGAAACCAGAGATGGCAAAGCATTATATTTTCATATAAATTACATCTCAATGCAGTAGCTTTATCTCTCACCCCGACGTCAAATCATTGTTTTCTTTTAAATGGACAGTAATAAATCCTGAGATATGTGCGTTCTGGTTTCATATGTCTGTCATAATAGAATTTGCTTATACTCCACTAGGTCAGGCTGTAATACAGTACTTCTGATGCAACACGGCTATTATAACAAGGCAGTGTATGGATGAGCAGGAGAGGCAGGAATGAATTTTCAAAATTGCAATCTGACATATTCTCTCTCATACACCCAAAGGGACCAATCTGTCTTTGCAGATGTCTTCTAATCAGATCTTCCCGTCATTTGCAGTGAAAGATGTGTTGGCTGTAATGTTCCTAGGTGTAAATCTGGTGCTGCAGGGATTTATAATCAAGGTCTGAATCTTATAATATACGACTAAAGTTAAAATACATGAGTCTGGCAGTAAAAAATTCCTAAAGCATCAGTTTTTAGGGTGAAAATGCTGTGGAATCAAAGCAGCTAGCTGGAATTGCAAAATGTGTATGAATTACAGGCTTGATCTGGTATGATAATTCACCCAGATGTGATCTCTGAGCTCCGCATAGCCACAGAAAATGCATTTGATATGGTAACATCCCCGACGTAAACACATTCATCAGTGTACCGCGGCGTCTACAGAAGAATATAAATCCTCCGAATGTCATCGAGACGAATCTTGGCGATATTTAAATTACTTGTGGATTATCATAGCATAGGCAATACCACCTTGCTGGTGTGATGGAGTGGTGGACGGCCAGCTCATTAAAAGTCAATAGTGAATGTCCTGATGTCTTACTCAGCAGTGTACAGGAGTCTGCTAACAGTGATGTTATACCACTTGCACTAGTGTATGATTGTATTGTACTGTACATGCCATTATTATTGTAAATACTTGGATTTTACTGATTAGAAAACATATTTACGCTGAGTTGCAGTATATTTGCATTTAGTTGCATGTTTCTTTGTCCAAGTGTGTCATCTTTCTTGCCTGAATATGATTAAAGGCACTGGGCCCAAAGTGCTGTTCCTTTGTTCTCCTAATTACTCCCAAGACTCTGCAACGTGCTAATTTTCATGTGATACTGGAGACACAAGAAAACAAATCTTTTCAACCCACTTTTAAACACATTTTTTTGACAAGTACAATTTATTATAACTATCCCAAAAATACCCAACAAAAGCTGGTTCCCAAGACACCAGGGGGTTCAAAAAAGGAATATAAACTTTAATAGAAGGCATGGTGTAAACATGTCTAACAAATATTAATTAATTTGTCATTAAGAGAATCAAACCTCCTAATAACTTCTAATCTCTACTACAATAATTAATTTTTCTGTGTTGACACACATTTTATATATGATCCAGTGCAGCATCCTGCTTAAATCAGCCTAAAATGGTTAGAAAGCCCTGGTTTCTAACTATTTTACTGGGAAAAATGTGCATGATGAAACTCTAATTCTATAATAATTATTTTTAATAACTCATTGTTATTAGTGATCTAGTGCAGCACCCTTTTTGGTATCAACCTAAAATGGTTTAAAACCAGTTCTCATTTTATTTTTTGACAGTATTTCTTCTACTTCTATTGATCAGTCATTAAGTTCACTTGCAAGTATCTAAAAAAGGGATTAAAAAATAAATTAAGGGGTGCAGGAATTTTTGTGTGATCTTAAAGAAATCGATCGTTTTATAAATTGTTTCATATTAAAAGGTCAAATAAGAACCTGAGAAATACACCCTTTTAATGTGTCAATCAATACACAGGTTTGTCATATTATCGCTTTAGAAATTTTCCAATTTTCAGCAACTTTACAACACACAAAGGTTCATTTTAGTGATTCTCAAGCATCTTGTACATTTGCAAAAATCTGACTGATCAAAGCTTGCTTTGAATGCTCTGTAGTCTCCATATCTTTCTGACACCATCCTCTGCACTGTCCAAGACCTTAAAAACAGCAGCATCTCCAGTTTGATCAAAACGTCTCAGCAGAGGTTCTAGAACGGTCACTGGGATGCTGAAGTTCAGGTGGGGATACGTCACTTTCGCTGTGAAGTCTCTTGTGTTGCTGGACACGATACCTAATATTTAGAAGGGTACGATAAAATAAAACAAATGAGATTGAATCTGCCTGTGAAAGCTTGATTTAGTCAGACAGTGTCACGGTCAGCAGATGAAGAGATGGAATGCTCTGCCTCTGACTTTATGGTGAAAAAAATAAAGCTTAATTGGTCTTATGCTGCCCCCTTCTGGTTAGAGAAGGCATAGTATATTTAATATATATCCACTGAAGACTGGATTTGTTCTGAACAACAACTGGTTGATGTACTGAGATTTTCCATGAATTCCTAACCACTTAAAATTATATGTATGATATAAGTATTACCTAACAATTCCCCAGTGGCAGACCGAACCACGGCGCCACCACTGGCTCCAGACTGCACTGCGCATGTCGTCTGCAGCATCACAGGCTGTGACTTATGGGTAATGACTCTGGATAAGATCCCTGAGGTCAACGAGGGGCCACAGCAGCTCCCTAAAGCTCCATAACCCACGACAACGACATCCTCACCTGAATAAACACAGAACATGGAAATGTCAGGTGCTGCACTGGGACAAAGTATGCAAATGTAAACAATGTTTTTGTTGTAGTAGCTGTTATAAGATATATAACAAATGTATATTCATAATACTATAAACTTAATTGTAATATTATAATACATTTAAATGTATTTTACTTATGAGGACGACAAATTTATCTCAAACAATTTGAGATTTTAATTTATCTTAAAGTCATTTTAGTTCACCATGCAATAAATCATAATTATAACATAAAAAGGCATAATTTGTCACAATTTTGACTGTTTATGGTAACACTTTACAATAAGGTTTCATTAGTTAACGTATTAACTAACAATGAACAAAACATTTGTTACAGTATTTATTAATCTTTGTTAATGTTAGTTAATAAAAATATATTGATTCATTGTTTGATCATGTTGGTTCACAGTGCATTAACTAATATTAACAAACACAACTTTTGATTTTTATAATGTATTAGTAAATGTTGAAATTAACATTAATTTAGATTAATAAATGCTGTGGAAGTATTGCTCATTATTAATTCATCTTAACTAAAGTAGTTAACTAATGTTGTAAAAAATTGTAAAGTGTTACCATTGTTATTATGCCATACTTTATACTTTTTATGTCAAGTTCAATGTTTTATCTCTTGTATTCCATATGTATGTCACTTATGACTTAGTATGTCATAATTATGATTATCAAAGCATGATTTTTTTCTAGTGTGGTGGAAATTGGCTTCCATAGTTATGATTGTTGTTGCATGAAAAAGACTGGGATTAAATATAAAATGTACTTATAGTGTCAAATTTCACATTGATTGTTTTTGTATGTAAAATACTGGGGTTAAATATAAAATATACATGTACTGTCAAATCAAATCACATTGATACAAATGGAACACATTTTTTCTTACGTTGGTGGCATCCACAAAAAATAATAAAAAATAAACAAACTAATTCTGGCTAAATATGATTTTCAATAAAACGGGTATGCACAGCAGCATTACCTGGGTGAAAGTATGTGGTAAACTGTGGTTTTACTGAGTCAGCGAGGGATTCCTGAAGCTCCACTAGAGCGATATCATAGGGAGATAATGGTGCTGATGAATACAGCACCTTACCACTTACTGCATGAAATCTGAGGTGGAAAGTAAATCACTTGGTTATTACAAATATGACAATACCAATAACGTGTAGCTTATTTAACAAAGATCAACAAACAAAATATCACTTCTTTAGGCCTCATAACAATGAATATGCATGAATTCTAAGGCCATTACCTTCCTCCAAAGTTGACTCTGACTGTAAGAACAGACTTTTCATTCACCACATGTCTGCAGGTCAGAACCAGATTCTGGTTTAGCAGAACACCAGAACCCCACAGAAGGCCGGACTCAATCAGTGCCACTCCAGGGTAAAATTCAGAACCTGACCGCCGGGTTGCAGCTTGAATAGCTTGAATAGAGCCAGTTGTTAACTGTGATGACTTTTCTGTCAACGACTCCTGCATGGCACCAGCCTGTATGATGTTTTTCAGAATGAGGTGAACAGAGCACACAAGTGTCAGTCCAATCCATTCATCGGATTTCCAGCACAGTGGTGAAACGATCAAACCCATGAGGTAAGATCTGCCTCCTTTGCTAATAAACACACCGCCTCCTTCGGTGCCAGGCAAGCAGCGGGCATCGGTCAGGATCAGTGCATTCTCCTCTCCTGCCAGATTGCTAACTATACCTTTACTAATTGAGTTCATAAAGAGGTCTGGACAGAGACCACCAAATGGGGACCCACATGCGATAACATGACATCCCTTTTTAAGAGTGTCACTCTTCACCCATGGAATAATTTCTTTACAGGTGCATGTGGATGAACTGGGCACTTTTAGGAGTGCAAACCATGTTAAAAATCTGGAGTCTTCAAGGACTTCTTTATCTAGGCTACCGCTATAAAAGCCCCACTTTTCAGCCCCCTTGAAGATTTTGTTAAATGCATCTTGAAACTCCACGCAATTGATCATCATTAACAATTGGGCTTCTTGACGGCTCGTGTTGCGTCTCTCCATTGCACACGATTGGTTGGCGCAAAAGTGAATGTAATCTACATACACTTTTGTCTCTTTAGTGAAACTTTCAGAATGCAATATCTTCGTGTCTTTCTTCGTGGATTGTCTGTCGGTTATAAAGCGTGAAAACAGCATGCCACTACAGACTACAAATCCAGACTGGTAATTTAGAAATACTCCACTACAGCTCATTGCTTCATTCTGAGATCCAGATGTGAGGTCGAGGGGCGTCTCGGATACTGTGACAACACAACATGCCTCTTCCACAGTCTTCATTTTCAAAAGCTAGATATTTAAAACAGTATTAAACTGCCACAATATAAAAGGTCAGAGTTTTATGCTAATAGTAGATGGGTTTTTGCATCTTACAATGAGTTCAAGATACAATGACAACCACGGTGCTGGCAGTTAGATTACAAAAAAACAAAAACATTCTAACAAACACAGTTTGCAACAAAAGCAACTGGTTAGTGTTGCAACGTTAAAGTCTAGGGGGCTGATAATGTAATAATTGTTATATTATCTTATCGCCGACTTGATATTGTTGCATGAGCCCTCCATCTGCAACGCTTCCTGGTATGATTCACTGGCGTGATCACGTGGTGGATAGCGTGCCCTCCTATTGGTTTATCCACGTCCAACTCTTTCGAACAATTCGTTTCATAGAACCGGTTCAGTGGTTCTTTTACGTCGTCGTGTCCGAAAGAGACGTTTATGGTCAAGCCATTCGTTGAATGAATCGTTCAGTCCGACCTGTGAACCGGTTTATAAAATATTTTTTTATTTATTATAATAATTATAATGCATCAAACACTAAACAGAAAAGACAGGACAGATAGAACCTCTAGCCTACAGGATGAAATTACATCAAATCTTCATGTAAAGTTTCACAAACAAAAATATAACATACCTAACCCTAACCCTAACCCTAACCCTGTAACAGAGGAAAACATTAAGCATCAGTGGAATTACCAAAACAAGTATCAATATTTCAAGAATCTGTCACTTTTCTTGATTTGAATCAAACTAAGAGATTTAAGAAATGCGTCAATTTCAATTAAGAAATGTGAGAAACTAGGCTTCGAGTTAGATATTTTTTTCTTATGAATAAAAAATATTCCAAACAAAACAAACAAAAAATTAACAATGTCATTCATTGGAGTAGGCTACCTGTATAGTAACGGATTATATCTTTTAACTGAAAGGATTTGGAAGAATAAAAGTGCTTATATAAACTATAACTATTTTTTAATATTGAAACATTGGGATGAGGAAACAGCCATGCTTCTTTCCAGTCTATAAGCTAAATAAGAGACGCCCAGTAAAATTTGCCTTTAGAAACATTATATTTTTTATTCTGAAGAATTTGTTGTATATGCTTATTATTAATTTTTTGTTGTTAAATATACTGATTCCATCTAAGATCAAAACAGGTTATTTGGTGTCACTCTTACTAAAACTTAGATGTCATTTTCAGAGGTGGACAGTAACAAAGTACATTTACTTGAGAGGCTACTGTACTTAAGGACACTTTTTGAGTATCTGTACTTTACTTGAGTATTATTTTTTCTGGAAACGTTTTACTTTAACTTCACTACATTTGAAAGACAAATATCGTACTTTTTACTCCACTACATTTCTGTCAAGGTCCTTGAGTAGAAAGTAGTAACGTCAGTCAGGGGATGATTTCGGTTGCAGGGGTTGCATTTTGGTTGGAAATAAAAGTAGGGTTGACGTCATAACCCGATTGATGTTGGATTATGACATAAACCTGATTTTCATTTTCAGTGTTGGGTTTGGTCTTCTAAATGCGAATTTTGTCATTGTTTTGGAGCACACTAGCTTATAGATAACAGTAAGGCTAACATATTCATACTAAAAGCCAATACACTTTTCATAGAAACTTTAAATAGTGCACTATTTGAGGGAACAGCCATTTGGGTGTCCGAAACCATTGTGGACGTTATTGAGTGCACTTATTCAATCTCACATTCAATCCCACTACTGGAAATGTGTTCTAGAAATAAATTTGATATTGATATGAGGGTATAGGGGCGATTTCGGACACAAAC
The DNA here is from genome assembly GCF_963993115.1 of Abramis brama. Classification (NCBI taxonomy): domain Eukaryota; kingdom Metazoa; phylum Chordata; class Actinopteri; order Cypriniformes; family Leuciscidae; genus Abramis; species Abramis brama. The sequence goes on from NC_139981.1 coordinate 16,529,216, forward strand.
AATATGTGATTAACGTGAATATTACTACTAGTCTTCTCAACTAGATGTCATCCTTTTTTTTTTTACCTCATAGGATGTTACAACGGGGTCCCTGTCTTTAGAGGTGGACCGTAACAAAGTACATTTACTTGAGTACTGTACTTAAGTACACTTTTGAGTATCTGTACTTTACTTTTACTTTAACTAACTACATTTGAAAGACAAATATCGTACTTTTTACTCCACTACATTTATGTCAAGGTCCTTGAGTAGAAAGTAGTAACGTCAGTCAGGGGATGATTTTTTTTTTCATCTCTAAAACGTGATTGAATTTTTGCAGGTGACAAACAGCCTATCAGTAATCACTCTTGTAGGGTCACGTGCCGTGAAGTTCAGCGATTTCCCATAATTTTCTTTGAACACTAATCAACTGCATGCAGTGCGTGCATCCATGGCAAATAAGTCTTTCTGTTTTGCTGTTTGTTAAAGCAGTATTGCTGTTGGGTAGTTATGCAGCTATGGTTGTGTAGCTGGATTTTAAACCAGGTTGGATTTTTATAGACCACTTGATTTAAATGTGCATGAATGGATACACATAGATGTGTACTTCTTTTGTTGGGGTGGTAGGAGTGTTAAAAATTTTTTTTTTAAAATAAGATGATTATGGCTGTGTTTTTTTGTCGATTCAGTTGTTTAATTTCTATAGGTTTTATAACATTCTAAAAGCTCTTAATTCCACAGATACTACTAACTGGTAGGTATATTCACTAGGTTGCTTCAGAGGCATAAGGTACCGTATTACATACAACAATGCAAAAATAATAAAACAATGCATTGACATTTACTTTTGATACTTAAGTACTTTTAAAAACGAGTAGGCTACTTCTGTACATTTACTTGAGTAAAAATCGGTCTTTACAACTTTTACTTGTAATGATTAACATTTGACCAGTAGTATCTGTACTTTCACTCAAGTAAGGAAGTTGTGTACTTTGTCCACCTTTACAAGTTGAGTTAGACAGAAAGTTTCATTGACAAATTTGTTGAGTTTACATTATGGATAATGTTTGTATGCATTCTGAGGCTCACACATCAACAAAGGTATAGATTCAGTATTGCTAAATAGCTTTTTTTGATTTGACTCGACTAGGATGTCACACATGTTTTATTCTTTAAAATGTTTATTCAAATTGCTTTCTACGATTTATATACATATCTATATGTTTTTGGAAAAGAGCAAAGTACAGATGGAAAATTCAAAATATTTTATTTGTGTTGCCTACTTTAGTGCATAAATGCTACAAGGTGATACAAGTGGCACGCACATAATTAGCCATTTCAAAAGATAAGCAGCATTGAAAATCCCAATCCTTTCACATAAGCCTATTTACAAATAGGGGTAAATGTGACCTAGTAATATGATAGATTTTTCTATTGCTCAGGCAATATGAACTTAAAAAGCCTTTGTACTCTCATGCCATAACTGCAAATAAATCACAGCTGACAGTCAACAAGTACTCATTGCACAATTATTCAGGTAGTTTAGTGTTGAAACAGGCTAATGTAGAACATCACTGAAAATGAAGAGTAATACATCAGCACGTACCAAAATGCTACATACAAATCAAACCTTTATATAAATATGTCATTGTAAATCTCTGCCAAATTTGATAAGCAAGCATGTATACATTGGCAGTCCACACCTTCAGAAGTATTTCCTTTGAACAGGTGGGAAATACAGCTCTAGGAAAAGCCACCAGCATTTTAAGGCACTGAGGTAATGTGACATGAAAACAAAAACACTGATTCTGTATCATCTAATGAACGTGGCATCAGAAATTCACAGCACAAATTATATTCACCTGATTATAAGTGATTCAAACGTACAAAGGTATGTTTAACTTTTTGGCAGGGTATAAAACTGACACCCATGTGAAAAACGTGTTTTGTTACAGGATGCCAATCCTTAAAATAACCCAGCTCAGTCAACTGTTTAAGGATTCTGTATGTCTAACCCTTTTAGAAAAGTAAACAGCATAAATTATGTCTTTAAGAAATAAAAGTGTAAGTAATTGCTACTGTAGCTTATTATTAAATGCATATCTCAGATACTGATCTGACCTATCACCACACTAGATTTCATAGGCTCAGATAATATTTATATATACTGTGCATAACACCCCTGGTTACTTAGTTTCATTACAAGATAAATAATCAATTAATAAATAAGGATACATGAGTTATGAATTAATAACCACATTAAATATGTTAATCAATATACTGAGATAGCCATCGAAAACCTTCACCATATCCTTGTCTCTTCAACACACTGCACATAAAGACTTCCATTGGCCTCAGGTTGAGTTCTTTCAGTGATGCATTCCCCTGTGTGGACACATAGACAAAATAAGACCTTGTATTGCTTCAGAAAACTTGAAACATTTGATTGAACATTACATACCAAACTGTGCAACACATGTTTTAAATATTATTCCCTCATTGACCTACCTTTCCAGTGGTGTGTCCATAAAGACCAAACATTCCTCTCAGCGCATCCTCACTAATTGCTTCTGGCCGGTCAATTTTATTCCCCAAAATAAGGATTGGCACATTGGAGATGGTTTCATCGGTTAAGAGGGCCTATGATATATAGAGCAATCATTATTATTCAAATATATGGCTGTTTTGAATGGTGTAATAGGGAAGAAATTTAAATAAGTGCTTTGAAGTCAGTGCTGTGACATTCCTTTTGATGTGTTCAGGGTTAAACTTTCATATGTAACAATGGCCCTGTTTACACCTGGTATTAAGACATGTTTTGGTCGATCGGATAAGTGGGCGACGCTAAATCAAGGTGTAAACGGGGTCTAAATGTTTTGAGCTTGTCCACTTTCGACCACTTCCAGAGGTAGTCGAAAACGCATTAGACCGGTTTGCTTTCATAGTGTAAATGCTCATGTGGTTGAATGTGTTCGAATCTACCTACTGACTTCATGCGTAAACATTATGGGAAGTCTGGTAGCTAGACAGACGGGATTTAAACTTTAAACCCAATTTGGTTTGAAAAACATACCAACCAGAATGTTCTTTCACCATCCCTGATTTCTAACACTCACTCACGGCATTCGGCCCGGTCTTGCGGCTGTCAGAGCAGAAACGAAAGCTTCTGCTTTCCGTATGTTTTTCCGTCATATCCTTTCGCATTCATATGTAAATTGCATGCTCTTATTTCATCCAGTAGATCAAAAGATCTGAAAAAGGCCATACATTTATCCGCTCATAGACCCTTCCCTCAAAGAAATCAGGACAGAAGTGGTTGAAAGTGAACAGAAGAGACGGATTAAAACAACAGGTGTAAACAGGACTGTGCCTCCCTTGTCTACTTGGGATCCGGTCGACCAAAACACACCCTAAATGTAAACAGGGCCTATCTTGTCTTAATAAAACCCTTGATTATATATATATATATATATATATATATATATATATATATATATATATATATATATATATATATAAAGGAAAAGTAGACTTACATCTAACTCAATTTTGGCTTCTAGTAGTCGTTCATGGTCAGCACAGTCAACAAGATACACTATCCCATTTATTGCTGGAAGATAATTCTTCCAAACTCTTCTTGCTGAGAATTAAGAATAGACAAGATCCATTTGCATTATGTTCGGTTGTTCTAAAATTTCAACAACAAAAAAAATCTATTTTGTTTTATAAATCTGCTTTTGTTTAATTATAGCATACATTTTTTAACTCTTAAATTTAAACTCCAGATGTATTAATCATTTATTATTAAATTCTATATTTACCTTGAGCATGACCACCCAGGTCAAATGTTGTGAAAGTCATCCCAGCAATAGACAGTTCTTCAGATGCTATAGCAGATAGGACAAGATACAGTACATTGTGCACAATGTTTGCTCCAACAAATGTAGAATTCAGCTTGTAAGAATAAGAAATCCTGTTTTTTTTTGTTTGTTTTTTTTCACTTTCCTTTCTAAATGTATACACCTCATATTAAAACAGTAAACTATGTGGCACTTTACTACTTACTAGGGTGAAGTGTTGGAACATGCTGCCCAAGTCGATCATCTTTAAGCATGTGCAATAATGTTGTTTTTCCGGCATTGTCTAATCCAAGAAAAACTAATTTCCCAGACTTTTTATAGAGTCCTAAAAGGAAATATGAGAATGAAAACACAAAAAACAGTTGCATGATGATTTGTGCTCATCTGTATTTCAATATCTGGCTAATACTTTACCTAATAATTGTAACACACTGTTGAATCCTCTGTACAGCCAATCAAATATGAAAGACATTTTCGTGGCCTGATCCCTGAAATGAAATAGCAACAAAATGAGAGATTTGTTTCAATGGACTAGCCTACTGCAAGATCCAAGACTTTTCAATGGGCTCTGCTAACTCCAAAATAAGCTCTTTACCTAAATCTACTGTAAGCATGTGAAAACCAACCGGTACTACGTTACTAAAATGACCTAAGTTAACATTTTGCCTTCAAGAGAGCATTTAAGAAAAGAGACACAAAACCCCTCGTATAACAACCAATATCCCGCACACAACTTGAGCAAGAAACTATTTCTAGTTGTGAGACCTTGTCACTTGACGCCATGGATATAGCACACAGACATAGCTGTCACTCAAGTGACGGCAACTAAAGCTCAACTCCAAGAACATTTCTATACATTCAAAATGTTGGTAATTAAGTTGAATACACATGCAACCAAATATTATTGTTCCCAAACTGTACCTTAACTGTAACCGCAGTATACACACAGCCCAAATGTTTAGCGCGTGTTTTCTAGAAAAGCGCCGTCAATACAGTGGAGGCGCTTTATAACACACCGAAAACAACAGCCAGAAAGGTTGATGCTGGTTAAATGAGCAAAACAGAGCACTGTGAAGGTAAACATGCTTAGGATGACGTTATAAATAAAACCTCAAAACCTGGCTTTTGGTGTTGAAATTTGTCTATTAAACATCCAGTCACAAATATTTTAACAATTGCGTCATTTGTAAATAAAACAGAAGACAGTGCATATTCGTGTCAGTACCTGAAAGGGTACGTCCGCTTGTAGACCAGTCAGTCCGGTCTGTGTTCTTCTGCTAAACACCAGCCCGAATTTGACGTTTAACCGGAACTGCGTAGCTGCACAGGGTGGTCTCAGATCGATTGTAGGTTAATGCGTTGTCATTTGCTTGCTAAATGTTGACTGACCCGCAGATGTGGGGTCTGACAGCTAAGGTTTACATTTAAAAGTTTGGGGTTGGTAAGAATTTTTGCAGTGTTTTTTTTTTTTTTTTTTTTTTTTTTTTAAAGGTCCTATGCTCATTGATCAGAAATACAGTAAAAACAGTAATATTGTGAAATATGATTACAATTTAAAAGAACTGAAACATGGCATATCCAGTCACCATTGACTTTCACTGTATGGAAAAAAAAGTGAATGATGACTGAGGCTGTCAGTCCCTAATAGTTTGACTAACATCTGTTGTTGCACAGAAAAAAGAAAGTCATATGGATTTGGAACAACATGAGTGATTTGACAGAAGTTTCACTTTTGGTGAACTATCCCTTTAAAAGTGATGCGTTTTGGATGTAGCAGCTCTAAAGGACCAGCATTTGTTTTGTTTTTTTTTGCCCACACTGGCATTATGGATCCGTATACATCAGCTCACTCTTATTTGTGACAATTATATTTAAATATCGCAATTATTACTGTTAAAATTCAATTTCTGTAAAGGCAATCTAATACAGAACAAAATCCATTAACAAAGAAGCAGCAGTGTCATATCTTCCTGGGACCCAGGAGGAATAGACTTTTGTCCACTGTAGTGGACATTATATTTTAGTGAATTTCTCTGACACCATACATGTCACATGTCACAACCTGGGTGTCCTGTAAAGAGCACATTCAGGGCTTTTCAGAGACACCAAATGTTTGGAGGCATTCATTTAGTGATCAAATGTAGCACTCTTATGGAAATCTGATAATATATTGTAATTATATATCTAATATATATTATATAATTTACTATATAAAGTAAAATGGTGCATCAGTTCATTCATAACATAGTTGAGAATCATCTTTATACAAATTTTGGTTAAAAAAAATCCTGAAACCTCAAAATGTATTGGTGATTAAAAAAAAAATCCCATTGTTTTTGCCAATACATATAATTTCATGTCATTTTATTTTTTAAACAACTGAGTCCTGGTGTCCACTACAGAGGACATGCCATTACATATGAATAAAATATAATTTATCAAAAATGTTTTGTTTTTTTTACCATTTGTTTCTTATGCTCTAAACAATGTGATGACATAAAAAAATAAATAATAATTCTGGGTCTCAGGAGGATATGAGAAAAAGGTTTATTAAGCATTTGTTCAACAGCATACAGTACCTGAGTTTGACCAGACTGTTAAATATCTTTAGACTGTTTAGTATTTCTACCTTTAGTATCATTAATACCATTATCAAGTTTAACATAATTTAGCAAGCAATTGGTTAGCTCCTCTAACTGTTAATTTGAGATTCAATCTCCAGATAAGGTGTTAAGTGCCCATGTTTTCATTTAATATCCATTATTCTAAACCGAAACTGACATACAAATTCTAAACATGATCAGACTGGTCCATTAACAGTGTTCTGTTCTTTAGTTCTTCGCATAGTAGAACCACTTGTCAACTGAAAAAGAAAATGAAACAATTTATATATATGATGGCATATCTTAAAAGAAAAACTGTTATTCATTTGTAAACTCAAATTGAATGGATACACAACAGTAAAAAAATAAATAAAATAATAATAATATAGAACTAAAATGACAGATTTTAAGAGATCTGATTTGTTAATAAAAAAAAATAAAAAAAATCAAACCTGAGCTTGGAACTTGACTGGCATCTCCACATGGGCATGACTGATAATAGAAAGAAAAATTTGTTTCAGTTACCACATTATTGTTTGACAAGGCACCACTATAAAAGTAATACATCTGTATATACAATTTATTCAATAGTGAATAAAGTCCTGTGAATTCAAATAAAAAAAAAATAGTTCATACTTCATTAACAACTGCTTTGGCTTCATCTGCCGAACAGCAGAATGGACTGTCTCCATCTGAGACACACGTGTTTTTGCTGCACAGTGAAAGAGAAAAAAGCAATGATTTGAGGTAAAAAGAATACAAAGCACAGAAAAATTCTCTTTATTTTTATATTACATTTATTTTTTTCCATGTCTACATCTTAATATGTTATCTGAATTGATTGTGAATGAAAGCGCAAACAGTCAGAGCTGAAATAAAATACTATGCAAATGAGCAAACAAATGCAGCCTGCTGAAGAAAGATTCCCATACCAGTTTAGTTCTCCAGCATTAGTTTGTTGTGAGATAAGTGCCTTCCAGAAGCCATGGGTGGTTTTGATTGTCTCAATGGCAAAGTCCTGGAATAAAATGTAGCATATTTTTAGTGCTGTAAAGGCTTATGACCAATCACAAATGAAAGCTTGTGCACAGCACTTTTTCTGAGCAACATACCTTGTCTTTGAACTCTCCGTTGAATGCAAACTTGTTTTCAGGTTTCCCATCAGGTACCTTGTACCTCCTGAACCAGTCAACTGTGGCCTCAAGGTAACCTGGCTTGAGTCTCCTCACATCACTAATGCCTATATTTCACATCAGATGAATGAAAACAATCACATGTCTGCCTCTCTCTCTTCTGAGTCAACAGGAAAGCAACGAGTGTTATTTACTGTTCAAGTCCTTTGCTTCAGGGTCATCAACGTTGATTGCAATGACTTTCCAGTCAGTTTCACCTTCATCAATCATTGCTAAGACACCCAGGGCTTTCACTTTGATAACATCGCCACGATTGCACACCTGCAGATCAAGCATTGTGGAGTTTGTTCATCTAATCCAACTTTAACTGAACAACGACAACTTGCTTCATTATAAATATGGCTTAATTTCATTCAATACTTCAAATGACAAACACCAATATCAATACCTTGCTACCAATTTCACAGACATCGATCGGGTCATTGTCACCACAACATCCTGTGTCATTGTCTTTGTGCCCGGGGTCTTCCCAAGTCTGTCAAAAAATATTTAAAGAAAGTTGTTGTAAAATCTACCAATAAAAAGTGTATCATGGTTTCCACAAAATTATTAAGCAGCACAACTGTTTTTAACATTGATAATAATAAGAAATGTTTCTTGAGCACCAAATCAGTATATTAGAATGATTTCGGAAGGATCATGTGACCCTGAAGACAGGAGTAATGATGCTGAAATTCAGCTTCACCATCACAGGAATAAATTACACTTTAAAATATTAAAATTAAAAGGTCTGTTTTATTCTATTTAATGTATGATCAGTGCTGATTTAAAAGGCTTACTTGAGGGATTGCTCCATAATTCCAAATATACCCTTTGTGTGGGAAAACATTGGCCACATAGCGCAAATTGCCCTTCTTCACATCTTGCTTTATGGGGTTCAGAGGGTCTTTTGTAGCAATCTGAAAAGTAAAGCATAATGTTGACTTGCACAATATTCATATTGCAGACACCAACTGGTTGATGATTTTGTCTGAATGTAATACACTTCAAATGTAGGTTACCACTTAGTCCTTGTAAATGTATTGTATCCATTAATGTTTTAGGTGTGTAAATATATGGCCTTACAAAATATAAGGCCTGTTGCAAAGTCCTCCATTCTATTGTTTTATTGTGTTATATTGCAAGTGGTGTAGTTTTGTACTGTTACTGTTGCTCATACCTCCATTTTTGCATTTGTCCATCTTGGTACTTCAACAACCACGTGGAAAATGTTCTACAGAGTAAATAAAAATGATTTATTAAGAAAAAAGAAGCAAGTAAGTAAAAATTCATATTAACAGTCATATTTCTAAAAAGAATACAAAAAATGTAAAGCCATGAGAATGATTAATCATAAAGTTTGACACACATAAGATATCAGAACAGTCCAAAGTATTGAACAATTTAAAATGACACTGTCAACAGGGTAAAGGTCACTCCTCTCACAGACTAAGTCCCTTCACCCGATAAAGAGCTGATATACACTGCGCTGTGCTGGATTGTGAAATGACCATACATTGCCAAAGGGCACCCCCAAGAGAGGTGGGTATCAACACTGTGACCCTGACAAGAGAAACTAGGAACATTAAAATTCTGTACCTGAGCTTCATCTGCACACATGGGTATGTCATGGAATGGTGAAATATACTTTCCATCTGAGTTCTCTGTTAAAAAAAGAAAGTTATATATGTTACATAATACTTCTATACAAATAAATATTTCAAAAGCATCTGTGTGCTTCAATTACTTGTACATCTGATCACTTAAAACCTTGCAGAGCAACAGTTTTCCATATTAAGGCACAAATAAAAATAATAATATTGCCTAGCTCTTATTCGCACACAATGTCCATCATGAATAACATGTAATGAGTTGAAATCTTTAAAGCCTTCACTCTTAAAGAGAAAGTTTACCCTTCCCCAAATCTGCATCGTTTACTTGAGTAGAATGTCAAAACTGCTCTTTTCCACTCACACAAAAGTGACCACAGCTGTCAAGCAAGAATTTCATGGCAATATTTTTAGTAATTATAAAGGTACACAGAAATAAACTCATTTTAAACAGATTATAGGCACTGTTATGCAGTACCTTTTGGCTACTGTAGGTAACCATTAAAAATGAATATGCCTGCGTGATAATTTAGGAAAATATTTCTATAAAAGTGTATACCAGACTTTAATAAATATGTTCTGGTCAAGCCCAGGCATTCAAACTTTATTAAATTAGTTTGTTTTATGCATTTTTTTAAGCAAGACAAGTCAGAACATCAAAGAACTGAAAACATAGGCTAGAATTGATCACACCACTATTTATGTTAATTGTATGAAAGCAAGAAGCTCAGATATTCTGAACTCGGTGTTCTACAGAAGAAGGAAATTAATATGGGGTTGACTTTGAAACTTAAATTAGTAAGTTAATGATAATGATGCTAATGGTTTTCCCCAGTGTGCATATAATCTGTCAATCATGTTACTTGTCAAGAGAGAGGTGATGATGTCATGCTGCTGCTAAGGATGAGATGTCTAATGCACAGGTGGCAACTTAATAAACAAAGCACGTCCAATTTTGAGGAGACTCATTCAGTATATCTGGTTAATATACTTGATATTTTATTTATCTGAGGTAATTTTTAAACAGAGCAGACAAAATAACAGGGCCAAAAATTATATTCTGTGATATGATGCAATAAGCGACCCTGTATTTTCCCGTCCTTCATTTACACATTTTAAATGGACGTAAGTTAAAAAAAAAGTTGGCGATGTTTCTCTGTTTGGTAATAATACTACATTGTCGTCCATTTGGTACTTTCAGCTTTTACTATGTAACCGGTAACGTTACACAGGTTTAGTTAATTTGAACGAAGAATAACTTAAACAAACCCACAAATAATTAGCCATTAAAATAAAGTTTTTGGGCTGAATATCAATTTAATATCGTAAATTCATCACATTTACTGTCAAGTTTAGGTCATAAATGACGCGAGGAAAAGCGACACGTGGGACTTGCGGCCCAACCCCTTTCATCTTAATTCAATTAACCTCCCAGACCGTACAAACTCATCATTAATCCCTCAAGAACAGAATTCATACTTACTAAAATAGAGCCTATAGCTCAAAGTGTTAGGGTTTCCTCTTTCTTCAACGGAGAAACTCATATTGTGCGCTATTGTGTATTGATTCCGGTAGGCTGTGTGTTAAAGGACAGCAGCTCAAGCTTAGGGAAACCGCGCATGCGCACTTGCGCAGAGGCTGAATTGCGCATAAGAGTGAAGTCTTTGTACATCTGATTTGTGAATCGATAATGATGGTCGGTGAAGAAAAGAAAAAAACCTTGTAAACAAATTTAAAATATAAACATTTTAACGCATTAAAGGGGCTGTTTTGTTGCTCTGGTTCACAGCCTGGTCAAGTTGATGTTCATCTGGTTTAGCTGGTCAGCAAAGTGATCTCCCAATCTGGCTCTATTATTTTTTATATTTTGCCGTTGGCGTTCATGCGATGTAATTCTCCCTTGACGTCATATCCTCCCAGCGCTCTTCGCTTCCTGCCTGGCGGAGGGAGGGGACGGTGCTGACGGCTGGGAGGACGAGCTGAACGTGAAGAAAGCCTTGGGAAAGCGATAAGAAACGAGGGGAAAGGGCCCGAGGTTTTTACCTTGCATCGGGAAAACTTATCGCTCGACTCTGATTAGCACCCGAAGCAAAGTGCAATGTCGTCCAGTCGTCAGTTTAGTGAGAGCAGGACCATCCCGACCAGGACGGTGCTCATCAACGACTCAACGCAGCTACCTCACGACTATTGCACCACTCCTGGAGGCACTTTATTCTCCACCACCCCTGGAGGTAATAACCCGCCTGAGACGTGTGCTTTATGTCCCGGCTGATATCTGCAGCCGTTTGCTTGTTGTTTACATGGAGACAGTCTAATGTTAGAGGGTGGCCTGTGTTGGCCAGGAAGCAGTAACCACATAAAAGGCTGTGACTCAAAACGTTCTGTTCTGCCTGCTGCTTAGACAGTAATTTTAAGGGCTCGTATGAAAGTTTAGTTATTTTGCATGTAGACAGTCTGGGAATGCTCAAAATGTTAAGACTTTTAAATCGGCGATGGCCAAAGATGTTGCCTAGGAAGGCAACTGACTGGGCTTTTGAGACACAGACATGTAGTTCAAAACAAAAACAGCGCCGCCTGTGATCGCTCTGATCAACCTGATTGGTTCGCAGTGACTGATGGACAGAATAGGACAGAACAAAGAAATGCATTCCATTAAATTAATTCAGAGAGCGCCACACATAGCATTATACATCCTACCAAGTGTGATCTTGATTGCTTTTGATCAAAAAAATATTGTTGTGCATCTGATTTGCATTGAGTTAATTATGCTCAAAGGACTATATTCTTATTTTTTGTGACCATTCATACTAAATTAGTCATATTAATCATCTTTGTGATTTCAAATGCACAACAATGTGTCATATAATTGTCTATCTCACCCTTTTTCAGGGATATGATCATCATTTATTCACCTTCATGTTTTCATTCCTATATGACTTGCTTACTTCTGAGTAACACAAAAGGAAAGATGTCATATTTCTTTAGGATTGTTGTGCCATGCTGGTAGTTATGCAATAAAACTTGATTATAACGGTATGTTTGTTGTGACAATGCAGGAACCCGAATAATCTATGATCGTAAGTTCCTATTAGACCGGCGCAACTCGCCCATCGCCCAGACCCCACCAGCACACCTGCCGGTTATCCCAGGAGTGACGGGCAAGAACATCCTCAATGAACTCAAGAGGAATGAAGCTAACAACATCAACAACCATGATGCCAAACCAGCGCAAGGTTTGTCTTTAAAACCGACCGAACTGGAACTGTTTTCACTGGAACCACCCTGCTTTGTGCTTGCTCATCTAATATATACACAAACAGTAATGTATCTGGTCGGAGGTTTAGACTATAGTGTTAACTCACACCCTTCTCTTTTACTTTACTAGTGGTCATGCATGATGCACATGAGTTTTTTCTTTTGTGTTGCAGCTGAAGATGCTCAGTTTGAGATGGACATCTAAAGAAGAGGAACCAACGTGAAGAACGATTAATTACCTGGTACCTGTGTGCCAGTGGCTTGGCTTGTAGAAACCAATGTTGTGAGCCCTCACCTTTAGCTCTCTCTAGCTGCTGGGTGCTGCATAATCATGGGGATAAATGACTTAAGTTTGCCCAGTGGAGCCCTGAAAGTTAACCTGTTAGCCTGATGAGCTCTTTTTGTTTAGGTTTCAGGGCTGCCATCAGCTGTGCTTGCTTAAGTCACAGAGCAAAGGAAAAATTCTTTATTGTAAGTGCCCGGATATATTACCAATTTACTGTAATAGACTCATAAACAAATCAGCCATCAGAGATTCACTGCTGATAGTTCAGAGTACACTGTTCCAGTTGATACCCTTAATGCAGTCTACTTTGTTCACATGTAAACTGATTTGCAGTCAAGTCAGGAAATGCAATTATCTGCATGTTCATGTCCTACCAAATGTAATATATATTTTTTTTCCATCCAAAAAAAGTTACTGGTTACAGTTACCATTTTAATTTTAAGGGACAGCAGGATTATCATAATAATTTTGATTAAAAAATGTTAAAACATTTAACTTTTTTTCAGTTCAAAACTATAGTTTTATAGAATTGTACAAAAGCATTGAAACCACAGTCCTTAATCACTCATTTAATTTTTACATGATTATGATCCCAAACAAATGTATACAGATTTTCAAATCTTATTTAGAACTACCCCAAAACGAGCATGAGCAAATTCTTCAGATTTCCTTAAGGTAAATAACATCTGATCACAATTTTGAAAGACCAAACTGTTACTTTATTTCAGAGAGAATGTCTCCGTTTAGATTTGTCCTGCTAACAGTATGGTTTGTACTCACCTTTGCATGGCGAGATATGTGTAGCGTCAACATCAGCTCTGTTGTAACGTCCTCTGGTAAAAGGTAGACAATACCCAGTACTGTTGGACTGGATGAAGGGTTTAATATACTTTATGAAATGACGACAAAAAGAGAGCTGGTCTCAGGAAGCACCTGCTTTATGTACCTTACAAGTACACATCATCTTATGGCTCCTTTCATGGGAGAAATCGCTCGGTGAATATTTAACATTAATATCAGCTGTGACATCTGCTGTCACTTTCCGATTACTACAAACCTTGATAATCAAATCAAAGGTAGGAAAGCACTGAAGTGTTGTTTTGGTCATTTTACTATTGTCTGTCTCACAGCCACACAATGTGAACGATTCTTCAAAAGATGGATAGTTTTGTAGTGACCAGACATTCATATTTTGATTCAGATCAAACATCTTGAAAACTTGAATTGAATCTTTCCAATGCTCTTCTATGCATGTTCTTTTGGTCTGCTTCTTGGTCTTTAGTTCACATGTCACATCATTTAATCTGTTTTTTTGGGTGGAGGGGGTGGGGACAAGAAGATTTGATTAATATTGAAAGAGAATTAAGCAAAGAGATTATCCAAACAAAGTGACTTAAAGAGGATAAGACTTATTCTCCTGACTTTAATTGTATCTTTCTGTGCTCCAGTCATTCTCTGAAGCACAATGTTTTTTTTTCTCTCTCTCACGGTGATCTTTTGTGCTTAGCCTCTGTATCCATGCCTTACTTTACTAAGCTGAGCAACTGTGTCAAATACAGTTCTCTTTCATACCTTAAAACAGGATCAGTTCCTTTGTTTAATTTCTTTCCAACTTTCAAGTTGAAGATACGATCAAGATATTGCTATGTTTTACTAGAAAACATTTATATTTTTGGAAACATGTTTGTTACCATTTACTTTCTTACAGAGAAGGGAATATTTGCACATACAGCAGTGTAATGTTTGTAATAGTAACGGATTGGTTAAAAAAAGAAATGTAGTTTAGGTTCCACTTTGATCAGTCGCAGTTAAACTTTCTATCATGTATTCAATACTGGTGAAATCCTTGACAATTCAATGCAGTTTTTACGGTTTAAATCATAGAGTTTTGTAAAAGTCACATTCAAGTAATGATTTACAGTTAAGAAAACGTATGCTATACTGTCTTTCTGTAATCTATTTGAGTTGTCAAATCCCAGCTTGTTTCAACTCTGCAATATGGAATTTAAGATTCTTTTTTTTTTTATAAGATCATTGCTTAATTTTCCCAGCTCTCAGAAACTATCAGGAATGCATTTAGCTCTGTATAAGGGGATTTTGGATGGAAGTGTTTAATGTGGCGGAAATTTTCTTTCTGTATTTTCTTTCTTCTTTGAGACCCTGTTCAGTTGAATTTTAATGAAATGCCAATGCCAGTGGACACTGTTACAGCAAAATCAATAAAAGTTCCTTGATATCAACTGTCTGTCTTCTCTCCCAAATGCGTGAATGTAATTTTAACTTTCCATTGGGTTTGAAATAGTAGGTTTGCCACTAGATGGAGTACTGGGGTAAGTGGACTGCAAAATCGAGAAAAGAAAGAAAAAAGATTCTGGTCCTGTCCAAGTTAGTCGTGAGTGGGAATGTTTTCTAAGTATAATAACCACAGTAATTGTCATTATCACCATATCTTCATGGCTTTTTACGAATAGCTTTGAAAGTGCTATACTGTTTACTCTAAAGGGAGTTTTCAACGTTTTTTCTTGTCTCTAGCTAGAAGCCCTTACATGAATGCCTCATGTGAAGAGAGCTTGGTTGCTTGGAAACTCGTGGCAACACAATGTGTCCACTCCACACCAGCAGTTTAAGCAGAGGCTGTTTTCAATGCAATGAAAGACATTAGTGTCAGGGAAATAAGAACTTGGCTAGATGTTTTTCCTGCAAACTGTGCACTTCTTAATTTACATACTGAATACATAGGCAACACTGTTTACAAAAAAAAACAAGTTTGGCTAATCCTGAATTTTGTTGAAACTGTACTGATTATGTTTATCAGTGTAAGCTTATATTAAATTAGTGTTGTCCCCCAAACCTCAGGCTTTTCTGCATTTCAGGCATGTGTGCAGCACCGTTGCTGGGAGATGGAGCTGTGCTGACTGGTGAAAAGATGAGAATCCACCCACCATCCTCCTCTCCCATAACATTTATTGCCAGTGAAAGAGGCGGCTGAAGGAGGTGGCCATTCTTTCCTCCCCCTGAGTTATTCATCCGCACTGCTGTAAGATGTTGAGACTCGCTCTGCTGGAATCACACCTATGACTGCATGTATTTGGACCTGTGAGGGGCATTAATTGACAGGACTCAAGATGAGTGTGACATGGACTTGGTCTTCTTCATTTAGGCTAATTGTCTCTGTCAAATACTGACAGGTGTCTGAGAAAACGGGTAGCCAGGTGAGGAAACTTTTAATGATATTTTTACTTTCCCTATTACCTTGTCTTGGCTTCTGGACAGTTGCTCTGTTAAGTGTATAATTATGTCTTTTTGAGTCGAATAAACTCTCAGAACAGTGTTAAACAAAAATATCTAGTGAGTGGGACATTGTTTTTACAGTCGAATAAACATTTTAGACACTATATTGGTATATATACTATATATTCAATTCAATTCAGTTTATTTGCCAGACTCATGTCCAAAAGCCACGCAAGACAGGACAGATAAAAACAAACAAAACAAACAAGCAAAGAAAAAGCAAATACAATAAGTAAAATACATACAGACATTTCAGCCAATGCACTCTCAGTCTGGATGTGTACCTGGAGCAACTCACTAATGGATTTGAGAGTGCCACTATGATACTGTTGGTAGACTCATCCAGACGTTGCATAAACTTAAACATCAAATTTCTTAAAAGTGCTTTCAGTGTGGTTACTCCTACAGATACAAACATCTGACTAGCACTCCCTCCTCTGGGAACCTTGAGTAAAATTCTCATTGCATCATTGTAGGCAACTTGTAACTTCTGCATGCTGGATTTTTTGTAAGAAGACCACAGATGGGCAGTATAGAGTGGTGTACAGTAAGCTTTAAACAGAGCCACTTTAATTTGAGTAGAACAGTAACTAAACTTACGTGCTATGGTGTTTGCCTGTGCATATAACTTATAACACTGTCTGTATATGTCATCATCATCATTCATATCATCTGCAATACAATGACCAAGGTATTTATATACTTCCTCCGAAACGAACAACAACAATAATTGCAAACGAAGCCACAGAAGAAGAATATTGGCGTGCCTGAACGAATCGGTTGAGTGAATGATTCCATGCATGACTCACCTTGTCACTTCTCGCCGTCTACTGGCGTATCGATGTAACATGCAGAAAAAGTGAACAAATAAAATACCTAAATATTCTTTATTTCCACATTTTCTATAGTTTATTTTATTTAGGGCTAAAAAGAAACAAATGAAGACATCATATTTACAGTTGCCGCAAAAACAAAAACAAAACCTTAAATATATCACTAGGCCTAAACAAACTAATCTCTCGCTGTAGTGGCAATACTTTGTAAAGGTAGTGAATTGAAAAATATACGATAAGTTAACTCTTAGTTAGCCTAATTAAATGAAAAATTCTTATTGTTATTATCGAAGGTTACTAAGCATTGGTTCAGAGAATATATTGTTTTTTTTATATTAGCGGGTCCCTTGACTCGCCTGGATTATAAAACCTTTTATTGTTACATACAGTGTCTAATTATTACACAGCCTGAAAATTCTGTCATCATTTACTTACCCTCAAGTTGTTCCAAAACTGTATGAAGTTCTTTCTTATGCCAAACTCAAAGAAAGAATTCTGTATTTGGTAACCAGACAGTCAATGGGGCCCTTCAACTGTTTGGTTACTGGCATTCTTCAAAACATCTTCGTTTGTGTAAAGCTGAAGAAATAATTTCATACAGTGTTGGAACAACTTGAGTTGAGGGTGAGTAAATTATAACAATTTAAATTTTTGGGTGAACTATCCCTTTAATGTTTGTACCTGCATTGTTTCAGTATTTTCAAATTCAGAATGTGGATTGAAAGCTTAAATGAACAAATGTTGTCGTTTTCAAGCTCCTCATTTCTCAGCGTGAATGAGGATGTGCCAATCACTAGTCACTCCCACTCACTGAATATCTGCACTGATCTGTGCAGCCTTGTACAAATTCATCCCGGGGCCTTTCCCATCCATATTTAGAGATTTTTTTTGTTGTTGTTGTTTTTTGTTCTGTGACCGTGATACTCGGGCACAACTGGAATTTAAATCAAGCCCTGCTCTTGGTGCCAGCGACTCAGTATCCCAAACATTCAATAGACCAGCCAGTTATATAAACATTAAGCAGGAATGTCCTAATGACATTCACAGAACTATCATACATTTCCCAGTGATATCTCTCTGGCACAAACTTGATCTTATGAAGGAGTAGGGGGGGAAAACAGGATTTGTTTAATTAACTGTATTATCGCTGAAATCCATGGAGGAGATTCGTTTTGCTTCATGACTGACATCAAACACGTTCAACTGATTTCAGTAGATGCAAAGGCATCAGACATGTTTGATCTGGCACTCTCTTCTCACTTTTGGCTTTCTGTAATGTCTCCGTCATGGCCTTTGAATGGGCTGTCCCTGTGAATGTCTGGAGCCGCCCACACTGTCGTCTGGTTGCCAGATGTACTGTATTTCTCTGTGGCCCCCAAAAGGGTTGGAACTGTTATCCTGTCACTGTGAGAAGAGAACCAGAGAGGCACTGAGCGAGAAAGAGAAGAAAAGACACTAGCAAAACTTCAGTGGTGGTTTGTTTTGAAACAAAAGTTTATGCTGATATTCTGATAGCAGCAGGAAACTGAGTTTGTTTTGTGGGATTTACACTTAAAGAGAGACCTGAACCCTTGCTGAAAAATAAGATGCAAAAACCAAAGGATGTGAACACACGCGGCACAGCTGTGAGACCGTAAGCCATTCCTTTAACAATCAAATAACATGACAGAGATGCTGTGCACATGCAATTTAATAGTCTGACTTACTTTTAGGTGTGTGGAACATATTCAAAGAGATTATAAAGCTTCAATAATGTGTTTTATTAGGGTTTTTTGTTGTGGACAATGGATCGTTATGGTCTCACTGCACAAAGTGCATCTGGCCCTTTAAAATGTGCCAATGTTAGAAATAACCCCATGTAAAATGACTAACATGTCTACCTGTTTACTTTATATTAGTCACAGTATAAATCCTCATTCCAGCTCTGTGCAGATTATGGGTACGAGCGCCAGTGCAACTTCCCAGGCGGCTCCGCTTGCACCTACACACCAGGCTGATCACCAAGGGAACAGCATGGCCGAGCACAGGCGCTCACTACAGTCGGTGAACATTCGCAACAGCAAGGCTAAGTCCATCATCACAAACAAGGTGGCCCCTGTTGTCATCACGTAAGTGACAAGTGCAACGTGATGCTTTTTAAAACTGACCGTAAGTGCCCACTTATGCACAAAATGTCACGCCTGTGTGTTACTCTTTGAGTGAAAACAGTTGTGGATGTCCTCAACAACTTCCCCTTGAATTAAAAGATAAGACCAACATGTATTATCAGTTGTATGCCATTTCAAAAACGTTGAGTTTTGTCTCTATACAGAAATAACTGCAGGGAAGAGTTTCAGATTCATGACAAGATCCAATCTTCCAACTACTCGATGGGAAGGATATCTGACCTGCTGCCCGAGCACTACCTAGTGTTGGTACGTTTGTCTTTTTGAGATTTAAACGAAATATTTAGTGCTTATTGTTTGAAAAGCCTCAAGCCAAAATGCAGTAATGACCAGGAGATGTAGATAAGTGCATGGAAAATTGTCGTTTACGATGAAATATGTTTTATGACTTGCTTTTATGTTTTCCAGGGGGAGTTTTTTATGATACAGGATGTATGCAATAGAGCTGATGTCTTAAATACTACAAAAAGCCACGGGGCCCCCAACTTCCGCAAGGTCAAGGGAAACTACCCCCTTTTTGGAATGGGCCAACCTAGCCTGAATGGTTTCAAACAGGTCCTCCAGAGACTGCAGATTGACGGCTGTGAGGTCAGTGAGAGGTCTTATGAGTAGGATGTAAGCAGAGGTGGACAAAGTACACAACTTCCTTACTTGAGTGAAAGTACAGATACTACTGGTCAAATATTACTCCGATACAAGTAAAAGTTATAAAGACCGATTTTTACTTAAGTAAAAGTACAGAAGTAGCCTACTCGTTTTTAAAAGTACTTAAGTATCAAAAGTAAAAAGTAAATGTCAATGCATTGTTTTATTATTGTTACATGTAATACTTACAGTACCTTATGCCTCTGAATCTATGCCTGCCTGCCTACCCTCATATCAATATCAAATTTATTTCTAGAACACAGTTCCAGTAGTGGGATTGAATAAGTGCGCTCAATAACGTCCACAATGGTTTCGGACACCCAAATGGTTGTTTCCTCAAATAGTGCCCTATTTAAAGTTTTTTGTCTTTTAGTATGAATATGTTAGCCTTACTGTTATCTATAAGCTAGTGTGCTCCAAAACAATGGCAAAATTCGCATTTAGAAGACCAAACCCAACGTTGAAAATGAAAAGCAGAATGTCAGAATCCAACGTCAGATTGACGTTAATCTCCAATGTCGTATTGTGGTTGAAAATGAAAATCGGTTTGACGTCAGAAACCAACACCAGCCGGGTTCTGACGTCAACCCGACTTTCATTTCCAACCAAAATGCAACCCCTGCAACCAAAATCATCCCCTGACTGACGTTAGGCTACTACTTTCTACTCAAGGACCTTGACAGAAATGTAGTGGAGTAAAAAGTACGATATTTGTCTTTCAAATGTAGTTAGTTAAAGTAAAAAGTTTCCAGAAAAAATAATACTCAAGTAAAGTACAGATACTCAAAAAGCGTACTTAAGTACACTACTCAAGTAAATGTACTTTGTTACTGTCCACCTCTGGATGTAAGGCAATGAGGCATGGATACAGTACACTTTAGGGTCCCAAAGTGTTTTTTGCTGTAAGAACCATTATATTTGTTAGATATTAAGTAGCATAAACCTACATCAAATGTCTGTATTCCCCTATAAAATGGTGATTTTGTTCTGTCCCAACTCCCAAACTTGACTACCATATGTTCAGCAAATAGGCTTTCAAATAACAATTGCTGTTTATCTCACAAAATATGTGAACAGGAGGTGATTTTCATCTGCGTGAGGGAGGAGCCAGTGGTGTTCTTCCGCTCAGATGGAGACTTTATTCCGTACACTCCCAGAAGAAGAGAAAACCTCCATGAGAACCTGCATGACCTGGACAGAGAGCTCAGTGCAGAGCAAATAGAGCTCTCCATCCGAAAAGAGGTCAGCTATAGAGCAGAACTAGTTGTGTGAGGAGGATTGATTGCCATCCTTTTATGGTGAAATGTGTCATGGTGTCTGTTCCATGTCAGTTTTTAATTCTCTGATATTTTCTCCAGTTGTGTGACTTTGCCAAGCTGAGTGAAAACATGTTCTATGTCTATAATGACATCGAGCATTTTAAAGATGAACCTCAGCATGTTCAGATTATGTCAGAGGAGGACATTCATGTCACTGAGGAGGTCTACAAAAGACCACTTTTCAGTCAACTGTTACACAGGTATTTCCTCATATTTTATTACATAATAAATGTGTTCAAACTTTTAAAGGTTTGGCTCGCTAAGATTTTAAATGTTTTTTAAAGAAGTCTTTGTTGCTCACCCTGGCTGTGTTTATTTGATATTTGATCAAAAAACGTAATTTTGTGAAATATTATTTTAATATATTTAAAATGTAATTTATACCTGTGATGGATGGTAAAGCTGAATTTTCAGCAGACATTATTACGGTCTTTAGTGTCTCATTAAGAAACTTCTTATTACTATTTTGAATACAGTTGTGCTTTTGTGAAAATCATGATACATTTGATTTCAGGATTCACTGATGAATAGAAAGTTCAGAAGAACAACATTTATTTGAAATAAATTATCTTATTGACTGCAAACCTTTGAACAATACTGTACACAAAAGGCATTTGAAAAGTATCAAAAATAAACAATGATGGCATAAGAAAAACTTTCCAAGACACTTTTAATAAGATATTCATATAAAAAATAAATAAAAGAAATCTGTTGTAAATTTGACAAAATGTATGCTGATATATGAATAAAAATGAATCTTACCTTTTAGATTTTTTTTATTCTATATATTGTTTGATTATACATTTTTATGAATTTAGATATTACAGATTACCGCTTCCCATGGAAGGAGCACCGCTGGAGGAGACATTTGATTCCTTTGTTAATATACTCAGGGTAAGACCTCTATGAATATTATATATCCTTTTTCTCCCTCTTCTTTCTAAGTTTAAAATAACTCCATGTGAGCTCTGGTTTATTTATATCTGATGATTTGTGTCACTGAACCAATAATTCATCCCAAGAACCCAGCACTAGCCAGCAAACTTTATTTATATTTCACTGTCACCAATCATCAATCTTTGAAAACCATATAAACGCTGACAAAAGTTATAAATGTTAACTTAACACCATGAAAAATGTCTTCAGGTATCCGCTCATGATCAGGAAATGGCAAGATTTTCCATCTTTTCCATCTTAATTTTATGTTCCTTTTATCAGAGTTGGACTGACACAGCCAAGAATGAATATGTATTCTCTTTTGAGGTTACAGAAATGTATACAGAATTGTAACTTATTTACCCAGTTTCACAGACAAGGCCTAAGCCTAGTCCCAGACTAAAATGCACGTTTGAGCTGTTTTAACTGAAAGCAGCTTGCACTGACATACAGTGAGGAAAATAAGTATTTGAACACCCTGCTATTTTGCAAGTTCTCCCACTTGGAAATCATGGAGGGGTCTGAAATTGTCATCGTAGGTGCATGTCCACTGTGAGAGACATAATCTAAAAAAAAAAATCCAGAAATCACAATATATGATTTTTTAACTATTTATTTGTATGATACAGCTGCAAATAAGTATTTGAACACCTGTCTATCAGCTAGAATTCTGACCCTCAAAGACCTGTTAGTCTGCCTTTAAAATGTCCACCTCCACTCCATTTATTATCCTAAATTAGATGCACCTGTTTGAGGTCGTTAGCTGCATAAAGACACCTGTCCACCCCATACAATCAGTAAGAATCCAACTACTAACATGGCCAAGACCAAAGAGCTGTCCAAAGACACTAGAGACAAAATTGTACACCTCCACAAGGCTGGAAAGGGCTACGGGGAAATTGCCAAGCAGCTTGGTGAAAAAAGGTCCACTGTTGGAGCAATCATTAGAAAATGGAAGAAGCTAAACATGACTGTCAATTTCCCTCGGACTGGGGCTCCATGCAAGATCTCACCTCGTGGGGTCTCAATGATCCTAAGAAAGGTGAGAAATCAGCCCAGAACTACACGGGAGGAGCTGGTCAATGACCTGAAAAGAGCTGGGACCACCGTTTCCAAGGTTACTGTTGGTAATACACTAAGACGTCATGGTTTGAAATCATGCATGGCACGGAAGGTTCCCCTGCTTAAACCAGCACATGTCAAGGCCCGTCTTAAGTTTGCCAATGACCATTTGGATGATCCAGAGGAGTCATGGCAGAAAGTCATGTGGTCAGATGAGACCAAAATAGAACTTTTTGGTCATAATTCCACTAAACGTGTTTGGAGGAAGAAGAATGATGAGTACCATCCCAAGAACACCATCCCTACTGTGAAGCATGGGGGTGGTAGCATCATGCTTTGGGGGTGTTTTTCTGCACATGGGACGGGGCGACTGCACTGTATTAAGGAGAGGATGACCGGGGCCATGTATTGCGAGATTTTGGGGAACAACCTCCTTCCCTCAGTTAGAGCATTGAAGATGGGTCGAGGCTGGGTCTTCCAACATGACAATGAGCCGAAGCACACAGCCAGGATAACCAAGGAGTGGCTCTGTAAGAAGCATATCAAGGTTCTGGCGTGGCCTAGCCAGTCTCCAGAACTAAACCCAATAGATAGAGAATCTTTGGAGGGAGCTCAAACTCCGTGTTTCTCAGCGACAGCCCAGAAACCTGACTGATCTAGAGAAGATCTGTGTGGAGGAGTGGGCCAAAATCCCTCCTGCAGTGTGTGCAAACCTGGTGAAAAACTACAGGAAACGTTTGACCTCTGTAATTGCAAACAAAGGCTACTGTACCAAATATTAACATTGATTTTCTCAGGTGTTCAAATACTTATTTGCAGCTGTATCATACAAATAAATAGTTAAAAAATCATACATTGTGATTTCTGGATTTTTTTTTTAGATTATGTCTCTCACAGTGGACATGCACCTACGATGACAATTTCAGACCCCTCCATGATTTCTAAGTGGGAGAACTTGCAAAATAGCAGGGTGTTCAAATACTTATTTTCCTCACTGTATCTTAAACCATGACAGTTCCATTGTTTTGTCTCAAGAAGAACTCCAGTAAGGTTTTTTTCTAAGGCACGTTTATAAAAGCTACTTAAATGTCTTAATTCAACTAAGGCCTAATTCTGGCTTAATCTTAACCCTGTCTGTGAAATATAAAACTATGTCATAGTATGCAATATATGTATCACAAATACAGTATATGTGAGTATATGTACATTGTACGGGTCAAAATTATTGATTTTTCTTTTATGCCAAAAAACATTAGGATATTAAGTAAAGATCATGATCCATGAAGATATTTTTTTAATTTCCTACCGTAAATATATAAAGAATTTATTTTTGTGAGTGAATGCAGCACAATCGCGAACATAAATGGACAACTTAAAAGGCGATTTTCTCAATGTTTCGATTTTTTTGCACCCCAAGATTCCAGATTTTCAAATAGTTGTATCTCGGCCAAATACTGACCTAATATTGACCTATTGCCCTATCCTAACAAACAAACCATACATCAATGGGAAGCTTATTTATTCAGCTTTCATATGCTTTATAAATCTCAATTTCAGAAAATTTACCCATGTGACTGGTTTTGTGGTCCAGGGTCACATATTATGTATTTGTGGTATGCATGACATAGTTTTATGCTATTCACTTGTATTTTAGTTTGGCCAATGTTCTTCACCCACCTTTGTGCCCTCCAGGAGACCCCAAACCTCTCTGTGATGCGGGACAGCTCCAGACCTCTGCCTGCACTGCTCTTCAGCTGCCAGGTGGGGGTGGGACGCACCAATCTTGGCTTAATTCTGGGAGCCTTAGTCTTACATCACCTGCAGGGGGCATCAAAGAGCCCCAGGTACCTATAGTAAACTGTTAGTGCCATTTCATTTACTGTTTACCAAAGAAGAGCATTACTTATGAACTAATAACACTTTTCTGTAATTAAATTGTTTTAAGGTCATTTCTCTGTTTTAGTTCTACTTAGTCTCCATTTCTTTCACAGGCAGGAAATACAGAAGAGTGAACACAAATTGGATTTCCAAGTGATTCAGTTGCTAATCAGTCGCCTACCTAAAGGTCAACAACTCCTTGATGAGGTTAGAGCGTATTAATGATGTTTATATAACTCATGGTTCATGAAGTGGTCCAATTGCTTTCAAGGGTGTATTCATTTGCAAAAGTAATATAAGTAAACAGAAACCATGCCTTTTACTTCTTACAAAACATACCACTTTAGGATTTAATGAATGGTTTTATGTAAATCATATTAAGTGCTTTTTTATGTATACACCATAGGTTGATGATGCTATTGCTATGTGTTCAGAGATGCATAACATACAAGATGCTGTGTATGAAAACAAACTAAAGCTGGAAGGCATTGGAAAAAACTTCCAGTTTCAAGTGAGTCTCGACTAAAACATTAATGTGCCTGTTTTGTTTAACTGCTATTAAACTTGCTTTAATGTAAAAATGAAAGTGTTAAATGAAGGTCACATATTTGTGTCATTCACACGTTTTTGTTTTCAGGGAAGCAGCACAAAAGGCTATTTCCTGCAAAGAACACTGCAGAGTCTCGAGCGCTATGTGTACCTACTAGTGTTCAATGCGTATCTTCATGATCAGGTATTGCTAACTAAATTCGACATATCATATTTAAAAGCAGTAATGTCTGCCAGAATATGCCATAATTTGAATAATCTCTGCATTATCAGCTGTCTTTTTCCATCTCTGTAGTATCCACAGGCGTTTCCCCAGAGCTTCAGTCAGTGGATGTGTATGAACGCTTGGATCTACAGACTTCTGGCCAGCATGGACAGCTCAGAACTCTCAGCACCAGCAAACCTTATAACCAATGGGATTCGAGTTCTGGTAAGGGCTCAACCGCAAACACAATGAACAATTTTTGGTTCCCAGAACATTAGTTTATGGTTAAAGAAAGCCTAAACTTTAAAAAAAGAAAAAGTTTTTTAAGAAAAAGTTCCTAGAAAGTTAGGAAGTGGTTTCCCTAAAACATAACCGAAGGGGAACCATACACTAATGTTAGGGGTATGTTCTGCGTCTGTGGTGATGACATAGATCAAATATTATAACAGATAAAATGTTCATAGTTATACTAGAGTTTGTTCACTTGCATAATGTTATAGTTTTTTTCTTGCTTGAGTTGATCTGATATGTCAGTCTTTCTAAAAGCCTAGACTGAATCTCATTATCATGAGATTTTCTAGCCCGGGTCTTATCAGATGCGAACTGTGACCTCCTTCTCCTTCTCCTGTAGCACAGCAGATTCTCCTAAAACATAGGCATGCACTTATGCACATAATAACTTTTTTTAAAAGGTGTCCAGTGAGTTTTTAGCAACGGATCTGCTCAGTACAGCCAAGGAGATGAAAGTGGCCAATTTCAGACGTGTTTCAAAAATGGCCCTGTATGGAATGGGCCAGCCAAACTCTGAGGTAAATCCTTTCTGAAGCTCATTTCCGCTGCTCAGTCTTCTAAATGGCATCTGTCTGTACAATAATCAAAGCTTGTTTGTGCCCATTTCAGGCTCTTGCTGTTGTGATGTCCTACCTGACAGACCAGAGGCGAGGGCACTCCACAATTCTCTGGCTGAATCTGCAGGAGGAGCTTGCGCTGGAGGCAAATGGACTAATGTTCACCCCACGAGAGCCAGACTGTCTGGAACAGCCTATTCCCATCTGTGTTCAACATCCGCGGCAGCTCCAGGTTCGTTTCTGCTCAGGGAAGATCTGTAGTAGTAGTAGTATGTTTTATTAAATGGAATTAAAGAGGATAGTCTTTATTTCTGTGGCTTTATATGACTGGACTGGACAAAGTTGTTGTAGGTAATACAACACAGTACAATGAAATACAACACAGTACAATTTACAGTTCAATACAATGTGCAGTATACAGGGGCTAAACCTGCTAAAGCTTGCAACAACAAATCATGTGTGTTTAAAATGTATAGTGGTGGGGATTCTGATTCATCCAAGTGACTTGAATCGGTTCACCAAAAAGATTTGTAACATGTTACGCCCATAGATATACACTACTGTTAAAAAGTTTGGGGTTGGTAAGATTTTTTAAATGATTTTAAAAGAAGTATCTTATTCTCAGCAAGGCTGCATTTTTATTTATACAATAAAAACAGTAATTTTGTTGTGAAGTATTATTACTATTTAAATAATTATTTTCTGTTTTAATATATTTTAAAATGTAATGTATTCCTGTTATGGCAAAGCTGTATTTTCAGCATCATTACACCAGTCTTCAGTGTCACATGATCCTTCAGAAATCATTCTAATATGCTGATTTGGTGCTCAAGCAACATTTATTATGATCAATGTTGAAAACAGTTATGCTGCTTAATTTGTTTTTCATATTTTTTTATTGAATAAAAAGTTCATAGAAACATCATTTGAAATAGAAATCATTATGAATTTCTTTAGTCACTTTTGATCTACTTAATTCATACTTGCTTAATAAAAATATTAAATTCTTTCAAAATAAAGTCTTACTGACCCCAAACTTTTTAAATCTAAATCAAAAGTGATGACACACAAAAGGATACTTGTTGCTACCTACTGGTGTAAGCATTTACACAAGTAGGTGAGTCACTCAATCAATTAATATTGTTGTTATCCCTTATTAACATTGAATACCTTCGTGTGCAAAATGATTGGGGTTTCATTTGAGAAGATACTCCCCATTAAAAATTAGGCAAGTACGTAGTGTAAGTACACATTGTGGCTTATTTTAGGCCATATTTTATTACACAAGTAATTAAATATTTGGTCCACATACTGTCTTGTTAAATATTTTTTCTTTGTTTACATGTACAATAGCTTTGTCTGAAATGTGATATGAGCAATTTTTTAAATTTTCACCTACAAGATTTGTTGCTGTGATCTAAGAACCTGAGAAGTTTTAGCAATGGTAAATGGCCGTCTCTACAGGAAATGGAGCTGGTACTGAAGCAGGATGTCCTGAGGTGTGAGAAGTGGCTGGAGGTGATTACAGAGCAGGATAAACAGATGAGGATGTTTAGGAGTTGTCACACCATAGAGGAGCTCTTCGTCCATCAGAAGAGCATTCATCCAGGTCTCAGCTACCACCGGATTCCCCTGTCTGACTGCTGTGCACCTAAAGAAGAGGTAAGACAGTACACTATAAAGCAAGGTATAGATCTGACACTTTAATTGAAATGCTGTTGCTCTTTCTCAGGATTTTGACCAGTTGTTGGAGGCCATGAAGTGTAGTCTGGCTGAAGACCCTACCTGCGCTTTCATCTTCAACTGCCATGATGGGAAAGACCGAACTACTGCAGCTATGGTCATTGCCACTCTCACCCTGTGGCACATTAATGTAAGTCATTTTCTGCTATCGGCTTTTGAAGTGGAGAGAGGAAGCGAGTTCAAGTATTCACCTCCAGGGTATTCACCTCACCTCACATCACCTCCACTGATTAGATGAATGAAAAATGTCTGAACTGAGCTCAAATCAGTTTCATAAACCTCACCCTGTTTCCTGCAGGGCTTTCCTGAGTGTGAAGAAGATGAGATTGTAAGTGTTCCAGACGCCAAGTACACCAAAGGAGAGTTTGAGGTACAATTTCAGGTCATGTATCTTTAAACAGCTGCCACTGCCAATCTTAAAACAAACATTTTGTAATATTTGAACATTTTAAATGAATAATTAATAAACTTAAACCCACCTGTGATCTGTAAATGCAAATTGAATGATATATATATATATACCGTATTTATATGATGAAGTTTGACCCACGTGTATGTGTTCAGGTGGTGATGCAGGTGGTAAGGGTGTTACCTGATGGCCATTGTGTGAAGAGAGAAGTGGATGCTGCTCTAGATGTTGTTAGTGAGACAATGACCCCAATGCATTTCCATTTACGGGAAATCATTATATCCACTTACAGACAGGTAAAGTGATTAATATATATATTTTTTATGTGTTTGCTTGCATAAACTTCAACATGAAAAGTCGACTGTAAAAAAGGTCAGTCAGTGCTCCTTAAAGGGGTCATATAATGTCATTTTTGTACAAGCTAATATGATTCTTTAGGGTCTAAATTAAAAGTTTGTAATATACTTTAATTAAAAATTCTCATTAGTATTGTAAGAAAACACTAATTTTACCTGGTCAAAAACAGCTCTGTTTTCAGCACGCCGTTTCAGTGCATGTGTCTTTAAATGATAATGAGCTTTGCTCACCCCGCCCCTCTGTTCTGTGCGTACACCGTTTAAAATAATAATACAAAAACCATAACGCGTTGTTCATTATAAACGTGGGATTATGAATTATATTGAGAACGTCGTACATAGAAAACATGCCATAATGTACCCTGAGTGTAAAAATAGCCACATTCATCGTGAAGCGTGCAAGCTATTTGCAAAGATTAATATAAAGATTAATATAAAGGTCAATAAAACGTTACACTCACTTGTTCTTCTGGAGGTTCAGCAGGAACACGAATAGTTGGTACTGATCCTTTTTTCTGGAGCAGCTTCTTAGCAAAACAGCTTTATACTGACCCTCGTTTGTAACGTTAAAGCAGTCTCGAGTCTGGTGAAATGATTCGTGCAAACATGACAGCATTGACGTTGATCGTGGGGAATATTCCCTTCGAAAACAAACTCAGCCACTGCGTCTTCAGCTGTACGGATTTAGAAACATCATCAATATGACTGCTGTGTTCGTTATTACACCCAAGAACAGAACACCACAATCGTTAGACGCCATTCTGCTCAGCACTCCAGCTATCAACAATGAATTGCTATGATTGACAGCTCGCTCACGAGGGCGCGAGGGCGGGTCTGTGTTTGAAACGCTGCCGTCAATCAGCCATCGTGGGAGGGGCGTCGATATTGTGACATCACAATATCGAACAGCTTGATTTGAGACAGGAGGAAACATATAAGAAGATAAAAAAAAAAACACTGGATGGATTTTTATCATTTTATGATGGTTGTGTACAGGCACTGCCAACACACATTTCAGTACAATCAACTTGTAAAAGTGCATGTACCATTATATGACCCCTTTAAGAGTCATGTTGAATAATAGATTGCTTCCATAGCTCGTGTCTTTGTAGCTAACATATAGTAGCCTTGAGATGTTCATAGAGGTACAATTTTCTCATTTTTACTGATGCACTCAGAGCCAAAGAGAGTATTAATGCCCATTGCAGTGCCTCTGAAAGTATGCATTAGGCGAAAGCACACTGAATGTGTTTAATCTGAGGCTGAATTACTCAAAGGCCTTGAAAACAGTGACGTAAATGAGCAGAGAGCTTTCAAAAAGACTGCTTTGAAAAACCCTGCAGATATGGCCTGATGTACTGATGTAACTCATTTGGATCACCTATATAATGACAGTTATGTAACAATTGTACATTGCATGAACCGCATTTCTGCAAGGCCTGTTATAGAGATTTTATGTACAGGCTAGTTTAGAGGCACCGCTACCTTATTCTAAATGATATACATCATCTGAAGGTCTTGATTAATTCTGTGAAAGTGTGTGAATTGCTTGTCAATTTGCACCTGTTTTTGTACAGTGAGTTCCAAAAACCTGAAGACCTCATGCTGAAAGTCTGTTTTTTTTTTTAAACTTTAACCTGTGGATTTATATTCATGTACATTTTTAATTAATCAGTAATCATTTATTTGTAATGAATTTTTTTTTTTTTTTTTTTTTACTAGTGGTCTCAGACTTTTGGAACCCATTGTAGAATATTAAAGTCAAAAGAAAACTACCAACTGTGAAAGATACTTGGCTTTAAACATATTCCAACTGGTCTCAGACATGGTCTGGCAGGTAGTGCACTTGCGATAACAGGTCAAAAGTGACTTGATTTAAATTACTTAGTCAAACGATGTCCCTTGATGCTCATGCAGGTGACTCAAATCCCCAATCCTGTTCTCTCCTCTTCTCCTGTCCTTTCCTGTCATCTCCCTTACTTTCACTGCTGATAAAACATGGAAAAGGTGAAAAAAGTTGATAAATTCTCTGCTGGGTGAATCATTTACATGTAACATTAACCAACCTTATTCAACCTTATTTTTTGTAAATGATCTAATTTGAAAACGGTAGAGGCTGTTTGTTATAATCTATTTTAAATGAGTCTAGTGGAAATGTCTACATGAGATTATATTCAATAGATTACTAAGGAACTAACTTTCTAGAGCAGAAGTAGTTGAATATGGATATCACTCAGTCCACCAATATGCACCTCATTTTAAACACTGGTGTGATCACTTGTTTAGGCTCTGTTTGTGTAGATCTCAGGCGCTGTTTTATAACACCCACAAAACAAACTTACCAAAGTGAACAGATATTGAAGATTATAACTGAACTGATAATCTTCATTGATAAACTATGTCATGCCATAAGGATTTTGTCACAAATAAGAGGGCAACTAGAGGAATAACAATAGACATTTCTCCCTCCTCAGATTAAGATGGCTAAATCGGAGGCTGATGCTCAGTGGTTGCGGTTAAGGAGCCTACAGTACCTCGAGCGCTACATTTATCTCATCCTGTTTAACTGCTACCTCCACCTGGAGAAGAAAGACTCCTGGAGGCGATCCTTCAGCCAGTGGATGTACCAGGTGAAGCCAGACTCGCTTGCTTTCTTTCTTCACAGACCTAGCAAACTCTTGCTGGTTTCTAGACGGCAGTTTGACGAACCCTGCTCTAACAGATATAGTTGAGCTTGAGTTACACAAGAGGTTATCATCACCTTATTTGCCCTCTGAACAATCTTTCCTCAGATTTACACAGAAAAAATCCTGTGTTCTTAAGGTAGATTCAGCTAGTGCAGCACTATATGTGTTTTCTTATTTGTGAAGTAAATTAAGCATTCTGTCAAGGCCTCAGAAGTGTTTTACCATCATCCTGCCATCCTTTAAGAACAAGTGAACGGCTACGAGACTTATGAAAATTACTTGTGTAAAGCTTGCTCGTTTTGTGCAATGGAAAGGTTCAATGGATGTTGAAGGTACTTCATGGAACCATCAATCCCAATGAAGAACCTATAGCATAATTTATTACTCCTTTTAATGTTTAAGTGTTTGAAATGCACTCATGAGTTTTGCTGGTTTGCAGGTGGCAGCTAAAGCTGGCATCTATACCATCCTCAACCATCTGGGCTTTTCTGAGTTTGAGAACCCTGACGACTCTCCGATGACCAGGCTCCGTTTCCGCTGGCTCCCACACAGTGTCCAGTCTATTCCCATGCGAGGGGAACTTATTTAGAAATGCACAGAATGTCGAACTGACTCACATTTTATAAATGTTTTTTTTTATTACAATTTCTGTCAGACTCATTAAATCAAGAAGGGATTTAATGTATCCTGTTATCTTACATTTTTGACCATCTTTGGCTTTGCAGTGTTATGTTTTACCCTTAAAAAACACAAGACAACAAACACAGAAGATTGATAGCTTAAAATAAACAATACATGAATATGAATAAAAGTTATAATGCTGACCTTTAAAAGGTACATTTGCACACCGCATTATATAAAACATTGAAGTGATTTGCATTGAAGTATGTGGTTTTTAAATTACCCTTTTTATATATATTTATAGAACAATTAGCTTCATTATATCATTACATAAAAGTAGTGTTTTTGTCCATTAGAGCCCATTAAGGATCATTTCATAATGTCATTCAGTTAAATGAGCTAATATGGAAGAAAAGAGCACAGCTCTTTTTTCATTTTTTTAATAGCCTGAAGTTTTAGACTGAACAAACTGATGTCATTTATTTCCTCCTTCTGCTGCCCCTCGACCATATATCAGTCTAAAAAAAAAAATGTTACAATTAAAATAAGGCCAATACACTTTCTGAGTTTCGATAGGTTTTATTTAGCAATAATGACCAACTGACCATTACCTGGATGACGCTATTGACCAATCAAAGTCAAGTATACCATGTATTATTAATAATAATACTAATAATAATTAACCTAATCGATGTCAGCTGAGTCGGACGACTTCTCGTCCTCTATGAACACTATCACTTGGGAATAAGGTCTCTTGTGTTCCACTAACCTGCTGGCAAAGCAACTTTTTGTTTTGTTTTTTTGATTACTTCAGCTTGTTACTCAGGTCATTATATTTAGACAGCCGTCTAGCCTCCAACTTCCACTAAACTGTTAGTAAAGTGTTAGTCTCAAAAGCATACAAATGTCAAGCCTGCAAGAAAAAGAAATGTTAGTTATGATTAATTT
The DNA here is from genome assembly GCF_963993115.1 of Abramis brama. Taxonomy (NCBI): domain Eukaryota; kingdom Metazoa; phylum Chordata; class Actinopteri; order Cypriniformes; family Leuciscidae; genus Abramis; species Abramis brama. The sequence continues at coordinate 16,562,476 of NC_139981.1, forward strand.
AAAAATTCTTCTTTTCACAACAGGGAGAAACAACTCCTATAGTCTTTAAGGCACAGAACGCGTCTTGTTTCTTTTCCCTTATTTCCAAGCTCATATTGCTGATGTCTGTGTGCAAAGCATTGTGGACAAGTCGAAATGAACCCTGCTTGGCTCTCAGGAACAGTGAAGACTTTTGAGAAACTGTATCTCATACATATTGTAATTTACCATCTGCAGTGTCCTCCCAGCATTCTCTTGTTATTTTTGTGTCTCATGTCATGATTATAAACAACCCTGCATGTGTCAGGAGACCAGTGCTTCACTGTTGGGGACTGAAAACTTTGTCTGTTTCATTCTTTGATTATTTTACTTCCTTCAATCCTCAGTTTTTTATTTTGGCATAAAGATATTTTAAGAATTCTTTTTTTGCTGATATTACAAATTCCATCTTAGCTAAATAATACATCAGCCCCATGCATTTTTATATTTGGATGTGAGTCAGTGACAGCTGTTGTGAAATATTCCCAGATATATCCTGTCTATGTAATAAAATACGGCCAACATCACCGTTCCAAATCTACAAGAACCTTGCCACTCATGAGTCAGTGCGATTGTGGCTGTAAATCATTACACAGATGAATACAAACTGATTTTTTATTGACATTTCTTGTCATTTATAGTCATCAAACTACTCAAAATGATGTTGTTGTTCCAGGGCATCATAGTTGTTAGTTTTCCCAATGTTTCGTCATGACACAATTATAGCTGTTCATACATTCCAGTGACCTGTCCTGTACTTTCAGTTCACATATAATAATAGAGAATATTGACAGTCGAAATGCTTAGCTCTGAATTCAGAGTTAATTCATTGCATGAGGAAACAACTGGAGCTGAGGTTGCATTCGGGTTTAGACTGTATAATGAGGAAAGGGCTGTCAGGAGCATTGAACAGAATGATGCTAAAGGACTTTTTATTTTATTTTTACTACCACTGCCATACCAGCAAGATGATGGAGAGGTAATTATTTAATCTTATGCATTTTAATAAGAATGTTTGGAAATAATAGAGCGTCTCATAAAAGAAAAACGCTTTTCACTGAAATGGCTTAAAGGTATAGCGGAGGATTTTTTACTTCCGGGTGGATCACCTATACTATTGGTCCTCCTAATTGTCAATCATTCTGGTGAATCAATCAAACTTATTCAAAAAGTGGAGAGGGCGGGTCTTATCTAAAATTCGGAAAGATCCTCCACTATACCTTTAAATATTGCTCAAGGTGAAATTGTTAGTTGCTTTATTTTAATTAAATTGTTCAAAAATGAATAGTGTTTTTTTTAAATGTTGTTGAGTAAAATGCAAATATTCATTTTTGTAATGTGACATTTTAAGTAAAACCATTTATTTATTCATTTCTATCACTGTAGTCATTAGTCACTGAATCCTTAATTAACTGAAGATATAATTGGGTTTGATAGTTTGTATAATGTGGACATTGCACATTAATCATATTTATATATACAGAAAAACAAGTTACCTAAATTCTCAGTCACACAAATTGATGAAATGTAAATTCAAATTGTTCAGACATGGAAATGTGTCAATAATATTTTATATATTATGTATTATGTCTGTTGATATTTTTTTGTTTTGCCTGGGAAATGCCTATTGTGTTTAGATTGAAACTAATGAGGGAGAATTTCATCAAATTAATGGGTTCTTCAAGTGTTCACTCTTTTGTAGTAAGCTAATTGAAAACTGTGGTTTGATGTAAAGATGCTGATTATACTCACGCAGTAATAATCCTCATCCGTGTTCGACAATGAGAAGCACTTTGATCCTAAATTTATTCGAACCCCTAGAAGGCTCATCATAATATCATGGCACTATTAATACAAGTACAAATACTGTATGCTGCAACCTCTAATTAAATGAATCTGGGAAATTAATGCATAAAAAGAACATTGCTCCATATAAAAAATAAAGTGATTTAATGATCTTCTCTATAGCTTACAATTGAGGTTTAGCCACCTTGCAGCTGACATGGATCTCATGCTCCCATGATCCCTTTAGACAGTGGAGCAGGACCTGCAGTTCAGCAGATCAACAGTCTTCTCATTAGTGCTAAGGTTTGTTGATGCCCCAAAACTGCTCTGTGGCAATTTACAACTGAGAGAGGCTTTCAGTCATAATGCAATGTTGTGCTCTGATGTCAAGTGGTAATTGGCAATTAATGTTACAAAAGATAATATGTATAAATATCGGTTATTTGAACATCATGAAATGTCATGATTAAGAATGTGTAATTTCATTATCAGCTATTGTGTGGAAAAAAAATGTGGAAATATACATAGCGTTACAAAGTTTGGGGTTGGTAAGTTTTTTTAAATGCATTGGATTTATTTGATCAAATATATGGAATACAGTAAAAACAGTAATGTTGTGTATTATTTTTACAATTTAAATGGTAGTTTTCTATTTTAATATATTTAATAAACTACTATTTATTCCCATGTTGGTAAAGCTGATTTTTCAGTAGTCATTATAATTATATTCAGTGTCACATGATCCTTCAGAGATCATTCTGATATGCTAATGTGGTGCACAAGAAACATTTCTTATTATTATCAATGTTGAAAACAGTTGTTCTGCTTAATATCTTCTGAAATAAAATTTGAAAAAATCTTTTGAACAGAAGTAGCTGCCTGCTATGCCATATTTCAATCTGAATGCAATTCTTTTATGTTAGTGATCATGTGTTATGTCTCTCATAAGAGAGTGTATTGTGGTTGATGTCAACAACATGCAGCACAGCTGCCACTGAGTTCAGCAGTAACTTTTCATTTTGTTTTTGAATGGAGTACACCTATAGAAATGGCTTTTCACACTTTTGAAGTGCTCCTCAAAGGATACAACCTATTTTCTTGAAATCTCTAAGAGTAATAATACAAAGAGCCACTATTGATGCACTAATGACGTACAAGCTGCTCCTGGTGGTTGTCAATATTCTATTGTGAAGGTTTGAAATGACTGACTGGTTCCATGTTAATACTTACCTCATAACAGACCCCAGTGATGAAAGCCAATGGAAAACCTCCACCTCCATGGGTTCAAGGAGGGCTAATAGCATGAAGACGTTAACCTTGATATGTTTATAATGGATTCATTCTTTCTCATTTGTACCTAAAACCTAAAAAAGACATCTAATGCACTAGATAATTAAAGAAATAGTTCACTTTAAAATGTAAATTACCCCATGATTTAATCACCCTCAAGCCATCCTAGGTGTATATGACTTTCTTCTTTCAGACGAATACAATCAGAGTTATATTAATAAACATCCTGACGCTTCCAAGATTTATAATGGCAGTAGATTGAAACCATCAGTATGAATGGGGGGTTAATAAAGGCCTTCTGAAGCAAAACGATGAGTTTGTGTAAGAAAAATTTTCATATTTAAAGAGGCTACATGCAACTTTTTCCCCAAAATAAATGTAACAATAGCCTTTTTATTGGACCATTTATGACTCAAACATCTCCTGATGAGCATACTGACACCTTGTCAGCTCACAGTGGGTGCACCTATAAGCCTGTATCCTATTTTTCCTATTTTCTGTCGGGTCGGATTTTTCGCACGCTGTCTGCGGATGTGACGTCAAGCGCGTTCATGTTAAACGTTTCAGATCACTCTGCCACCACCGCTAGTCAGCAAACAAACTTAGTTTCTCAAACAATGTATTTGACTGTTCTTACCTCTGTAAACATGACTTCTTTGCAGCGGATGACTTGTGAAGTGTGCACGTACGAGAGCGAGCAGAAAGGAAGAGCAGTTCCGTTTTTTGGCCACAGGTGTCAGTCGCGAGTTTAAATTTCAGAAAATCGCATGTAGCCTCTTTAAAAATGTATAAAGTAAAATAACTAGCTTCCGGCCAAACAAACATACGCAGTCTACTTGTGCCTAAAATGCAACTTGTGACGTCGGAAGTAACGTAGTGCGTCATGGCATAGCATATATCAGCAGTAGGCCTACGTTGCATTGCTCGCATAAGTTGCGCTTTAGGCGCAAGTAGACTGCGTTTGGCCGGAAGCTAGAATTTTACTTTGTAACATGTTAAATATAATATTTTTCTTACACAAACTCATCGCTTTGCTTCAGAAGGCCTGTATTAACCAAGGGGGTAATCTATCAGCCGGAAACTGAAGCTTACCCCGGGGGCCGCCATTGATTAGCAGACCCTCACCTGCTGTTAGCAATCCATTGACTCCCATTCATTTTGGCGTCACTTTGACAGCGAATAACTTTACATCTGAGGCGTTTAAAGACTCCATTTGTCCATTATTTATTTCTAAAGAAACACGAAAATGTATAAAAGGCTCCATTACCTTGTATCTTACACGTTATGGCCCCGTAGAAGCAGTTTTTGTAAAAATAGGCTAACGATTGCGTCATAACCACGCAACTCTACCGTATAGAGTTTTATTAATTACCGTATAGACAGGAGGAGAAGCTCATGTGCAATCGGGGGGACGTGGAGGCAAAATGACAAAATAATTAATCAGAATACTTAGCAAAAGTTTCTCCTGCTCCTAGCTCATGGACACCTCCTACTCACACTCTCCGTCTTCTCTGCAAGATTCGGAAGGGAATGATTCAGATTTCTCTTGGCACAGCTACTAGAAGACAGACGGGTTGCTCACGTCACATCTACGTCGTCAAGCTCAGTTTGAGTCTGCGCAGTACGCTCAGCCATCAGGAAGTGAGTGCTTCTAATTGACTTCACTTTTCTTCATTGAATCCAATGGGGTCGCTGTGTCCATTTCGTTTACTGTCTATGGTATTAACCCCCCGGAGCCGTGTGGAGTTCTTTTATGATAGATGCACTTTTTTGAGCTTCATACTGATAGTTCCAATCCACAGCCAATATAAACCTCGGAAGCATCAGGATGCTTATTAATATACCGGTAACTCCGATTATATTCGTCTGAAAGAAGAAAGTCATATACACCTAGGATGGCTTGAGGGTGAGTATGGGGTAATTTTCATTTTAAAGTGAACTACTCCAATCACAAATACTCAGGAATAAATACACATTACACTTTCGTTCTTACTACTTTGAGTAATGAAAAAGGATAGAGCTTTAATGTTACATCAGTCATTCATGTTAGTGCTCGGCTAATGTATGCGCTGTTATTGATACAGTTAAGGATACAGTTCTATGTGCACCTAAATAAATAAGAAATATACACATCGGTTTGTTGATGGACATACACTTGTTAATGCTGATGGTGAGGACTTACAGTTGAAACATCTCATTATGTACTACAAACTGAGTAGTGCATCACTGAGAAACGCCCTGCTCAAGTCATCCTTGTAATGGAGGTTCGGGTTGAATAACTAGTTCTTCTAATGTTTCATCATTGGACTCGGTCCTAGATTGATATAAAATCGACGCCATCCTTACTGTCTTTACAGTGCATGCAATTGCTGAGCTTTAGGAAACCTCCGGAGCTGAAATTCAGTTTTTGACCTTTGATGCATGTAACCCTGTAGGAGAACTCTAAAACAAAATTAAGAACCTTAATAGGAGCACTTTAATAAAAAACAAAGAGAAAATAAATTAAATACTACAACATTCTTGAGATAATCCCTCACTGATTAAACAGTATAAATTAGTTTTGCTATTTTAATTCTAAGCAAAGTTCTGTCCCATGTCTCAAGAATCTGTATTTGGATTTACAAGGTGTTTAACGAAACTATCACATCCAGGGGCGTCATGCAAGCCAAAATTCTGGGGGGGCACAATCTGAGACGTTGCAATTGTTTTCTGACAGGTGATATGGATCATAGGAGGGGTCAGGGGGTTTCTCCTCCTGAAAATTTTCAAATTCTGGCTGCTAAACATACCATTTCAATGCAGTTTGGGAGGGACAGAAATACCTTAACAGAGCTAGCAGCAACCCTCCTCTATCTGAGGACTAAGTTAAAGTATCTATTTTGTAAGTTTATGTAAAAGACAGGTTGATGAAAGAACTGTAAGCTCAAATTCAAAAGCTTTTGAAGTCTACTTCATTAAAGCATGTTTACACACACACTTACTGTACACTTAGGCCTACTACACATGATTTTAAAAACAGTACCATTGCAGTTTTTATGTTATGATTTTAAATTGGTATGTGACCTAAGAACGATCTTACATTAAAGGTACATAAAGGTGCTGAGGTCTGACTTTGTGGTGCTCTGAAATTAAATTATTTTAATATTAATATGTGAAGGACTTTGAAAGAAGTTTGACAGATTTCAGTGCTGAATAAGGTTAACACTACCCCGTTTATTTGAAAATGGTTAATATTTGACAGAAATGTAAAAAAGTAATCAAATGAAATATAATATGTAACATTACTTTAGTAGAATCATTGAAATACTGTAGTTACACTGCTCATTATTATATTTTAAATAAGGAACAGATGTTTCAAAACCGATCAGATAACGTTACTATGGCTTTGTATGGCAGTAACGTTAGCCAACTAGTTTACGGTTAGACTAGGCTAGCTATCGATAACGTTACACTGACACAACTTAAGTTAATGCTCTGAATTCGCAGCTAATATCAAATCCATAACTTTTTGATCAAGTTAAAATTTCCAAATAATCCCAGTACCTTTTAATATCATCCGATAACTAATTCAATGCCGATTTGTTGCTTTGCCCACTTACCACTTCAAGACCATCTGTAAATCATTGCCAGCTCAACGTGCGAGACGAGTGAGTTGCTTGAACATACACAGCAAAGATTCTAGAGCGCTACGCGCGTAGCGTTGATATACACAGACACCATATTAGGAAAAAGGGGCGGGCTGATGCTGACCGATTTATTACACATCCAGAAGAATACATTTGTGTCGTTATAGGCTCTGGTATATTATGGAGCATAATAGGAATAAAGTTGTGACAAGCACGTGCCCCCTCACTTTGAATGGGCATGACGCCACTGATCACATCTAGGCTAATAATAATAATAATATTCTAATATTCTAATCTAATATTCTCACATCTAATATTTATTCGTTCTTTTAATTGTAATAGCTAAATCTGCCTTCTGCAAAGGTGAAACACGTAAAAAAAGAGGGGGGAAAAGTAAAAGTATGTGATGTCCTTCGGATTCCACTGAGCAAATGACTGTCTCACTCTCCACACTCAGTGAGCTTACCTATAGAAAGTCTATGACGCTCATAAATCAACTCACTATGTTTTGAGACTCACAGCCGGCGTGTCGCATGAAATAAACCACACCAAGGGATTTGGGAGCTGCTACTTATGTCCTAGTCCTAGTGAAGAGACACGAAATAGAAGCAGAGCAGAACTGACTAACAGTCTGCTCTTTGTAGAACTTTGATTTCTTTCGGCCCATTTAAAAAAAAAGAAAAAAAGAAAAAAAAGCTTAATGGGGGATATGAATATTACTCCCGAAGTGTTGGAGCAACTACTACAATTATACAATCTTACTCGTCGGGAGTTTATTGATACGTACCAGATTCAGCCGTTGGTTTACATCCCTGAGTTACCGGCCAGCGCCAAAACAACGTTTGTTATTGTTTACACGATGATTTTTCTCCTGGCTCTCATTGGCAATAGTCTGGTTGTCTATATTGTCTTAATAAAGCGCGGGATCCAGACTGCCACAAATATTTTCATCTGCTCTCTAGCCGTCAGCGACCTTCTGATATCTTTCTTCTGCATCCCGTTCACTCTGCTGCAGAACATCTCCTCTGAGTGGTTTGGGGGTGAGTGTCATTTCGAAATAATTTGTATTAGTCTATAAAACAAAGTTTGTAAGGATGTATGCAGATGTGAATTTGTAGCCTAGTATGTTGTTTTGCTCGCTGTTGACAATATCTGTTTCATTCCAGCGAATTGGGTTACTGTAAGCTTTAGCTGATTATAAGGGTTCAATTCGTCTTAAATGACAAAAATGAGAAAATTTCTAAACCTCATTTAAAACACACATGCCAAGTTCTTCCAAATAATCTTTGATTAAATGTTGTTTCATCATTTAGAAAAAAATAAAATTTTCTACAAATGTTTTGATTGAAGGTAATAAAAGATTTTTGCCTAAGCTAAAGATTGTTTTAGGAATTTAACTCTTTAAACATGTACATGTTTGTAGGTGTGTTGGTGTGCAAAACAGTCCCCTTCGTTCAGACCACTGCTATTGTGACTGGGATTCTCACTATGACCTGCATCGCTGCGGAGAGGTACCAGGGGATTGTACACCCTCTGAAAATCAAAAGACAGTGCACCCCACAAAGAGCATACCGAATGCTTGGTATGTAGATTTGTTTTTGCAGTATTTGAATGCATACATTGCATTACAAATCTAATAAAGCATCTCAATGGTGTTTTCTTTCTGTGTTAGTGGTTGTCTGGATTGCAGCCATGGTGATTGGATCCCCAATGCTCTTTGTTCAACAACTAGAGGTAGCCTACTGCTCAGATTTTTTTTTTTTTTTGGGGGCTAAAAAAATCCATTCCATTACCTTCAACATCCCAGCCAGCTTGTTCAAACATTAGCATTCAGGCACTGCATAGATGTACTGTGATTTCTGATGGTGTATTACCATTACAAACTTGAGGATTTCCCCAGGGTTTAGCTTGTTAAAGGTTCTCAGATGCCTTCTGGTCCAATTAAGGAAAAAAGTATATACAATGGTGGTCAAGAGTTTGGAATAATTAACATATTTTTAATTTGTAGGTGTGTTTACCTTCTTTTAAGGTTCTTTTAAGTTCTTTTAACTTTAATTAAAAAAGTTAGTCATAACTTTTAATTCAACAAGGACTCATAAAGTGACAGTAAATACATTTATAATGTTACAAAAAAATATATTTCAAATACCAAAAGTCATAAAAAAATATATAACAGTTTCCACAAAATATTAATCAGCAAAAACAACATTGATAATAATAAGAACCACTATTATTAATATGGCACCTACAGTATAATAATTGATATTAATTGAGCACCAAATCAGCATATTAGAATGTTTTCTGAAGGATCATGTGACACTAAAGACTGATGCTGAAAATACAGCTTTGCCATCACAGGAATAAATTAAAATATATAATAATAGTTCACAGTATTATTTGTTCAAATAAATTCAGCTTGGTGAGCATAAGAAACTTTAATAAGAAACATTATTTCAAAAACAGATCTTAATTATTCCAAACTTTTGACCACCACTGTATATTGTAGACTATTCACATAATAACATCAGTCCATTTCATATGTCACGGCTACATTTATAATGGTTTTCATAGTCTACTTTGTTATTTCAAATCCCTCTGTGTACAGGTGAAATATGACTTTCTGTATGATCTCCATCATGTATGCTGTCAGGAGCGCTGGAGCTCGAGCGCCCACAGGAAGGAGTATGCCACCTTCATTCTAGTGTTCCTCTTCCTCCTGCCACTTGCGGCCATGCTGATACTCTACACCAGAATTGGTATTGAGCTTTGGATTCGCAAACAAGTTGGGGACTCCTCAGTTCTCAATGCCATGAACCAAAGGGAGGTTAGCAAAATGTCCAGGTAATCTTTTTTACCTTATCAGCACATGCTGTATATGACTGCCTCTGATCTAAATGACTATTGCTTGTTTTATAATGTTTTCTTTTTATAATTGACTAAATATTTAAGTGCTGCTAATGATTACGATCAGACACTCATTATGCAATCCTCCCTCTTAATGCAACAGAAAGAAGCGAAGGGCCATCAAGATGATGGTCACCATTGTTGTGCTGTTTACTGTCTGCTGGGCACCTTTCCATACAGTTCATATGCTGTATGAGTACAGTAAGAACATCAAAGTGTCTAGCAAAATATCTGGTAACACTTTATTTTATAGTGTCCTTGTTACATATGTACTTACAATAGTGATAAGAGTAAATTATGCATAATTACATGCAACTAACCCTCAACCAAATCCTAATCCTATAGTAAGTACATGCACTTAATTAATATTACTCAGTACTTAAATCTATAATTACACTGTAACAATGACACCATAAAATAAAGTGTAACCAAATATCTGTGCACATTACAGTCTCAAAGTGTGTCTTCTTTCAAATTTCAGCTTCGCTTTCTTGTTTCCAGGTTACCTGAACAAGAAGTATGATGACATCACAATCAATATGATTATTGCTGTCACACAGGCCATAGGCTTTTCAAATTCTTTCAACAATCCTATTATCTACGCTTTCATGAATGAGAACTTCCAGAAGAACTGCATGTCCACTCTGTCCCTTTGCATTAGGAGGTCCAGTCACCGTGTAGATGTGAAGGACAAATCGAAAGTAACTTATTGTAAGTCTGCCAGACAGGATGAAGACATCTCTGTCATGCCCAGAAATGAATATATATTTGAGCAGGTGCAATCTGCAAGATCAAACATGCGAACATCTTTGTCATCTCTGGAGGAGAGAATTTATGTTGAGAGCAATAGAATGCATGCAAGATGTGTTAGAGACTGATATATAATCTAACGGTTATCTATTATTTTGTAATATAAATTCATTCCTCTGATTTTCTGCTCAAGAATATTTTCTTTTTATTATCAATGTTGAAAATGGTTGTGCAGCTTCATATTTTTGTTGAAATTGATCAAATGTTTTCAGGATTATTTGATGAATAGAAAGATCAAAAGAACAGCATTTATTTGAAAAATAAAAATCTTTGGAAACAATATAAATGTATTTACTGTTACTTTTGATCAATTTAATGTGTCCTTGCTGAATAAAAGTATTCATTTCTAAAAAAAATCTAATTAAAAAAACTTTTCAAAAAGTCCAAACCTTTGAAAGGTAGTGTATAAGCATAATATAATATAACAGAGGCATAATATAACAATGTTTCCAACACAATAACAGACTCTTTGAAAATGACTCAGACATTTGAAAATGTTTTGTCTTTGCTGTGTAATAAAATGTAGTGTCTGCAAGTCCACTCATAAGATTTCTGCTTATGGCAAGGGCAGATGGCCAGTCCATCACAGGGCTCTCTCACACACACAGGTCATTTTAACTCTCCAATTCACCTAACTGTATGTCCTTGAACTGTGGGGGACTGTAGGCTACCTGGAGGAAACATGCAAAAACTTCACACAGAAAGGCCTTGTGGCCTAATTAATAATTATATATTATTAATTATTATATAATTATATAAAATAATTATATATTATTATTATATAATTATTATTAATATATATGTAATTATTAAATTATTAATAATAAATAATATGCTAATTATTATCTCAGATACACCGTATTGATCTCCTTGTGTCAGCTTGGTTTGTCAGTCATTGTCAACTTGAGTAATTGTTATAGTGAGTAACAAAATTAAATTAATCCTTTATCTTGAGGTCCGATGTCATTTAATGGTGAGCGACTGACACCTAGCTGTTGAAAATCGAAAATTCATAATATCAATGAATTAGATTACTAGTGATTACTACTCGTTGTTTAATAAAACGTTTAGAAATTTTAACATCTTATTTGTCAGTTAGTAATGTGACAACTTAGTTCAGATAACTAGAACAATTTCATTTAAAGCAGTCGTGAAATGATAACTATGAATTTGTTGGTGTGATGTTAATTAAATATCCCAAAAAGAACACTTTTTTTCACTTTCACATATCACTTTCAGTCTTATATTTATTAGAAAAATTATTTAAACATTTTTTGAATACAAATTTGATTTGGTATCGCTTTTCAGTCAGGCAGTACCTCATTATACTATTCCACCGCTCCGGCATAATCTCGGGCACCTACAGGTCCTTCTTCCTTTTCCTCGTCCCTGAGCGAGCCGACGCCAAGATGGTGAGTCGACTGTGAACAAATGATTAGGAAATCTGACTTAATCTTCTCCATCCAACAATATTATAATGTCACTGCGAGCGTGAAGCACACTACGGATATATAATAATAAATTGACAGTTTCATTTAACAGATATAATGTGTACAGATATGTATTTGGTAGACCGTAAGATGATGGTGTCTCGGTTCTTACCATCGTGCTACTGTTAAACAGTGGCTAGCAGCGTTAAAATGTTACATTGTTGTCATAAACCTGTATCCGTAAACCTGAAATTAGATAGATTTCAGTTGGGCTCAAAACTAAATACTGGGTCCAGACAAGCTAATGAAGCTAAAGCGCTAACCATGGTTTCACGCTAATAAATTGCAAGTGTCTTGTACTGCACAGCGTTAGTCTAACGTACATCTATACAAGATGCTCACGTTTAATTTTTAATAATACTAATAGATGCTATTGGTTTTTTAACTATAAATTACTGTTAAGTAACTCTTCTGAGTAAGATAAGCGGCTAACATGTAGTATTAATTCTGCTCTTTGAAAAGTGCTTTCCTGCTAGTTTATCATCAAGCCACCTCAATATTTCAACAGAAAGTATCTAGATAGAATTTTAATCGAGTTCTAACAAATGTCTCTCTTTGCAGAACGACACAGTCACTGTCAGGACCAGAAAGTTTATGACAAACCGGCTGCTTCAGAGAAAGCAAATGGTAAATTAGTGGCAAATTTTGTATGCTGGCTTATTGTGATTTAGTGTGGATTTTTAGAATGCGTTTGCTCATTCATTCTTTACTCTTATTGTTTCAGGTTGTCGATGTCCTGCATCCAGGCAAAGCAACAGTCCCTAAAACCGAGATCAGGGAGAAGCTTGCAAAAATGTACAAAACCACCCCAGATGTGGTCTTCGTCTTCGGCTTCAAAACTCAGTTTGGTGGTGGCAAGACAACAGGTTTTGGCATGATCTACGACTCTTTGGACTACGCCAAGAAAAATGAGCCCAAATACAGGCTGCAAAGGGTACGCCACTGACTGGTTCTTGTAGGGCTGCACGATTAATCAAAATAAAATCTTAGTGTGATTATTAAGCCGTAAAGGCTGCAATTTAATTCAATGTATGCACTACCTCTACTTTGAGTTTGGGTCTCATATAATGTGCATTTGGGAATATATCTTCCCAAACTTGTAATGAGAAGCGCTTTGTAACCTAGCTGATTTCAAGGACTTTTTGCGTGTCTTTGCGAAAATAATAGCTTGATTTTTATTTTAAAAATTTAAGACCGATAAATATTGTAACTTTGACTCTTGTACTGATTATTTTATTTTTCTTAAACTTATTTTAGTGAATATAAGAGTAATATTTCATGTGCTTTAATTTAATAGTAATTTTGTAGTTATGTAGTAACAATGTTTGGCCAAAAATTAAGTCCTTTCAAACAAGCACAGCAAACTTTTTAAAAATTGCATTTTAAATTGATTATTTTCCTCACATCATGCAACCCTTGATGCTTGCTTGCTTGCAACAAGTGGATGGAGTTTCTTACAGCACTGGTAGTTAGTCTACTTTGCTGCTTTATTTAGAGTTAGCTTGAAAATCAAACATTTAAGGTTGTTTTATCTTTTCTACTCAGCATGGCCTTTATGAGAAGAAAAAGACATCCAGAAAACAGCGCAAGGAACGCAAGAACAGAATGAAGAAAGTTAGAGGAATCAAGAAAGCCTCTGTTGGTGCTTCTGGCAAGAAGGTAAGGTTCAGTTTTGCTTTATCAGTTCCTGTTTAGGCTTCCGAGCACTTTTGTTTCTTCTGCCCGTGATAGATGTTTTTGTCGTCACTGTCTCGGTCATAATATGTAACTTGTCATCTTTCCTCCATTATCAAATCTACATCTGGACTGTAGAAGGTAAACACTTTCACAAGTAGACTAACTGTCGTGGAAGGAGAGTCTGGAGTGATCTGAAAAGTTGACTCCAGACATTTAGCTACTATGTTGATGGCTAATGCTATTGACCAGTATGTGGTAGAAAACAATAGGCCATAGTCCCCCATAAGTAGTGAAAGTAGTGTAGTCACTAATAGTGAAGTGCTGGAATATTTAGTAATCTGTAGAACAAGCTATATTGTAATTGCTCTCTGAAAACTATTTGCAAATTCATGCGACAATCTGTTTTCTGGGGCGTAGCATGAAAGTCTGCATTTCAGAGAACATTTCTAGACATTTCTAGTGTTAGTTGAAAGTTCTGACTTTTGTCCGATCTTTTGCTCTCTTTTGCCTCCCTCGGATGTTTACAGAAGTGAAAGACTTGAGGTTTCAGGAGAAGGAAGGTAGAGTGGCAATCGGCATGGTGTGCTGATGTGATCCACTTTTACCAGTTACTTGAAGTGCTCTGCATGTTCAATCCTAATGCCTCACCCCACTTGCAGATATTTAAAAGATCCTGTGTCTCTAACCTGGATACAAATATCTATTTTAATTTATGTACTTTGAATTGTTCCAGTCAGCCTATTTGGCTATAAGTCGCTACTAATTTGTAGCATGCTGTGTGTGGTTAGCATTCACTCATTTGAGGTTAACTAGCCACTTGACTGCATGTCTGCAAGTGTGACCGTATCCCCTGGAGTATTCAGAAACAACCTGTCCCTGTTATACTCGCCCTTGAAGTGAGCATTTGTCATTGATAGATGTGATATTTAGGGATTTTGTATAGGTATTTTGTGTGTAGTAGTTTAAGACTGGAATGTTTTATATAAATCTCACTGTAATGCCTTTTCTCTCCTCTTACAGTAAGACCTTCAGGGAAGACCATCTGCCTGAAAATGTTCTTGTACATTGTCAACAAATAAATTCTTTAAAAAAAGTGAATCCTGATGTCTTTGAGTGCTGGATTTTGGTGTTTTGGCTTAAAGAGACCCCCTGTGTTGAAAATCAAGTTTAATGTTTTTTTGTCTGTGGTGTTTTTAATGTGCTTTAAGAAAACCATGTGGAAATTCATGAGTCAACACCTGAGTATTTTCTCCTTAAAACTGCAGTGAAAAAAGTAAAAAAAATATGGTTTGAAATCACTGGCGTTTTTTGCGTCACAAACTACCTTGTAACCAATCACGTCAACGTGCCGGTGGGCTTTAGCATATCATTAACTGCTGTGAATCAGGGGAGTCTCAAGAGAAGCCAGGTTATCCCGGAATATTTTTCTGTCGGGTGAATTATGTATTATGTATATGTTGTGATGAACTACCTTTCTCCACTGACACTGGTTGATGTTCAAAGTGTTTCTGTGCAGATTTTTACAAGGCAGCTGTCTGACTGAGATTGCGAAAGGTAACATGGTTTGTGTAACATTAGAATTAGCACATTATTAGCTGTTTGATAAAGTAGTTAAGCGAAAGGATAATCATTATCTGTCTGACGTAAGGAGCGATACCATTGTGCAGCATTTATTACAGTAACTTGAGTAAAGATGACAGTGGATCTCTGAGCTGGTGAAGGTGGGGTTAATTTGCATATTAATGGGTCTGTGTATACTAAATGAACCATGCAGGCATGAAAACTCCTCACCTTTCGGCGAAATTCGCCGTTTTAAAACCTAAAAGGGTCACCTACGTGATTTGTGCAGATCCGATGAGAAAATATTTATATGGGGGGGGGGGGGGGGGGGTGTCGAGGTCGAGGCCAGCATTTATCCCCTATAAAGTTACCATAAACTTCGCAGCTTTAAAAAACAATCATCATTCCTAATGCTGAAACATGACAGCCAATACGAGTCAAGAGTAACGTTAGGGCAGAAATGTTTTCAAAGTCTTTTACACCGCGAGTCTGACAACTGGACACACTGCCGAACAAAGAACCGCACGTCGGAAAGCAAGCCTGAGGTAAGTTAGCTTACAATGTTAACTGTCCTGTCAGATACAGACAGCGATGTTGCCAATGTCATTATTTTTAATTTTGACATAGAAGTGGGCGAGATAATATCGCGAGCGGGCGCGGGCGCCGTGAACGCTGAGCGAGCAGGAACAGTGCAGTGTTATTCATTGCGCGGCTCGCGAGCCTCATGTGGCTCGCCAAGCTTTAATTTGTGGCTCGCATGGCGATAAATAATACGGTGATATGATGCATTCACTAGAGATATTTCATAAAAACATTAATAACAAGTAGGGCTTTAACATAACCCGTTAAAAACTCAAAATGTCAGCTCTATTACAAATAATTTCGATCGGATTGAAAGGGGTGGTTTATCGAGAGAACATGAAAAAACTTGATCGATTGAAAACCGAAACTGAAAGGACGACGTATGACGCGCTGAACGAGCTGTTCTCCTGATGAATAACATGTCATATAAATGAGTATCCTTTCATTCTATAATTCTCCTTTCACTCAGCATCTGTGAAGTGAAGCAGGACAACGGCCCACCAGTCCTTGTTTCAGATTATCATTCAGACGACTGGTTTGGGGCATTTTTAATGCGTGATAAATAGTAGTAGTAAATAGTTTTTTTTCTCTGACACCCGATGAAACACGTAGATCAGCGGCCCATTGGTTCTTTTCTTGATTGACACTGGGCTAGCCCAATCAAATCTTTAATGTGAAGTATAGAAATATACTCTTTCAAGTATAGAAATTAGTACAAAACTAATTATGAAAGTTTCCTTTATTTTTCAGTGCATTTACAATATATGGCTATTACTATCATGGGATTAATATTATAACTATTATTGTAGTAGTAATGTAGACAGACACTGTAACTAAAAGAGTTTTGAATTTTTCTTTGTTTAATTTGCACCAGATTGATGAATTTAACATTAAAAAGCACAAAATTTTCTTACGGGGGAGCATGCCCCCGAACCCCCCTAGAGTGGTGGGGTGGGGGGGGGGGGGGGGGGGATTCATCACTGTGGGGTATAGTTAAATTCTATTAATAAATGAGAATTTTGTACTTATTTCAGCTGTCCGTGTTAACTCTCACGCGTTCCTACTCACTCATTACATTTATTTATTTATTTATGTATTTATTTATTTTTATTTTTATTTATATGCCGCATCCTTCTCACCTTTTTTACCCCTGACCTGTTTTCATGCCTGACCATGGGTGTAGTTTAAATGTCATTTTGGTGATCAAAGATGAGTTTTAAGGGATACTATTGACTACAGGGGGACTTTAAATGTTAAATAGCATAGGACTCCAATGTCAGCAATATACAAAGTAAACCTAGCAATTGTTGTCACCTGAGCTCATAGTCTCCTGATTGCTGTCCTATTTAATTTGGACTATTAGTACTTGTAGATATTTTGGTTCTGAGGCTTTTAGCTCTTGTTGAAGTTCAAGTTGTATGTGGAGACATACAAAAGAGTGAAATGTCTTAACTCTCAAGACCACTGTATTGCATAATGTAAATGTTTGATTAAACAAAACAGAAACTATACACAGCCTATAAAACCATCCACATAGCTAACCTGTTGAGAGAGTAATCAAACTATACACATACAGTGAGGAAAATAAGTTGAACACCCTGCTATTTTGCAAGTTCTCCCACTTGGAAATCATGGAGGGGTCTGAAATTGTCATCGTAGGTGCATGTCCACTGTGAGAGACAATCTAAAAAAAAAAATCCAGAAATCACAATGTATGATTTTTTAACTATTTATTTGTATGATACAGCTGCAAATAAGTATTTGAACACCTGAGAAAATCAATGTTAATATTTGGTACAGTAGCCTTTGTTTGCAATTACAGAGGTCAAACGTTTCCTGTAGTTTTTCACCAGGATTTTGGCCCACTCCTCCACACAGATCTTCTCTAGATCAGTCAGGTTTCTGGGCTGTCGCTGAGAAACACAGAGTTTGAGCTCCCTCCAAAGATTCTCTATTGGGTTTAGGTCTGGAGACTGGCTAGGCCACGCCAGAACCTTGATATGCTTCTTGCAGAGCCACTCCTTGGTTATCCTGGCTGTGTGCTTCGGGTCATTGTCATGTTGGAAGACCCAGCCTCGACCCATCTTCAATGCTCTAACTGAGGGAAGGAGGTTGTTCCCAAAAATCTCGCAATACATGGCCCCGGTCATCCTCTCCTTAATACAGTGCAGTCGCCCTGTCCCATGTGCAGAAACCCCCCCCCAAAGCATGATGCTACCACCCCCATGCTTCACAGTAGGGATGGTGTTCTTGGGATGGTACTCATCATTCTTCTTCCTCCAAACACGTTTAGTGGAATTATGACCAAAAAGTTCTATTTTGGTCTCATCTGACCACATGACTTTCTCCCATGACTCCTCTGGATCATCCAAATGGTCATTGGCAAACTTAAGACGGGCCTTGACATGTGCTGGTTTAAGCAGGGGAACCTTCCATGCCATGCATGATTTCAAACCATGACGTCTTAGTGTATTACCAACAGTAACCTTGGAAACGGTGGTCCCAGCTCTTTTCAGGTCATTGACCAGCTCCTCCCGTGTAGTTCTGGGCTGATTTCTCACCTTTCTTAGGATCATTGAGACCCCACGAGGTGAGATCTTGCATGGAGCCCCAGTCCGAGGGAGATTGACAGTCATGTTTAGCTTCTTCCATTTTCTAATGATTGCTCCAACAGTGGACCTTTTTTCACCAAGCTGCTTGGCAATTTCCCCGTAGCCCTTTCCAGCCTTGTGGAGGTGTACAATTTTGTCTCTAGTGTCTTTGGACAGCTCTTTGGTCTTGGCCATGTTAGTAGTTGGATTCTTACTGATTGTATGGGGTGGACAGGTGTCTTTATGCAGCTAACGACCTCAAACAGGTGCATCTAATTTAGGATAATAAATGGAGTGGAGGTGGACATTTTAAAGGCAGACTAACAGGTCTTTGAGGGTCAGAATTCTACCTGATAGACAGGTGTTCAAATACTTATTTGCAGCTGTATCATACAAATAAATAGTTAAAAAATCATATATTGTGATTTCTGGATTTTTTTTTTAGATTGTGTCTCACAGTGGACATGCACCTGCGATGACAATTTCAGACCCCTCCATGATTTCCAAGTGGGAGAACTTGCAAAATAGCAGGAGATGTTCAAATACTTATTTTCCTCACTGTACAACATACACTTGGATTTACACATGGAACAGTGCAGTGGTAGAGAAGATAGTGAGAGTGCTTAAACTTACACTAGACCCAAGTTATGGACAGCTTTACAATTGTTCACATTCTCTGCTCCCTTTCTGTATAGTTTATTCCAGTTAATATAACTTAACATCATGATGATAAGATTAGCCTATGTGAAATCTTCAATTTCTAAAGCATAAAAAGCATTAAAATAATTCAATAAATGGTTCTTAGATTGTTATATCTGTGTAGCCAGAATATAAATGCAGTTTCTCTAAACAAAAACATTTTATAGCCTATTCTATTAATAGACATTAATAATCATTATTACAATATCAAGAGCATTAATCGACAATAATGATCCTGTAATGAGCACCTTCAGATGCAGCTTCATGTTCCATTTTTGTAGTGTAAAGATGGCTTTTGATAATGATAACATTTTATTGGTAACACAGTCTAGTATTCTGATTGATTTTTAAGTAATTGGTTAAATTTAAGTATTTGACATAAAAGACAAGACAGGTAATCATAAAAATGCCCCTGGGAATCAATTGGAAGGGGCCGCTTAATGGAAAAGTTAATTTCTGACCCTGGTATGGGGTGGCAGTTGCAGTTTGTAATTAGGTGTACATTGCATTGTTTTTGGAGAATTCAAATAGGGTTATCTTGTTGATGATTGATTGGTTATATTCAATTAGATTAATGGTAAATATGATGTTTTAAAATCTTCTTAATTACCAAATTTTGTATTCCAAAAGTTTGTCTCTGGCACTGCCACCTTGTAAAGTTACTGTCAGTGTTACTGGACACTTTGTCTACATATTGTAAGTAAATGATGTTAATCCGTTGCTACACCATGGAGTTCCGAGGGTCAGACACAGTATTTTATCTAACCATCTTATTTTGTATTAAACCTAGCTTGTCATTAATTAGTTAAGATATGCTGTAATTTGAAATTTGAAAATTGTTTTTTTATTCTTATTTTACATTCATGGAATGTTAGGTCATGAATATTTGCCTCAAAATTCATGGAAATTTATTGATAGAAATGTATACTATGAACTCTGGTTAAAATTTAACGTTAGGGGAACGTTAGAGAGAAAAAAAAAAATATATATATATGTGTGTGTGTGTGTGTGTATATGTATGTATATAATGTTTGCACTGTTATGATGAAAGCAAGCATTCCTGAGAGTGCAGAAATCGAGTAGCAATGACAAGATCAATGCACTCATGCACTCAACAGATGCTGTTATCTACAATGCTCATTACTGCAACCTTTCATGCAACAGGATCTATGCGACTATGGTCAACACTTTTCATGATTAGTTAACCTCGACAGCTGTAAAAACGTAGAAAAAGATTGGGAGAGTTCCTTAAGTAATACTTATTTAATATGAACAGATATTAGCCAATCATAGCAGTGGGTAGGCTATTTAACATTAAAATCTCACAGCAGACACGCCCCTTCCAACAGGGCTAAAATTAGGTTAGGAAATGGCATCAAGTGTTCACTGCGCACTAAATATGATGCAATAGTATAATATATAATTAAAGATGGGGTAGGCAATTTGTTTTATTTTTGCTATACTGCTTGAAACTCTCTTCACATCCTGATGGCAATATTAGAAGTGGTCTAAATAATAAAAAAAATTACTGTATATCTTATGTGGAATTCTCAGGACCAAAAAATGTTTGTCCAATCATTGCATTCGGGTGCTTGTCAACATATGTATTTTCATAGTTGTAGAGTTGTAGACACAGACAGCCACTGAGCACCAAAAACAAACAGCAGCTGCCTTTTACAGTTCCTCCTGAACCAAAACAACGATCTTATGCTGCGTTCACGCCGTCATAACTGTAAATATGAGATGGCAACCCGTGACGTTCTACCCGGAGCTGTTCACTCAGACTCGGATTTATGCGTTACTGTCAACACTATCAACGCTGAAATGAATTTGCAGCAGTCAGGTGGTACTAGTAAGAGCTCTGTAAGGGTGGGCGTACACGGTGCGAGTTCGGACACTTGGGAGGTCGTGAGATATTGCACACATTGCGAGTCAGTTTAACTGAAAATCGCGTCAAAGCAGCTGGTTCACGGCACGACTGTCCTGCACAAATTTTATCCCGAGCCGGCAGCAATCACGTGTGCTTTCGCGCTAAACACAGAGACCGTCAATGTTGCATGCGGGCAAAGCTTCAGATAGAAAAATGACAGAAACGTGTGTGCAAATGATTTGTTGAAAAAGAAAAACAGCAAAAATCGCACCGTGTACGCCCGCCTTAAGTCGTTTACGTTTATTATTATTGCAATGTTATGTGATTTGAGGCATGAGGTAATTTAAAGTCATCTCGCGTGATGCTTTGCAGAATCTGCTCTGTCTCTGTGCGTTCATGTGTTTTGGAGGAGGCGTGGCTTTAGATACACTCTGAAGGGAGGGTGGGAGGCTAGCTTGCTATTCGGTGCCTCTCTGAAATTGCCTACCCTTCCTTTAAATGTTTGGATACGACAAACTGAGCAAGAAAACGCTAAACCAATTTTACCAAAGTCAACCTGAACTAAAAAAGATTCCAGTGCAGAGTAATTGTCAGCTCATATCGATTTACTATTGCATTGCAGCCTGTTGTTGGTCTACGAAAGAACTCAAACCATTGGGCTGTGGACCCTCGATCCGGCAGAATTATGATAGACATGAATGGGGTTGTGTACTTCTATACAATGTAGTTAATTTAAAAAAAAAATCTGTGTAGACAGCTCAAGTCTTCTTAAATATGTGTCCTTGCAATTAATTAGCAGCACTGACCTGTTCAAGGTCTCCTGATGTGGGGTGGGGTGTTAACAGTCTCTGACAGTCTTGTGCAAATGATGTCTGCAGGGTTCCCATGTAACCACAGTAACCCCAGGCCCCTGTCTGCAGAGAGCTTGTGTTGGCCTAGTGATTAGTGATTCATAAAAACAGTGAACCGGAGGGGGAAATCTGAAGATTTTATGCCTCTTTGTGTTCCTTCCTCAGGGCATTGCATTTCTCAAAGGAATATTTTAATGACAACACGCACAGGTGCATTGCAAAGCACATACTAAGCATGCACTGTGTTCTGAGACAATACTTTGTATTATTACTTTGTAATAGCATATTTCTTGCACTAATTGGTTTCATGTATGTAGATCAAACAATAAACGATCTGCTGTTGCTTTCAAGGTTTCTTTGGCATTTAGACTAAACTGACTCCCCTCCAAACAGTTGATCTGGGGCTGGAATGCCAAAATTGATTTATTCAACTTTATGGATATTATGCAACGTGCGTGCAAGACCTGTTCGACATCTTTTTTGAAGAATATTTCATTAGAATGCCTGTAAAAAAGCTATTAAATGTGCACATAATCACAGCTTGTGGATAACAATAGTGTTTCCCCAAGGATCTCAGACGTTTGCATTGCATTATAACATTTATTTGCCTGGCAGATGTCCTTACCTTGGGCAATATGATTATAATTATATTGTGACGCTGCTTATGGCGGCGTTCTTTCCGCGCAATATGATTTCTGTACGAGGCAGATAATCTGTTACACCAGAACCTGATTGATTTCAAACCTCTAAGTCAGTCAAGATGTAACGTCAATCACTGGACTATAATAATAATAATAAAGTAATAATAGCTAATAATATGAGTTAGCATTTGCAACGACATGAAGGTGATTAAACGGTGACTGAATGTTCATGTTTTGTGTTCCAGAACTGCCCACTTCGCGGCACTGTTTGCCTGGTTTTGCGCATTGACTCGTTGTAATAGTAATCAGTCACACATACCACACACAAAAACACATTCCCTGCGGTGAGGCTGATTCAATATTCCATCAGCTGATTTATGCAGAACAATTCTCCACAGGAATGGCTGGAGCCAGGGAGAGGAGGGGGTAAAAACATCTCAAAAAAGACTGGTAAAAAATAATTATCTCTGGTGTCACTGTAGCAACAATCTTTGAGGCTGATGTCAATGAAATATTGAACAGCACAATCACTTTGAATGTGATCTGAGGAGGGCTGGCGGTGGGTCAGGCAGAGCCACAGGAGCGCGCGCTCAGAATGTTCCGGAAACGTGGGCTGAATGCAGAGCGGGGAGAGAACCACAGTGTCTGCAGTCATTTAATATGTCAAAACACTCCTGCTTCTACACGTCTGCGAACCTGGCGTCTGCCAGTTTGGGTTTTCTAAATGAATGTCACGTATGAGAAAGATATATCATTAATATCACAGTGAATTATCACATTTTGCTGCTCTATCGCGTGTTCTTCCATGCGTCTTTGTGAGTGGCGATAGTAGTACAGCGGTTTTTCCTTCTGCTCTGTGTTCTACACACACTTGAGTTTGTCGTGGTCTTTTTGCCAAGTGCGTAGCTGTTCGAAAACCACTGTTCACCAAATTAATATGTTCATTGACATTTTCTATTAATTATCACAATTTCCGACTTTCAACTTTTTCAGCTCTTTTAATAAGAAATTTTAGCCAACTTGAGCACCAAATCAGAATATTAGAATGATTTCTGAAAGTGACTGGTTGCTATAAAGCCTATATATTTTTCTTCTTCTTTTTTTCTGTATTTTTGTTCAAATAAATGCAGCATTGGTGAGCATTTGAGACTTATTTTAAAAAACGTTAAAAACCCCAAACTTTTGAACTGTAGATGTATATAGGCATATGTTATAGGCATCTCAATTTAATGGTCCCAGTTTACCTGAATTCTTAAACCTTGTACAAGTAGGCATATCAGTTGAAATTTTGGTCTTAAAAGGTTCAAATGGTGAAAAGTTTTTGAGTTCACCTATGACTTATTGTGCCCTTGAGAATGGAGTCCATAATGACTGTTAAAATATTAAGAAAATAACCAGTGTCCTGATACCGGTTGATATGTAGGCCTACCTGGCTGAGCGCTAACAGATAATTTTCACAGATGCATTGAGGGTGGTGAATAGAAAATATTTCTGACTGAAAATACAGTATGGGAAAGTCAAGGAGACCTCGTGTTTTGTTCTTCATAGCGCACTGAGACAGACACCAAGGACGTCTCAACTCGTTCGACCTACTTAAGAGTTGGTCAAAGTAAAGTGTGTCATAAGCTCAGTTTCACAGAGAGAGAGAGAGAGAGAGAGAGAGAGAGAGAGAGAGAGAGAGAGAGAGAGAGAGAGAGGCGATAAAGATCTGCTGTCAAGTCATATTGCAATGGTCACATCACTACATCCAATTAAGTTTTTCTCAGGTTGTGAGCCATCGCCGAACCTCTTTAAATTTGTAACCTCGAAGACAGTCATCTGCATGCATCTTTTGTCATCAAGGACCTCTGTTTCTATGCAAATTTCTTCTTTAAAAGGTCATAGTCAATGTGATGACGATGCTAAAATTCAACTTTTTGCTGACAATTTGCTTTGAGCGGTTAAGCAAGTTAAACGCCAGCCTGAGGAATCAGACTTCTACCGATGCATGAGAATGACTGGTTTTGTAACAATGTAAAAATATTTACTGTCACTTTTAATAAATTGAATGCGATACATTGAAGTATTCATTTCTTTCAAAATGTCTGGAAGGGAATCCTTAATTGATGATATATATATTATTATATGACATATAGATATTTGTGTTTAGTCAACATATTTTTGACACAGAATGTACAAATGCAAGTGATAACCTGATGATCTGACATCTACTTCATTTTATTTTATTTTTTTACAATCATATTGTATTTACATAACTATTATGCACGGAAACACAGAGTTTTTCTATGTTGTTAGGTTACCAGGTTAGGCTAACCAGACATCTTTTCAATACAGGTTTAGTGTGGGCGCCCTTACGTTCGATATCTCCTGACCACCCTGCATCTCGCTGCAAAGGTTACAGCGTGATCTCCCCACAAATTGATTTAAGGAGTGTCTCACTCAGTCACAGTATAGTGCAAACAATCCAGCACCCATCAATAGAAAAGAGTCAGCCAGGTAAACTACAGTGTTCAGGCAGTGCTTTGAACACAGCATGCATGGCCTTTTCCATTTTCCGTGCCTATTTCTTAACCCCCTGCAGTGTTTCGTCTCTACTTATGTTGCCTTCGCTACACTTCAGACTTACCCCCAGTTTCACAGACAAGTTTTAAGCCTGGTCCTAGACTAAAATGCATGCTTAAGCTGTTTTGACTGAAAGAAACTTAATATCTTAAACTATGTCAGTGCCATTGTTTTGTCTCAAGATGCACACCAGTAATGTGTTTTTTTTTTTTTTTTTTTTATAAGACATGCTTATAAAAGCTATTTAAATGTTCAAATTGAACTAAAGCCTAATCCTGGTTTAATCTAAGCCCTGTCTGTGAAACCAGGCCATTATGTAAAAATGTACAGTTCTGGCAGCTGTTGATTTGAATATTTTATGCTTTATATCAGAGATAACAGAGCAGAGCAATAAAACAGTTTTACATCTGCATCAAGATGCATGTACATTCTGACATTATTAATCATGCTGTGGTATTTTTGGAAAAAGTCAACTTTTTAAAGATTTTATTTATTTATTTTTATTAGCTTCAATCCAACAGCGCTGGAACTTTTCACCATTTGGATCACTCCACTTTTGTGTTTGTGAGTTTCAGAAGAACTGTCAAAAGTTTTGCGTTTCCCAAAAGCATTGTAAGCCCTTATTTTCCCCACACACTACATGATTTTAGCCCTTTTTTTAAATGATTTTTTTCCTTGCCAACAGTAAATGGAGATTGCAGACAAAAGCCAGTGACAGTTCGTCCCGTCCTCGTGAGTACCGGTAAGTCAGTGAATCATTCATTCATCCAATTTGTTAAAACAACACTGATTCATGAATAAACCGAGGCTGCATCCGAAATCGCATACTTCCCTACTATATCGTAGGCGAGAAAAAGATTCTGAAGTGTGCATATGATGGACACTTACTATCCCATGAGGCCACGGGAGAAGTTTTATGAATGACAGTGAAGCGACGCAACTGACGCTGGTTGGTCACGTGATAATGACAACATGGCGAATGTAGTACGTCCGGATTACATTCATACACACACTCATACTATATAGAACATATTTTTATATATTTAAGTCGTTACTTATTCAAAATAAGTGCCTACGCAGCAGCCCAAGTCTTTCAGACTGCTGATTAATTCAGAAACAAATTCTTAACAAAAACGAAAAAATCTTATGAGCGAGCCATTGAATCATTCACTCAACTGATTCATTGAATAAAAAAAACTGTGTGTTGCTTATAGACACACTGCTCAATTTAGTGCTGGTTTCATTAGTTCATAATTTTCCTTGGTGAAGCAGAAGTAGGCAACTGTTGGCAATTGTGTGTAAAATGTAAGTTACTCCATAATTACTTCCAGCTTATTGAAGTGTTGTATAAAAGCAACATCATCCATGACAATACCTACAGCCGAATTACAGCAGTATTCAGAACAACTGCACTCTAGTGTGATATTGCTTAAATATTGTTTTATGTTTAGGCTATAAATCTGCCATATGATTGTTAGAATGACAGTGCGTTGCTGATTAAAGAGTCAGAGTTGTGGTGCATGCAGCAGTAGAGAGGACACTTTGCTTGTGTGGCAGTGGTAAGAATGACATAAATGGAGCTTTCAGCTCAGGGACTGGTAACAGATGGTCTTGGAAAATGAGGTTCTTCTCAGCAGCGCTGACGTGCACTCCCAGGCCCCCACCATTTCTCTCTTTTCCTCTCATTCTCTCTTTATTGTTTCTCCTTCATCTTTCTCTTTGCGATCTCTCATTCTTTCCCCTTTCCTCCCTTATGATTTTGCAAAGGTGCAAAATAAAGTGAACTCATAGGAGTAGTCCCACATTAGTTTGCCTTATCCATGCCAAAAGAGGTGAAAAGAGGTGCACAGAGAATGAAGAGAAGACAGAAAGAAAAGAAAGGATATAAGGGGAAAATAGAGAGCAACAAGAGGAGAGATGCTCCTAATTGCTTAGAACGTCTGCAAAGATCTGCTGTCTGCTTTCTTAAAAAAGGCTCTCTTTTGATTTGTTGCCATCATGTCATGCCACATCAGCCCAACAAAACAAGACTTGCTCAACCAATAGAGTGCAACAGTCTGGTTCTGGATGTAAAAACCTTTTTTTTATAGGCCAACTGATTTGGAACTAACTAATAAACCTTTAAATACATGCCTACTGTGAGCTACAAGGTTGTTAATCGATGGTATAAGCTTTTGTTGAAGCGCTTTTTTTTTTTTAATTATTATTATTATTATTATTTTTTATAATCACTTTTAACAGCAGAATTCCTGGTGAAAAACTACACCGATTCTGCAGAGAAATCTCAACCAATCAGAGAATTGTGACATGTAAATTGCCCTAAAAGAACTATTTAGCCCCAGCCCTCTCTTCTTAAGCACTGCAAATGTCCAATGACTTAAATACAGGTATGCAATACATTTTTGCTTCAAAACTAGTGTTGTAATTAACCTCGTAGCTGGCTTGTTTGCTTCATTGCTTATAACTCTTAAACTAACTCTATAGTGTTAGTTTGGGGAAGGACTATCTGTTTTCTAGCCAATGGAAGATGGGGCGTGTCCTACCGCTTTAAAAGCCATCCCTTGGTGACTGATATTTGAATATGAGATCCACATTTGGTATCATCCAAAACTGTGTCATCTATTATGCATTAAGCAAACAGTTTCTCTCTTAAGTAGACTAGGGAAACTGACTAATTTATAGACTGGACTATAATGCTCTCCTGTCTGGTATTCTCATAAAAACCCTTGGTAGATGTCTATAAATGAGAATACACATTTCACATGTTACAGCCCTTTCCTGTTGGACCAAGGTTGTTCACGTCTGTATCCAGTTTGCATCCAGCTGGTTCAAGTGAATATATATCTGACATCCTATTGATGTACGTACCAATTAGAGCCTCATGGTCTTCTGACACTATTCTCCTTGCTCCAAGCATCACAAATTGAATAGTGTGGAAGAGGTAATAGGTACAGTTGCAGGTTTATCATGCATGGATTTTTTTGCTGGCTAGTTCTGTCATCTGGGTCCTGGCAGCCATTCTGGCTCTTCCAGACGCAGTTAGCAGATGGTGGGGCAGTGCCTACCCTTCTCCAGGGGCTTATGTGGATAGAAAGAGAAACTGAGACTAATGTTTTACCGCTGTACCTTTGTTACAGACCAGGGACATCCCCTAGCCAAGGAGTGTGTCAATGTCAATGTGTCCAGATTTGTTGAAGTGCGTCAAACTGTGTGTTGGTATTTGTCCAGAAATTCCAATGAGATGTCATCCTTAATTCAGCACCACCTCTTCAAGCAGGACACAAAGTCAGTTCCAGGTTTTGATGCTTCAGTACATGGGTTAGCTTGTAATGGTCTCTCACTGTTGAGGATTGGCAGTGGTGATTACCGTGCTACCGCATGTCAAACAATGCCTTGACAAAGATCTTCCTGATACAACTTGAGGTTTATGAAATTCATGTGAGAAAAGAGATTTATATTCACATGTGCAGTACCTAAAATGAGATTAAGTGGATTTGATGGAAATATCAGCACTGCATTAATTAATGGTATCCTTTGATCTGTTTTGTAAAGCCATTCAATTGATGACCTGTTGAATTCAATGAATGATTTACATTTATCAGAAACAATTTATGCTGTGAGCCAGACATCTCTCTTTCATAATGCATGGGTACATCTTTTTGTTCTTTATCGTATTTTTTCCTCAGAATGAATCAGTCTTTAGTCAATTTGTTAAAGGAATAATTTGCCAAAAAAATAAATACATTTTGTCATTATTTTCTCGTTCTCATGTCATCCCAAATCCATAAAAAAAAAATGTCTTCTGTTAAACACAAAAATGGACATTTTTGAACAATCATTAAACATAAGCTCTAAAAAACACGTGCACCATATTCCAACCATGCATATGAATTTACATACTAAGTAGGTTCCACATTTGAATAAAGATATTTGTGACTATTAAAAAACTATGCTCTAAATGGTGTCTATATGAAATCCGTATATACATCCACCATAGTGTCATTGTCATGTGACTGTCAGTGTCAGTTGTCTCATTTTACTGCCATTCACAACTCCTCTCCCGTGGTGTAGTGAAGTGTCCATCAGATGCTCACTTAAGTCAAGTAGTAGTCCAAGTGTGGTAGTAGTGGGTCATCCAAGTACTTTTTGCCTACTCTTTTATAAATGCTTTGCATTCATATAATGACTTTTCACGTACTGTTTTCCACCTATATAGTAGGGAAGTAGGCATATACGGTTAGTCATGATCCACTAATTTTCACAGATGAGTTTCGATTTCAAAATCCGTGTACTGATGCTGTTAACGCCAAGATGCAATTGGTTTTCACATTTGTTTTAACCAAACATGACACATCTAACCTAGTCTCATGAGAAGTTGGAAAAAATGATGGATTGGGTCAAATAAAAACACACCACCAAAATTAAACCTAACTATAACGTCCAACCGCTAACCTAACCATGATTTTAATAGGAAAAAAACCCCCCATAAAAGTCAAAACCTTTTTTCTACAAACTGAGATGTAGGGTACAACGGGGCTAAAGGCATACCCTAAGAAAAATGTGATTTTCACTACTCCCATAGTGTATGATTGAAGAAAAAATATATATGTTTTTATTGAACATTCATGGAGCAACAGATTTCTTTGTGAAAATGAATCATAAAAGTGGTTTGTTTGTTTAAAAATCTTATAAATGTATGAGGTGAAAAGGTGGGCCTATACCCCACACAGGCTCACTAGCATGAGGCAAAAGGCACACATTATTTATACATACTTTAGCTAAAATAATATGTTTTGCATAATGTCTAAGTTAATACTTGTTCAAACTAATCACTTTCGCTAAATTTGTACTATTTTCGGTTTATTTTGATAAATAAAAGATTTAATGTTCATAAAATATGTCCATTTTAAAAAGACAGAAACAAAATTATTTTAAAAAGTAAAGATTATGAAAGCATTGAATGAGATCCCATAATAATTTAATAGCTCTACAGTAGAATTTTATTATATGATTAATCTAATATTTTGTTAAATAATATTGTATCATTATAAATATGGTGATTATCTCTGAAGTGGACACCCAGCTTAATATATGATATTTACCATCTGAATCTAACCATGTCATGTCAACAAATGGAAAAGTCAGCCGACTGTTTATTGTCATGTTAATTATTGTGCCTTTAGCCCAAATACCAAATACTACACAAAAATGAAAATTCACATCCTTTCACAAAAATGAAATCCATTCACAAAAACAAAAATTCTGTCGTACTTATGTAACTCATGTAACTTATGTCCCACAGTAAAAACAAAACAAAACATAAATCGCAATTTTTTTAAGAATCATTGGCTCCAACTATAGAACAGTTCACCTGGTTTTACCCCAAATACTATACTTTTGCATATTCTTCTGTTATTGAAAAACTGTTGCTTTAATTACCTTGAACAAAACTGAAAATCATTAATAAGACCTCTGTCTCAAAATTTAGAAATGTATCAATTCTCATTTGCTTCATAAATCTACAACATTTTAAAAAACATGAAATATTAATTTTTTTCTGTCCATGATCACGTCAAGGATCAGGCAAATTTCCACGTGCATCATAAAAAGTGCTGAGCTGAATTTTTGTACCATCTAGTGGTTTAAAAGAGAATAAAGTCAAATGCACCTTTTACCCCAGTGCACCTTTAGCCCCGTTGAAGCCTTACAATATACAATTTAGTCACCTCGTACGAATTTAGTCGTGAGAGCATGTTGGACATTTTTAAATTCTGGACATGAACATAGGCTAAACATGAGTTCTATGGGAAGGCAAGATTATCTGTAAATAATCACCTAAATGTCAGCCTGTCCATCACACAAAGCTTTTTTGTAATGGGCACTATGAACTGTTCTATAGTTAGAGCCAATGATTCTTCAAAAACGTGCAATTTATGTTTTTAAAAAAACTGTGAAAAAGGTTTGGAACAACATGAGGATATGTACAACAGAATTTTTGTATTTGTGAATGGATTTCATTTTTGTGAAAGGATGTGAATTAAAAATTTTGAGTGAACTGTGCCTTTAAGGGCTAAGGATGTGTTATTTCATGTGGACAACATTTAGCGACTTGTGTTTTATGTGGGCTGCTGCTGTTTCAAGCAGCAGTCTGTTGTATCGGCATCACTACCCTTGCATTGTGTCAGCTGATAGATACTAATATTTAAAATGTGTTGCCTTTAACCCCCTCAGGACCTGGCAAATGATTTGCTTCAGAGGCCAAGCAGGGTTGGTAGAATTCTAATCATGTGTGCTGAATCCCAAGCTCGGCTCAGGCTGCGATTCTTCCCAATCACAAAGGAAAAAAAGCATGAGGCATGAAGAAAACAACCCGAATATCCCCCAAAGACTCTGTCACGTCTCTCATTCCAAGTAGATACATATGCTAGTATTGCTACATAGGGGCTCCAATGCTTCTGGTCAACAGATCATTTCACTGTCCATCTTTCTCTCTCTCTCTGTTTTGAAATGAATGTCTGAGTGGATGTCTTTCAATCATGCATCTTGTTTTGTTCTTTTCTTCTCACAGACATTTTCCCAATCCAAGCCTCTCCTGGTGCAGTGTTGAAAAGAGATGTGTGTTTGTGTGTGCATCTCACCCACTTGATTGTGCAGGAAAACAGTGTGAATGAGAACGCAGCATGCGGCGGACCGGCAGCATCTGCACTGTAAAGGACTCTCCTGGCTCCCTCCGCTCACACGTCCCTCTGTTGTTTTCATGCGGAGAGAGGGAGTGACTGAGGAGTCGTGGCTTCAGCAGGCCAGCAGATGTTCAGTTCACTAAAGGAGGCAGGGATGGACTGAGAAACAGGCTCTGGTGGTCCAACCAGAATGACAAATTTGATTCCCTGGTCGAGGGCCCACAATTTGTTGAACAGATTGCCGAGCGGTGGCGTGATTGGACGCTGTGCGGACTGATTTTGTAACGGACTGATCTAAGAGCAAGTTTTGTGTTCTCCGTCATGAATGGAAAGTCTGCTGATTGGCTCACAGGAGGACAAACTCAAACCAGAGCTTTAGCTCAATTGCATCAGTCTGTTCTCTTATCTGATCTGAGGCTGTTGTTATCACACAGGCTGCCACCTCCGGTCATCTGTCACTTACCTGCGTCCGATTATCTTCAGGCTAATCAGAGAAAATGATTCAATCAGCTGTCAGGAATTAAGCCATCTTCATTCAAGCAGGTCAGGACTGTGTCAAGCTCTGTTTTGTACCAAGTGAAATACAAAACAAGACAATACCAAGTGAGCACACAGAGGAACTTAAATACACAGTGATAATGAGATGTCTAAAAGAAATTAAAAGTCCATAAGAGAGAAACTAAATATACAGATTGTGACAGAACTCCCCCTTTCTGGAAGGCGCGGCCTAACGCCATGATGGATGGCTCAAATGGAAGAAGGGTGGATGTTCAGGAGGTGGACGAATGACTGGTGAAGCGCTAAAAACCCATAGGGTGGTAGATGGGAGGAACCAGGGTGGAGAAGACGGCGGAAGAAGCCATGGAGGAGCTGATGGGAGGAACTATGGAGTTGTTGACAGTAGGAGGAGCCATGGAGAAGACGATGGTGGAAGGGCTCATGGAGGAGTGGATGGCCGATGAGATCCCAGAGCAACCGAGGAGACGCCATGATGGAGGCGACCCATGGCGGTAGTGATGGAGGGAGTAGCCAGGGTGGTCTTTTGAGCCCGACCGACAGAGGTAACGCAGACTCTTTAAACATCGACAGACTGGGAGACCAGGGCTGAGTCCCGGTGATGAGTGGCAGAGGTGGATCCAAGGGGCTGAAGGATTAAGGTGACGTCGGTGTGAGTGAGGACCCCGGTGGAGCCTGAGGGATGAAGGAGCCTGACGGAGTCGTAGAGGTGGATGGATGGAGCACAGCAGACAGCTCAGAAGTCCGTGGTGATGGTGCAGCGACAACTGACCAAGATGGAGACGTGGGGGCCCGGCGAAGCTGGAGGGACGGCGGTCCCGGGTGTAGCTGATGAGGTGAGGTGGAACTGAGGGATCAGAGGGACAAGGCGAAGCTCGGGACTCCTCATGCCAGGGCATCGCTGGGGACCGGAAGCCCGAAGGTGGATTAAGGCCGCATGGCAGGATTGATGGTGGAGCTGAGGAGTTGAAGGTAGCAAGTGGAGGCGGAAGCAAGGGAATGGAATGGCTGGCTTCAGTTGAGTATGTAGGAGAGGTAGACTGTAATGAAGCAGGCTTGGTGATGGACTGGGCTGGTGGCGATGGAGAACACTATGTGAAGGACAGGGCTGGACAGGAGCAGTGGCAATGATGAAGAAAGAGATGATGAACATTCATTAGTGCAGGTGGGGACCAGTGACAGAGAAGGTTTGTGGGTGGGCAGGGTGGGAAGCACTACCTCCTTCTCCCTGTCTATCAGCCATTCCTTAGAGTCCAGGTCCATAAAAACCCCTACTGTCACGGATGTCATGGCCAGCTCACACACCTGGTCAGCCGGGACCTCAGGCTTTGCTTTTGGGACGGACTTGGCAACTGGCTCCGTTGAGGGCTTTGGCTCAGGCTCCATGTCCATGGCGGGTAATGGCTGGGTCTCTCGGTCTGCCGTTTCTGCTTATCAGCTCAGGAAGATGCAATAATCTGTTAATAATGGCTTTTATGGAGGAGTCTGCATGTAATTTAACATAAAAAAAATCACATAATATATGGTTTGAACAATTTAAATTCTGTTATTGTTCAATCATTGTGCAATTCAAATGATTCAGATTCAAATAATGACAAAATTTCCATATTTGAGAGAGTATTGTTCCTTTAAGTTTTCCTTGAAGCTTTCTTTAATGCATTTTAGTGAACTCAGAATGTGAAAGTGCCTCACCTCAAACAAAAAACCAAGTGTTTTATTTTTGAAGAGCTTCTGTATTTGTATGCCAACTGATTTTTAATCAAATATAGATGAAATAATTCCATTAATGTGTGAACAAAATCTAATTCATTAAATTTGGAGATAAAAGGGCTTCAGAATTGGCTTTCAGATCCAATTAAATGTTTCGCTTTTCGTGCCATGTTTAATTCATAGGTATGGGGGTTGCTTCTTTGTTGCATGGTAAACTATAATTTGCAAAATTCAAGTCATATGTCAGTAGCCCTTTTGGTCATAAATTTCACATGCATGATATGAGGTGCATGTTCATGCAAATTCAGTAATGGACCTTTCATTTAGTAATTTTAGCACATTAATATGTGTTAGCAAATATTATTTATCAGTAATGGGTGTCATTATTTTTGCTGGGCAATAAATCACTGGCTCATAAATGATTTATTTGTCAAGTGATGCATTTCTGCACTTACCAACAACTTACAGGAAACTAACAAGAGGGGGCGCCAGTAAAACAAATGGGTTGCTACTTGAACATCAAAAACACTATATATGGTCATTTGTTTAGAGTAACTGAATAAGCTTGAATTATATCTTCGATTCAGTAATATATATGACATGTGAGTGAGTATGCATTTACATTTGTAGTTTTCTCTGTCTATGTTATGAATGTACAAAAAAGACTCTTGCAAATGGCACTGATGTGTGTTACTGTACATGGCTGACTTTGCAGGTCTAGGTCCCTGCGTTCCTGGATCCATTTCAACATTAGGCTGTATTACGGAGAGTAAAGCCTGTATTCTGACCGTCAGGCAGGTGTTATTACTGCACTTCATTTGCAAGGTAAGTGACTATGGGCTGTGACAGTGGTGGAATTAGTAATGCGCTCCCGCTGTCATTTTTATCATCAGGGCCTGCTGGGAGGACGTGATAAAATGGATATTCCACCATCTGCATTAATACCCTCTGCCCCACTTTCAATTCCATTTACTTACCCGAGCACAGAATGAGGAATTTTACTATCGATTGCCAAGAGCAGTGGCAGATTCTTGCGCTAACGTGTTGATTTTAGTGCTGGAAAACCTCACATCCACTGGATTAGAGAATGTTTATGGAAAATAATATCTCTCTTTTTTATTGCAATTTTTTTTCTTTTTGTTATTAGGAACAATGGAGACTTAGTGCAGAGTAGTAAGATGTGGTACCATCACTTGAATGTGCAATTAAATGTGAAGGAATCTTACAATAAGTCAGTGATTCCATTGTCTCATATTATAGGATTGACCGGGGCTAGTTGTCACACCTTCGTGAATATTTCTTAGGTTAGGTTTATTTTTGAAAGTAAGTCAAAAGTTAATTTGGGACATACTCTAAGACAACAACAACAACAAAAAAAAAGGTGTTGAACACCACTGTTGTTGTCCAGGGAAAATGTGCAATTCAATTACACTATATGAGGTAAGTTGTCACAATTGAACCTTTAATTAAATGGTATCAGTAAAGACATATATAATGTTACATTATACATTTCAAATAAAAGCTGTGCTTTTGAAATTTCTGTTCATCAAAGAATTATGATTTCCAAAAAGATTATGGTTTCCACAAAAAAAAAAAAAAAATTGCAGAACAACTTTTTTAAACATTGATGAAGTTTCTTGAGTAGCAAATCAGCATATAATGATTTCTGAAGGACCATTTGACATTGAAGAATTGCTGCTGAATGACTAAATTACAAACTACATGAAATTTAAAAGTTATTTAAAATTGTTATGTTTCACAATATTATGTTTTTACACACCTTTTTAATCAAATAAATCCAGCCTTGGAGAGCATAAGTGAACATATTAAATCTTACCAACCCTAAACTTCTGAATAGTCGTGTATTTTACAAATTCCTATAATTGTGTAAATTTATAACAGTTTAAACATGATAACTGGACCTTTATGAAAAACACCCATGTTTTTGTTACACATTTGTGCAATTGAATTAACAATCTCCCCATGTGACAACTAGCCCCGGTCTCCCCCGTGTGTTTGGTGATTGTTATCACAGAGTGATGCTACTGGTTCAGCGTTAGAGGCCAGTGATGCTTAGTAACAGACACAGCTGCAGCTTACGAGCTGGGTGGGGGAAGCAAATCAATGGCCATTGACCTAACGGTTCCCTTTCTGCTGAAGTGACTGACCACAGAACAAGCTGTTCTGTACTGCCCTTGTGTTTAATACAGTTACGCTTCTCACAACAGAAAACACAAAAAACTCACAACAGGGAATAACCATTTATGAATCAAAATAGGGAATTAAAAGGGTTTATTTTATCCAAATAATGTGCACTCAAATGTACACTCATGAAACATGTTTGTAACATGATTAATCCTTAACAAGTGGAGGTCAGTGATGTGCATTGTGCCAGGTTCACATCAGAGTAGTTATAAATGAATTAAATGGTGAAAAGCACTGTTTAAATATGCATGTGATGTGGAGATAGATTGATGGTGGGTCAAACTCTTAACTACTTACCATTCAATTATTAATGACAAAATGTTAAAATACATCGCCGCCCATGTTTACCTGCACTTGGATTAGGTAGTGTCCGTGAACACTGTCCACAAATTCTGGGACGAGCATCAGCTGTGGATGAAACGCTTTAGGGATTTGAACTGGAGACCCTGGTCTCATAACTCTCTGCCATAAGCATTGCAATATTCAACATTTATGAGGTTCTGATTTATGAGCTGGCAACCACATAGGTCACTCTTGTTTCTTGAAAAGCATCAGAGGAGCGTGACGTCTTCACGTTGTGAGTCTAGAGGCCTCACATTATCTGCATCATTTTGAACCCACGTTGATATTTATAGATTTACCCAAAATGAAACGTGACGTTCTAAACACATATGACTTTCTGTTTTCTATGGAATGTTACAAGTGAATTTTTGAAGAATATCCTGGCCATTCTTATCTATATAATGAAAGAACATGAAAATAGCTGTCAACCTCCAAAATAAAAAAATAAAGAAAGATAGATGCAATTAAAAGTGTTTTTCCAAGTCTTCTGAACTACCACCTTTTGAGATAGCTTTGTGTGAGGAAAAGAGGTCACTACTGAAAATCTTGACATCAATATTATCTCTCCATTCATCAACAGTTGCTATGATGTCTGATTTGTGACTGAATCTTTTTCAGAATGATCCGGTTTAAATTCTACTCTGTGATTTGGGGATTTTAATAACTGTTTTCCATTTTATATTTTAAAATGTAATTTATAACAAACCTGGATTTTCAGCAGTCATCCCTCCAGTCTTCAGTGTCACATTATCCTTCAGAAATCATTATAATTGAAACGAGGAGCAGGGAATGCATGCGAAAAAACTGATCTATAAGTGCATGTGTTTATTAGAAACAAAACAACAACCAAGAACACAGAGAGCACAGAAATCCACATGACACACCAAACAACGCCTGACAAAGAACAAAGGAAACACAATGGCTATTTATACACAAGTGCTAACAATGGTAACAAGACACACCTGGGAACAATCAGGGAACTGCTCAACATGAAAAACTACAAAAGGACTACAAAGATGGCAGACAGAACAGGAAACAGGAATAATAACAGGTATAATAAAAGTCCAGGGACAAACACAGAGAACAAAATGCAATAATATGCTGATTTGATGCTCAAGAAACATTTCTTATTATTATCAATATTGGAAACTGTTGTGCTGCTTAATATTTTTGTTGAAACCGTGATATGTTTTTTTCAGGGTACTTTGATGAATAGAAAGTTCAAAGAAACAGCATTTATTTAAAAAAAGCCCATTATTCCATCCTTGTTTAATACAATTCCTTTCTTTCAATAAACGTAAATAAAAGAAATAAAAATGTACTGACCCCAAACTTTTGAAAGGTAATGTGTATCACACAGATCTTCTGGACCACTTTTATTGGGCTTTTTGGAGCTTGACACCCCTGTTCCTCATTAACTTTCACCATAAGAAAAAAACTAACCAGGATATTTTTGCCTTTCTCAAAATATCCACAGAACAAAAAATACAGTTTTAAACTAAATAAGAGTTAGTAGGCTAAATGATAAAATAATTTAAAATTTTGAGTGAACTGTCCCTTTAATTGGCCACTGTAAGGTTGCTAATTGGTATACAAACAACATCTAAGAGAAATCTTCAACTTGTCTGAGTTTTGAAAGAAGTCCAAGGGAACTGAATTGTGACAAAAGTGCACCTTGTACATTCTTAATGGATCTGAAATGTATGCATGATTTAGTGACTGCAGGCATTACTATTTCAGGCACAACAACTGACGCTTAGACTCCCTGTGGAGAGCCTGTTCATCCTGCATGAGATTCTTCCGGAAAGAAAAAAAAGAAAAAATTCTTGAGCCTTTGCAGAAATCAGATCAACCAAAACCAGTGTTCAACAATTAGTGGTATTATGATGCGAGCGGTGTGACAGTCGCCAGAGAGAACTGTAGGTGTCACTCCTGACATGGAATGGGGGCTGAGGCCGTTCAGTAGGAGCTGTCATTCCGAGTCAGTGAGCTCTGTCTTGCTGAAGTGGGCCCCAGTCAGATGTTCACTATGCATGCTGCATTGTCTGCTTGCCTGTTCGATAGGGCTGGCAGCAAAAGGTGACATCTGGTGACTAATGTGCTCCCATGTTCCCTCTCTTCTCTGGGCGGCAGATGCTCTGCACAGGCAGATAGGAAGAGGGGGGGGTGGGGGGGGGTGAGCTTGAGATGGACAGGCAGTGTAACGCGTGTGTGTAATAAATGCAGTCTTTTGTAGTGCTTTTTTTGTTTTTTTGCAGCTGATCTGTTGGTGGCTGGTGAAGAAAGAGAGGATACAAACAATTAGCACGTTGAACACTGGTAGATCTCACACTGGTTCAGATATTTTGGATGACAAGTTATTTATAGCCGGAGCCAAAACACTAATAATAAACAGACATTTAAAAAACAGGATTTGATGAAAATGTCTTGCTTTGACATATCTGCCATAACAAAAAAAGTTTTTTTTAATATTGTTAATTAATATTCAGTATTTTTATCCTTTCCCCCCATCTAAATATATAAATATCCTTAAAACAAGATCCATGTGAGAAGCAAAATTGCTTGTTTTCAGAGTAGATCTGAATGATCTTGATGTATAAGAAAATGAAAGTTCAAGATATAATTATAATTGTCTTATTGCTTAATGTTATCTTAATATTGCTGCCTAAATAAATTGTCTTATTTTAAAGATGTTAAGTGTTTTACTAGATTTTTGTTTGTTTGTTTGCAGTTCTTATATTTCATGGCTCTAATTAAAAAGTGTTCTGATGAAAAAAAATCTGCAAAAGGCAGATCAACCCAAAACAATAATTAGAAATAGTGTGACAAATAGTGTCACAGTGATTAAACATAATGCACGGCCTCAGCTTAGTGGATATCCAGAGATAACTGTTTCACTTATGACATTACTTTTACTAGATATTTTCTTTTTTATGTAGAAAATGTATTATATTTGTTCTTATTTATACATTTATTTAGATTTAAGACTAGATTTTTTTTGTATTTAATTTAGTGAGCTTCCTGGATTTGTATGTGTCTTGACTTTTCTGTGGTCATTCTATGGCTTAGCCTTTGGGTTTAATGGTGTCTGGAGAGTTTGATTCAACAGATCTTAAAGATAACACTTTCAGGGAGCTTCTTCAGACCGCTTTCCACACTACCACATATTCCCATCATGCCATGTTACCCAGACAGCTGTGCTTAACCTCCCTCTGGCCTTTTCGTACAGCTGCAAGTGGGCTCTTTTACCCCTGTCTCACCCATGAGTGGGCCTGCGAACACGAGTACATGTGACAGAGGAGTGGACAGCTCCCATTCCGGTTCCTAACAGCCCTCGTTGTTTATTAGCCACACAGAGACTTACAGCAGAAGTTCACACAATGCCACGCTGTGTCAGACCGCCGGTGCAAGGCTGTGCTGTTTCTAGACAGCCTCCAGCATAAAACAAAGATGAAATGCCTCCGTCGTGACATTATATTTTCTTGGAAAACCATTGTTTCTTAAGATATGCTTGTGCAAAATTAGCATGTGTTCCACTCCGTACAATAGTCTCTCTTGTTGTCTGCACTGGGGGTGATTGAACTGCCTTTATGCTGATATGGCGATTTACACATTCCACAGGAAGAAGTTATTAAAACCCTTTTCATTTTAAGCTATATTGCCCTGTCTTTCCTGAGAAAATACCTGTCCTCTTTGAGATGAAAAATCTGCAGAGAGAAAATGAATTGGCAGGTTGCTTCCCCCGGGGTCTCCTCTATCAGCTAGTGCAGTGGGTGACAAAATGCAGCGCATGTGTTCCCAATACAAACCTTATTCCATCTGTGGCCCTATCAGCCAGGAAATGACATATTTATCAGAGCAGTGTGTCCTCGCAGGCAGCAGAAAGCATAGAGGCTGCTGACTGTGAAATCTCCCAGAATTAACTGGGGCTGTCCTTTTCTCCCTCCACATTACTGTTCCCTGAGGGCCATGGTGGTTCAAAGTATCCTGCATCAAAATTGCTTTCCTATTTGTTGGGCTGCACACAATTAATAACATTTGTTTTGACCGAATAAATGCTCTATAAATGCTTTAGCAAAATATAGAGAATTCACAGGACCAACTTTTATCTTTTGCAATCTGAATTATTTAATCAAACAAATGTGTAAGTAAGACATGGAATGAAAAGACGTGCAAAGTGTTGGAGGAATTGGCAAGATGAAAGATCTACCAGAGACTGAATATACCATTACTTGTCCTCAGTGCCAGGGACAAAGCTGCACGCTATCAGTGCTCAAGCGTTTCAGAACAGCCTGAGGAAATGGCTTCTAATATTGTTTTTTCAGGAGGGCCTAAAATGGAAAACATGTATTTTTGGAGCATGAGGTTGTTAGACTACAGCTAAGTGGTTTCATTTGAAATTGTTGAGTAACATTGTGTTGCATGATGAAGCTTGATGCGATTGTTTTTAGTTAATGGACTAAAAAAACACTAAATACTGACCCCCCAAAAAAGACAGACGCTTTTTTATTTTATTTTATTTTATTTTATTTTATTTTATTTTATTTTATTTTATTTTATTTTATTTTATTTTATTTTATTTTATTTTATTTTATTTTATTTTATTTTATTTTATTTTATTTTATTTTATTCTGTAATTTTTTTATTTCAGTTAAATACTTTTAACTTACAGATCAGTTGTGCATTATTTCTCCTGCATTGAATTGTGAATAATTTATATAGCTCCTCAGTTAAAGCATATCTGAAATAATTCACAATTGTACAGTTCAATACAGACAAAACCACCAATGACAAATAATTAGGCTTTACTTGGTTGTTTTTAACATCCACGCACACACACACACGTACACACACACACTGTAAGCAGTATGAGGTGTAGGTGTGTAAACAGATGTGGTATCAGTGTGGGGCCCTTGTGTCAGGGATGTGTGCATGTGGCTTTCCTGTGTGAAC
Organism: Abramis brama; assembly: GCF_963993115.1. Lineage (NCBI taxonomy): Eukaryota > Metazoa > Chordata > Actinopteri > Cypriniformes > Leuciscidae > Abramis > Abramis brama. The sequence continues at coordinate 16,603,838 of NC_139981.1, forward strand.
AACAACAAACCGACCAGATCTTACACAGAGTCACACGTGCTACAATGTCAATCCAAGTTCATTCCAGTCGGGCTACTATGTCAGTCTATCCCTGGTTTATTTCGGTCTGTGATGTTGCAGGAAAAAAATACACACAGCCAAACGCATTCTGTGCGCATTCTGTGCGCATTCTGTGGTTCCTAACCTGTGGTACCTTTGAAAATATGTGTATTACCAAACAGTCGCCATTGCTTGGGTGACTGTGCTTGTGGTCTGTATAGCATTTTTTAATCAGTCAGGAGTACATGTAACCGGTGGCTCGCGATGCTGTGCGTGATGCGCGGCCAGCGACCCCAGTTAGATGACTTGTCTGCGTTGTGTAGCATTGTAGAAGACTCATTATGACATCACAGCAATTAAAGAGGAAAACGCTCGTTCTTCAGGCAGGTATACCAGATTTAAGTAAATGAACGATTTTGTGTGAATTATAATAAACAATACATCCATTTAACAGTACACTTTCTGTACCTGTTCCATACACAATGTACAGAATAACCATTGAATATGACCAATTTCCTTTGGCTAATAGAGGGAACCTGATTGAATAAATGTTAACGCAAAAAAAGCTGTATTTGTGTGTAGCTGGCTGAATAAATCACATCTTTTCTCCTCTGTGCTATTAATCCATCAGTTTCCTTTAAGAATAAATGGCTAAAATGGGCAGTTTTAGGTGTTTTTCTCCAATCAATCTTCTATATGTGTCCCACAGGACTGTAAACAGAACCACCCACCCTTTAGTCACCGTATTACAGCTGTAAAGTGCAGGTAGCAAGAAAATGCTTGCGATCACTTTTAGCTGGGTAAAATCTTCTCCTGTGTAATTGCAATGTTCCACTTCAAAGACTCTGACAGGAAGGCTGGTGTAGGAGTGAGATATCCTTAAAATAGCAATTAAAGAAGCTGAGGAATAATATGACCTCCGCTTCCTTGGGTCACAACACTGAAGAGACTGAGTATATTGAGATTCTCAGCCATACCTTTCAGCCACTGTTCAGAGCTTTTATATCAACATCGCTGCTTCGCCGATTAACATTCACTCGCTTAAAGGATTATTATGTCACAGCACGTCTCTATTTAGGCTCTTCATCATATGTATGGTAATGCAACGGTGAGTTCATTTAATAGGTCCAGTACTCTGTTTCAAGTTGAATGTCACTTTATTTAAATTGATGTGGTAAGGACATGATTATTAAATGCAAACTTTTCTGGCAAGGCTGTTTTTATATCAGTTCTACAGTAAATGTGAATCATGTCCCTGCTAGAAATTTCTAAAGGATCATGAAGTGGAGTTCTTTAAAGGGTTGGGGGACGTTATTTCAGGACGTTCTCAGAACGTTTAGGGGACAATATTTATTTGGAAATTTGATGTTCCCAGAACGTCCTCGCTGATGGTGTCAAGGACATCGCCTGGTTACGTTCCCAGAGCGTTCCGAGACGGTCATGATGTGGAGTTAGTTTAAGGGTTGGGGGACGTTATTTGGCGGACCTTCAGGAAACATTCTGGGAATGTTTAAGGGACCATTACTATAGGATTTCCCCTGACCCTAACCCTAACCCTAGCCCTAACCCTAACCCTAACCCTAACCCTAACCCATAACGTTTGCAGGACCTTTAGGGGACCAACCTAGAATGTTATTTTTTGGTCCTATTTAGGTCCTTCCATCACGTTTATTGAATGTTTTCAGAACCTTTAATAACATTACAGGAACCTTTAGGGGACCAAACTAGAATGTTAATGCAGCGCTTCTTTCACGGTTCTTGATCTACAGAAACTTAATCAGGCATAAGCACTGTGTGTTCACGCTTAACACATTCAATAAAATACAAAGCAGGAATCTGTCATTTATCATTTATATTGTGAACAAAAACAGATTATAAATGAATATTAAATGTGGTCATGCAAAGGGAGAGAGAGAGAAATTGTGTTTGCATTTTACCTATAGGTGACATGGGTGCTTCTTAACCAACGTTTCCAAATGGGTCAGGAAGATATGTTGCAGCGCAGTCTGAATGAAACGTCCCTATCTGACAAACAGTGAACCGTATGGGAACGTTCCGTTAACGTCCCAAAAGTCCTCTTTGTAACGTTCTTATGTGACCATAAAATAACCAAAATGGAACATCCGCCTAAAGTCATATCGGGAACCTTGAACTGCAGCACTTTCATAACCAAAAGAGGATGTTTTGTAATGTTCTGTAAAGGTTCGGGGTTTTTGTCACCTTTAGAGAACTTTTAGGGAACGTTGTGCAAGGTCGCAAGAACGTCTCCTCCTATGCATGTAGGCTACTTGCAGTCATGAATATTAACACAGACACGGGTGGACAGGAAGTAGTTAAACTCACTCAGTCCTTGCCACATTTGTCACAGTAGCATGTATGATGCTCTCTGGGTTGGTGGCCTGATTTCCATTTCAGGATGATTCTCTGTTTGCCTGTGCTGCCTAGTAACGGTCAGATCTGGAGTGTGATTTATGTAAATCGGCTGGCAGGGGCTCACGGGTCAGAAGCGATCTGTTGTGAGACCACTGCTGGGCAACTGCACGGCATAAACAGTAGGATAAGACTCTACTATCAGAGTCTCCTGTAATAGTACATTTGGATAGACCAGCACCTTCTGATTTTAAATCACCATTAATTTGCATTCATTGCATTCATCTACAATGGGTTTTTTGTGTGTCTTTGGATCCAGCTTAAGAATTACAGTATTTTTGTGTGTGTGTGTGTGTGTGTGTGTGTGTGTGTGTGTGTGTGTGTGTGTCCCAAAATGTCCTAACAAAGATGGCAACATCCGAAATCCTTGTTGGGACATTTTTGGTCCCCATTAGGAAAACAGCTTTTTAAATCATACTAAGTGATGTTTAGAAAGTGTTCTGTGATGGGTAGGTTTAGGGGTAGGGTTAATGTAAGGGGATAGAGCATACAGTTTATACAGTATAAAAATCATGACTATGGAAAGTCCCCATAAAACAGGAAAACACAACGTGTTTATTGGAATAAGCATAGTTTGGAATAAGCATATTTTGAAAAATTATATACAAAAACATATTTTGGAACTTATATACAAATGTTTCAAAATATGGTAATTCCAGTAATAAATTTATAGATTTATAGATCATGTGTCACTGAAGACTGGAGTAATGGCTGCAGAAAATTCAGCTATGCTATCACAAGAATAAATTACATTTTGAAATGTATTAAAAAAAGAAAACAGTTCTTTAAAATTGTAATAATATTTCACAATATTACTGTTTACATGCTTTCAAAAACATTAAAAAAAATCTTAATTATTCCAAACTTACCAGTGACTTAACCACTGGAAATATCATTGAATTTGTGAGTTGAACTTGAGAAGTAGATCCATCCGATTTATAAGCAAATCATTCAGCTATATTAAACTGAGTCGAACTTCAAGAATGAATCATTCAAACCAGTTTTGTGTTCATTCAACAGTTCATTCAAAAGATCAGACTCAAAAGAATGATTCATCCAAAAATCAGACCTGGCTGTTAGACAATGATCAGCATTGAGGACCAAAACTATCCATTGTATAATAAATTATGCATCGTTTTGATCTGATTGCTTATAGTCAAGATGATAACGTCTATGATAATGGTTAAATCTGAATCACAATCGTCTTACACAACCGCAAAAAAAGCCAAACTAATTTATGCCTGCTTTGACCCATCTCAGCCCCTATTATCAAAGTATACAATAATAAGTGCATTTACGCCAGATCAGCATTAAGCAGTCTGTGTAAAGACACCTTTAGTCAAATCTGAAATCATTCTGCACATGTATTATGTATTATGTTACCTTCCCCAGGTATTCTGTTGTAAAACAACCAAGATTATCATTTGTATTACTTCTACCTGCACAAGGCAAAGAGTTAATTATTATATTCATTACCTCAATATGATTGTTCTGCCACCGTTGAGGAATAGACCATTCCTCGAGACGTTCAATGTACACCAGGGATGCAGCTCTGTGCTTATGTCAGTGTCTTCAAAGAAGTCACATACTATCTGAATGCATGTGGGTTTTGCCTTTGACTCCAAATGTGTTTGCAGTTGGGTCTGAATTAGAGGAGTGCATTGTAGTGTTGATCAGAGTGCTGCTGTCATAAGCTTCAAGCCATTCTTATCTCCTTTTTGCAGCATGGCTTACAGTGCCTTCATTTGGATCACCAGCAAAACAAAACTGGGCAAAACAGAAGCAGGAATTAGTCAGTTTTCTTTTTATCCCCCTGTGTTCAAAAATGCTAACATTTGACACAGCGAATAATTCCGAGAGGTTCAAGAGAAGCTTGCCAGTCGCTAGCTTTCTGGCCGGTGTGCATCTTTGAGCATTACCTTATTACTGTAGATTAATGATATCCAGATGATGCATTCGAGGGGGAGCTCGCTGCCAGTACAATAAAGAAAACCCACGCAGACGTTTCTTTAAACAGAGGCAAAGTGTCACGAAATAATTAGAGCGGTGTTTGTAGGTCCGCCGCGACTGCAGTGTGGTGCGGCGCTCGCCTTGTTTTCGGAGAACGCGATCTGAAATGACTCTTGTGAGGGTGAGCGCTTCGGCACGGGTGCAGATGGTCTCGGGGCCATGTGTGTGCCAATGGGAAATTTAATTGCGCTGCATTTAAAAGTATCTGTTTTAATAGCAGGGTTCTGGAGTTTCCCGCTGGCTCGTTTTAATTAGTTTGAATACATTATGCTCCTGTTGGAGCTCTACCTGCCAGGATTGATCACCGGACTGGGAGTACACAGGGGCCATTTGCATTCACATCTGTTGGCCCCGTAGATTGAAGCAGTTACGCACCCTGCGATTCAGTGCTTCTCTTTATCAGCAGCAGGGAAAAATGGAAACCTATCGCCTGATGGATTACTCCATTTTTAAGGGTGTGAAAGTGTCTGAAAGCAGGAAAATCACACACTGAGTGGTTTTCAGGAAACGTGTGAAAAGGTTAAATCCATGGATCGCACTGCACATTTTTTTCTCTTTTTTTCTCTTTTATTTCTCACTATCCGGTCAGATTTATTGTTGTGATGATGTACCTTTTGTTCTAAATTAATCTTTAACAACTGTTCTGTGATTTTGTGCTTACAGCAATGACAAAAAGATTCAGTTTCATTTAAGGCTGGTTGATTTCTTTCAGCACACGCATATGCTGTTGATCATCGAGGTTACCTAATACAGATGTTCCCTAAAACAGCTTTTTCCCCTTACACAATCATAACTTGGGCGTGGAATACAATTCGATATAAGCAGAACAGTTTTGCCCCGATGGAGAACCTCAGCACGGCACTACCGCTCAGAATCCTCCGGTTTCTTGTCTCCTCCAGTTAAAAAAAGTGCACTCCCAGCTCCTCAGGACCCTGACTAAGGCTGTATCAGTCAGCAAACACAAGCTGACTAAGGTTTAATTTGTGTTATGAAAGAGAAAGTGAGAAAATCTCAATTTAATAAGTCCTGCATCATGAGCCCGTAGGCTCACGTTGGCGCAGGCTTCATAGCCATCGGGACTGCAGAGGCTGAAATGGTGTGTTTTTCCCTGCTGCTTCAATATCATGATTCTCTGTGTGCCTACTGTAAGGCTACTTTCAAGAAAGGGCTTCCATGCAGTAGAAAATGTTTACAGTGATTACACCAGGGATCAGGCATTATCGACTTCTTGAGCAGAAGTAGAAGTTGCTATAGTGTTTAAAAGTTATTAAAGTTGCTGTAAGCGATGTCTGATGCTCTGGAACCAAACTTAGCCACTGAAGCGGACAAGTAGTAACCCTATCTGATTATCTGATGGCACCATGACCCTCCTAAGCCCCTGCTGGCAGAAGTTGTAGGCTAACAAAAAAAGAAAATGTTCAGCAGGCAACATTTAAAGTCCCACTGTGGTGAAAATAAAAGCTTTTAATGTTGTTTATATGTCTGTGTGGTATTTTGAATGTGCTTCAAGACAAACCATGTACAAATGCATAAGTCAACACCATTGCTGAGTATTTTCTCCTTAAAACTGAAGTGAACCAAAGACAGTCTTAAAAACACGGTTTGAAATCACTGGTGTTTCGCATGATCGCTGGTGTGATCGTCAGTGAGTGGATCTCTGAGCTCGACTACGTTCAGCCCCGACAAAAAGAAAAACGTTTTTTTTTTTTTTTTTTACAGAAACAGTAGTGCGTTGAACACCCTGTTCTGATGACTTAAGAGTTGCAACTATGGCAGCTGAGAAGGCCATTCTTTATGTTCTTTTTGAAGAACTTTCGAAGCCTGATGAAATCGGTATAAATACGTGTTTAATACTGCAAAATACGCTCGATGTTACAGTCACTGCCCTTGCCGTCCAGAATAAAAGAGATCATCCCAATCGAGTGAAGGGAATTGTGGAAACTGTGGTTCTTAATTATTGTGATCCAACATTTGCCTCGCATTTCAGGATGAAAAGACAAACATGTCTTCTAATATCTTCAGTTGTTGCGTATACCAAGCTGCAGCGGACACACTGTAAACGACTTTACTTGGACCCATTGTGCGAGCTGTCTCTTTAACACCGCGTGGTTTATATACATGTTGCTACTGATTGGGTTAACATTTTTGACACACCCACCAAACAAGAGAAAACGTATCTCAAACCCCATTGCACACCGTTGCACACCGTTTCCAGGAAACATGTAGTTCAACCCGGAAACCGTAGCAAAACGTTGCGCACCGGTTTGAGATTGAACGTGCCCCTGGTGTAAGGGAGTGGAGGCGGGGCTAATTTGCATATTCATAGAACCGCGTATACTAAATGAGGCAAGGGTGTATAGTTACATTCAAGCTATTTTAAGGCATGAAGAAATTGTTTTTCAAGGAAAAACGTGTAAATATGTCATTTTGGTGATCAAAGATGACTTTTAAGGGATACAATTATAGACTACAGAGGGACTTTAAATAGCAGATATTTAATTGTATATTAATATTTTATATTTATTATGTTAATTACAATATTATTTAATTGGAATTATACTAAATTAGTTAACAATTTGTTAAACTGGTGGAAATCAGCAGCACCTCATCTGAGTGTTGTCAAAGTTGACAAAAGCAACAATAGCGTTCTTGCATGACAAACTGACAACTGCTTATGAAGCTGAAACATGGCACCAACTTGAATGATTCGTTTCAACAACCACTTTCCTGTTCTGCCTGGTGAACATCCAAAATGACTGACAGAAAGAAAATGCATCAAAGTCTTCTCACTAGCTAAACAAAGAATCTGACCGGAGCCTGTCACATTTGTTTTTGCAATTTATTTATTTCAAGATATTTCAGGACACCTAATTCAGTGATAGCCTATCTGTCAGATAAAGGGTTATTGTTCAAGTAGCATACTATAAAAATCTTTTTTGACACCTTTAAGTCAAATTTGTATAAAAATTTGCCTTTTATCCCCCCGCCCAAACTATCAAACTAAACTGTGCAAGGGTTTAAACTCCATAGAAGTCATTTTTAGGATGGTTATTGTTATTTATCAGCTAGTAACTTGTTTTAGTTCTATAAAAACAAGTTTTGATTAGGCTGTTAGTGTATTTTCATTTTCTGGATGGGCATAAACTTTACTCTCATCAGTACAACAGGCAAGTCCAGATCATACAACATTAAACACCATTAACTTTCATTGTATGCAAGATAAAGAAATAAATTAAAAAAAACACTTAAAGGGACAGTTCACCCATAAATTCTGTCATAATTTAGTCACCCTCACGTTGTTCCAAACCTATTTGAATTTCTTACTTCTGCTAAACAAAAAATAAGATATTTTGAAGAACGTCGGGAACCGAACAGTTAATGGGCCCCATTGACTTCCATAGTATTTTTTTTCCCCTACTTTCGAAGTCAATGGGACCCCACAACTGTGCGGTTCCCGAAATTCTTTTTTTTTTTTTTTTTTCACAGAAGAAATAAAGTCATAAAGGTTTGGAATGACATTAGTGTGTGTAAATGATGATCATTTACAAAATGTTCATTTTTGGGTGAACTTATGCCTTTAAGTTCATCACTGAATTTACACTTAAAACGATCAAATGATTCTACCTTAATGCTACAGGTTGTAATTGTACATCGTGCTGAAAGATGTTTGCATTGCTTCCTGTCTGCTTTAACACATTGGCTTGCTGATGATGACATGATAAATTGTGATCTCCATTTAGAATTTGAAATAAAACATGCACATAAAACTGTTAGAAATACCTTAATTTATGTTCAGACATCAATCAGTGTGCAGTAATAGAAAACAGATGAGAAAATTGTGGCAGGAATATTATTATTAACCCGTTGCCAAGGAGAGAACTGAATGTGTGAGATACTGAGCGTGTGTCCTTTAACAACCACAGCCTTTCTGAGCTTAGTAAAAGCAGATGTTCACCTGAGACCTTGCCAAAGATATGTGATGTAACAGGTTGAGCTGTGAAGACCCTCCTTGAATCTCTTCCCACTGGTTCCCCAAAGGCTGAGTGCTGTTTAAGGGCTCCAAACCTGAACAGGCTGCAAGGAGGAGTTCTGACTACTTCATTCTAATACCGCCACATGACACACTGTTGCTGTGGAAACGTGTGTTTGGGAAGGGCGCCCTGTGCGCTTTTTTGGACCCATGTGCTCTCTTTAATGATGCTTTTCATTCCAGTTTCATTTTAGTAATTCATAATTTAGTAATTCTTTAAACTTATTCACAGTTCTTTTTTTTAAATCCTGAAAATGTTTAAACATTAACATTGTCATTCATAACATACCTTTCACCAATGGCGGGCAACAGCTAATACAACTCCTTATTTAGAGAAAAGCCAAGTTGTGTGATCATTATGTCTAACTAATCTCAATGTCATTCAGAGCCGAGGCATGTTTGTGAATGAACAATGAGGACGAGACCAGACCGGACGATACATGGCCGCTGGCAAAGCATTAATAAAACAATATGTTTTACAAATGCATGTATTAAAAAAACACCATCTCATGAATTATTACTTATTACCTAATAATTCAACATCACTGTGTTATTTTGAGGGAAATATACTTTACAAACTATTTGATCACTTTTGGACATTTAGAAATACACATTTTAGTTTTATTATTAATAAATACACTGCCGTTTTTTTTTTTTCTGTTTTTTTTTTTAATGTTCATTATCAATGTACATAATTTAAAATGTTGAGGTTAAAATGTAAAAAAAAAATGTCTCTTATGTTCAACAAGGCTGCATTTATTTGATCAAAAAATACAGTAAAAACAATAATATTGTGAAATATTCTTACAATTAAAAATAACTCTTTTTAATATATTTTAAAACTTTTTTAAAAGTGTATTTCTGTGTTGGCAAAGCTGATCTTTTTTCAGTCTTCGGAGTCACATGATCATTCAGAAATCATTCTAATATGCTGATTTGCTGCTCAAGAAACATTTCTTATTATCAATGCAAGTTGTGTTGCTTAATATTTTATGAATAGAAAAATGGAATAATAAATAGAAAATATAAATATTTGAATGCCTTTACTGTCACTGTCACTGATCATTTAATGCATCCTTGCTGAATAAAAGTATGATAAAAAACAGAACTTTTGCATTGTAGTGTACTTTTGTATTTAGTGTAACAACATACATACAGGCTATATATATATATAAACTAATTTAAATCTAAAAATGGATTAGTTTATATTATATTAACATTAACCAACAATAGCTTAAACAAAAAAACTCTAGGTTGTGTGTTTCTATTTTGCTAATGTATTTCTTTCTCTTGAAAGCCTCTCTGTTTCAGACCCTTGAAGTTATGGTAAAGGAACTGAAAGACTCGCAGAGCCCTGAGGGTGATTTGTTGTTAAGGAAACCAGGCAGGAGCGTGTTACAAGGCATCAGTTCACTCCGAGCGCCTGTCCTCTGCTGCGCGCTAGAAGAGCGGGTAATGGATCAGACCGGGGCCCAGGAGACCTCTGCCTGAATCAAACCGTTCAATACGTGCCAACACAGGCTCCTCTGCCTCCGAGCAGCAACCAGGAAAGAGCCGTATAGACAGACACCTGATTTAAAACTTCAGCTCTGCACATACACTCACCCTTCGATGTATTAGCATATAACATAGACATATTCTTTTACTCAGAAAAGAAAAACTCACCATTGGACTGGCCTGATTGATTCGCTGTGTTTGTGTGTAAGAGGTTGCTGTGCTAACATGGTTTTGTTCCTTAGCCACAGAGGTTTCGTATCCGTCACTGTCCCGTTAAGACTGCCTGCAAATTAGTCTCTGCCATGCTTTTCTTTCCAGGATGCAAAATAAAGGAGTTACAAATGATGAAGCGCAGATGTACACAGAAGTGTGTTTGCCCTCTTTAGGACTAATTTAAGTCCTCCCTGAATTTGATTACTACTAAGTAGATTGATAACCGTTGGAATATCAGTGTGGTTAACTAATTCACTCTTAGACTCAGAACTACATTGAAAACATTTTTTTGGGGGGGTACATTATGCTGAGAAGTTTTTCGCAAACATTATATCAAGGACAGATGATCGCACTCAAAAAGAAAAAAACAGTACTGTGAAATACAGTAATCTGGGTAATGTGGGACATATAAACTTCACAAGCTTTAAAATAAAATAACTGTATTCTAGCTGATTTGTCATGTAATGAAGTGTTGTAGAGTGAGTATCACAGTAAATCACTAACGTTGGTAGTGCAGAAAAAATGAACAGATTGCTCTGATTCACCCTATGTAGAAATAGTCAATGCATTCATTATGTTCTGGATTGTTATTTCCCAATCGATTTTTTGATATTGAATTGCTCGAGTGACAATAATAAAACGATTGAAATATGAACAAAAAGTCTTAAAATGTATCAATGCATTCTGTAATTAATATTTCACTTTAGAAACTATACATAACTCAAGCTAAATAATTAATTTTTCAATATTGTTCTTAAAAATCCAAGCTCATTCTTACTGATAGAGTCAAACTCTGAACACATGAAACATATCATTATTGTGCTACTAATGCATAAATACAATTATATTATTGTAAACACGTCCACTATTTAGAACAATTTCCAGTGAGGAAATGCAATTACAGTTGTTCCAATACAGATTGCCATATGGTAACATGGTTATTTTTCCTGTTGATACAATGTCCGTACTTTTCTGTAAAATTGTGTTAGAAAAAGTAGATCTATGAACATTATCTATTTACTTTTCAAAGATGCAGCAAAAAAATCCAGATGTAGAAGAAATGTGTATAATAGCTCAATTTGAATAGCACAGCAGCAAGTGTCTTGCGCAGGAAAGAGTCCTTAGAGAGAAAATGAAATGTCATGTGGCTTAAAGACAGCATATTATTGGTTACATTAAAGACTGGCCTTTATTACAATTTATTGTCAATTTATGAGCAAATGAAAAGTGACAGAAAAAAGCGTCATGTATGGCAACACTATTATAGAGGGTATCAGAGGCTCTAAATGCTCCTGATGAAGTTCTGTTAGTCATGCATTAATACATAAAGTGTATTATTGCTTATAATACATATTTCAGAATACTTAGAAAAAATAAGTATACTTAATCAAATACTTAAAGTACTTATAAAACTCACTTAAAATACTTATTAAAATACTTAAATACTTAACACTTACAACAGTTTTGAACTTTCTGCAGCTTAAACGTACCTGTGAATATGGATATTATCATCTGTTAGGAGACCGGGTCACTTCCTGAAGACCACTTTAAAAGTGGATAGAGCAGCTGACATTTATCAAAAGGGCAGGAGCATTTCATACCATTAGGGCCTCTGGTTGTTTCTAGAGGGATTCAGCTAAACCAATCTAGAAACCAAATGTCATAGCAGCGTGCTCAGTCTATTCAACCTGTTTTAAAATCAGAGTGGTGAATGTACTTTGCTTTATATTGATACTAGCTTCCAACATCTGAGCGGTGTGGGCCTCTCCCATGTGTTTCTCTGAGGAGAGCGTTCTTCCTTTGCCCTGAGGATGTCCTTGCCTGCTCTGTCGGGCCTCTGCAGCTGTAATTCGGGTGATGCATGTGCTACCCGTGACCTGCCTCGCATTCCTTCGTCTGCGCACCATTATTACTTGGAATCTTTAATTGCTCAAGACATTCATTTACCAAGTAAGGGTATCTTGTTCCCCATTAAAGTATTTGCTGTCTCAGTTCTTGTATGTGGATGGATTTAGCCTGGAACGGGGCCTGGTTTCATTGTTGCGTTTGCCACTGCAATCTACAAGGGTCAAAGGTCACAAGAATAGCAAATATTTTCTACTCACAAGCAGACAGCTTTGGCTGACTGTAAGTGTATTCTAATTGTCTCAAGTTCATATCTACTTGTGCTTTTGCTCAAATGTTTGGGGTCAATACGATTTTTTTTCCTCAAAAGAAATTAATACTTTTTGGCATGGACACATTAAACTGATCAAAGGTGACAGTAAATGCATATATAATGTTATAAAATAATTTTATTTAAAAAATTCTGCAAACCACAATTAAGGGGCCAAGCACAAGTCATGCCAGCTTGGCTGGGAGCATCCGAATAATGGCAGCAATGAGCAATTAAAGACATAGGCTATTAAGAGGATTTTAGGCAAAATTGCTGAAAAATCATAAATACAGTCACTAATGATATGATTTAATGGATTATCACTTTTTACCAACAGGTGGCGCTGTGACCAAATTGATGTGGTGTGATCAGAGCAAGGTGACAATGACACTTGCAAAGTTTGGTGTCAATATGCCAAAGCTTTGCAGAGATACAGCCTCATTGGTTTTGGCATCATGCCATTAAATTTGTTGCTGCGGTATATGAAAACGGTATATGAAACGGTATGTGCAGTATATGAAAACGGTGTTGTCTATCGACACGAAATCCATAATTTTTTGCCGGCATGGTGTGAAGATACTTTACAATTTTGGTGAAAATTGGATAAACGATTTAGGAGGATTTCGAAAAAGTAGGTTTTTATGCTGAAGACAAAGACCAAGTTTCTTAATGATACGCCAATGCGTTCGTAAAATACTCAAAAGTTTTGTGATTTTTGGCCAAACAGTTCAGAAGTTAAGCAAAAATAGCCATTTTTCATGACGGAAAATGACGTCATAGGCATGAGCTAAACACTGACCCAAAGCACAAAATTTAGGAGGGTGGCGGATCGAGGAGGTTCAGGGGGAGGAATGGAGGGCAGGGTGGTGGTACAGTGGTGGACCTGGGCAGTGGTGCAGTGGCAGTCCTTGGCCATGGAACACTGGATGAGACCATGGAGGATCAGGTGGCCATGGTAGAGTCAGTCAGCAGTGATGGGGGCTACCAGGGCAGAGCTGGCAGATGTGAGGACCACCAAAGCAGCACAGATGACCTTGAGGAATAAGGGGGCCATGGTGAAACACAGGCCTGGGCAGTACTTCTGGTCTTGAAATGGAGTGTGGCAAGTCCGTTAACAGCCTTCATGGCCAAAGCATGGGGCACAGTGAGTTTATTGACAGCCTCCGTGGCTGTAGCATGGGGCACAATGAGTTCAGGAAAAGATGCTGGCACCTCGGGAGGAGCTGTAGCGGTTGTCGCTTCCTCAGGAGGAGCTGGGAAAGTGTGTGTGGCCCAAACACACAATATGGTGGTTGCCATCACAGGCAGCACAGATGAAAGTGGCAGGAACTCTGGGACCACCAGACTTGGGAGCGTTGAGACCACTGGACTTGGAAACGCTCAGATCACCAAACTTTGAAGCACAGAGACCACCAGACATGGAACCACAATGGCTATGGCATATATGGCTTATAATTCCAGTGCTGCATCTGCTGGTGTAAGTCCTTTATGAAAAATGCCTTGCAGTGCCATGCAGAACTCCTCAACATAGTCCTCAATGGCCTGGTTGCTGGGTTCATGGTGAGGTCTAGCTTTCTGTAAAGATATTCTACTGAAGGCAAGTTGAATGCGATCTCATGTGCAGTTTATTGAAACAGAATACAAAACAAGCTAAACAAAACCATGACATGAACTAGAGCACTTAACTTAGACTTGAGCTTGAACAGAACATAAACATAACATTTGAAAACACTTGAACATATGCTTGACAAAACTAACCGAAAGAGGTTACACGAACAAAGGGGAACATGAGGGCTATAAACACAAAGACTAATGACTAATAAGAAACACCTGAACCTAATGAACACAGTGAACCAATCAAAATGTGACAAAGGACCCATAAGATAACATAACACAAAGAGCAAAGGAAGAACATGATATGATCACATACAAAAGGACATGAACAGTGTTCATGTTTTACAATATGTTTTACAATATTACTGTTTTTACTGTATTTTTTGATCAAATAAATACAGCCTTGCTGAGCATGAGATACTTTTTTCAAAAATATTAAATAATCTTGCTGACCCCAACATTTTTGAAGGGATTCATTCATTATTAGTGTATATTCTTGCTGATACTTTCTTATTGAATTTTTTAGACTTTTTAGAACTCTTTCAATTCTTACTTTTTTAGACTGTTTTAAGTGATAAAACTGAATGAACATACACAACACAAATAGAACATGTAAAACAAATTGCTTGATAACAAATTATATAATAATATAATATAATAATTATTATTATGTAATAATATAAATTACATTATATTTGCCTCCAAATTACATTTGCCTCTGCATCCTTTAAGCATAACTCTCAGGTTTAAAGTTCTCACAACCAATATTGAAAATAAAGGTTGAATGCAGTCAAAATATGTGAGGTATTAAAGTCTTTCTTTCATAATAAGCTAAAGTGTGAACCTGATCGACATCCTCAAAGAACCAAATCAATTCTTTATCAGATTAACAACTTTTAATAAGGACTTACAGCTCTTATGGGAGGTTGTCTATTAAACTCAAACTGGAGAAGGACAGGACATAAAACGATGGCACCGGTTGCTTCTTGAAGTACCTCTTGTGAGGTGACGAAATACTACCCGCTGCCTTGAGG
This sequence comes from Abramis brama, assembly GCF_963993115.1. Classification (NCBI taxonomy): domain Eukaryota; kingdom Metazoa; phylum Chordata; class Actinopteri; order Cypriniformes; family Leuciscidae; genus Abramis; species Abramis brama. The sequence continues at coordinate 16,618,860 of NC_139981.1, forward strand.
ATATTAAAAATGAAATACAGAGTCATTTGCCGCACAGGGTCAGCCTAAACTGATCTGTTTTTGATTAAAAACAAGGAGCTTAGAGGCTTTCCTGTTGCCATGATAAGGCATCATGTCATAAGTCTGATTTCAGCCATGGCCATGTGGACAGTAGTAGTGAGTTTTGGCCAAGCCTTAATAATCTTCCATCTAAATGTGTGAGAACTCTCTGAACCCTAAAGCATCAGGCACTGCTTTTAAGCTTACAGGTTTTGGCTTTGATGGATCTCTCTTACAAAGTTCCATTTGGAAAATCTGTGCTCCTTCCCTTCTTTCTCGCTGGCTGACTTTGTGGGTAGAAGAATCCACTTTGTTTCCTAATACTTTTTGTAAGCTTTTGGATACAATGATATTTTCATAGTACAAAGACAGAAAATAACTCTTGGCAAAATCCAATGAGGAAAAGCAGTAGACTAGGGATATATTACTCTCAAAATATACTGTGGTTATCAGGAATAGCTTAACTGAAACTGACCTATATTTTAGCACTGTAAATGTAGAATTTTCTGCATGGATGGCATCCACAATTGCTTGCATGGAGAAATCACTCTCCACTTTGATGAGCCTAAACCAACGTGGGCCATAGCAAAATAAAGTATGTTCGTGCTGAGGCCTTGCCTGACAATTGTTCAAGTACATGAACTAGCTGGGCTATTAAACCTTCTCCAGGTCAATAAACATTTATGATAAGAGCAGTCCCCTTTCAGAAAACCTTATTTTACAGTCCCGGTATGGCCCTGCTTTTCTCAGCTGCATTGTGGCAAACACATTAATCCATACAGGAGGGACTTATTCTGGGCTGTGGGGGCCACTCCGTCCCTCTCTTTCTTTTTGCAGAGGTTCAATGGCAGAAAATCCATAGCCTCTCTAAGAGGAGGAATTCCATTAGATAATAGATATGGAATCCATCTCGATTCCCCACCTTATCTTCTCTCGGCGTGAGAAATCAATACAGAAGCTTCAGCTCAACTGCCAACAATAACAATAAATTGATAGGCTTGTGAGAGAAGGATAGTGAGGAAGAGGACAAAAAGCCACACTCTTCATTGGCAATGATGCAAATCAAAGTGTTAATTGTGCAGATAGTCATCTGAATGAGGTAAGGCGGGACTAAACATGTATATGTAACCAATTCTTTAAAACCTTTGATTCATTCAGGAACTAAACAAGGGAATAGGTGTATTTGACTTGACGTGGCGCTGCACAGTGATCTGTGGATCGTCATCTGTGAATGACGTCAAAGTACTGCAAAGCTCCGTATGCTTTCGAATCGTTCTCGCGGTACTTTGACGTCATACACCGATTGGTCTGTGCATCGCCACTTCAAGTTCAAGTGTTCAGCAGATTTGTTCGCAGTATTAATGAGAGCCGCATTTAAATTCACAACGATGACTGAGGAATAAACATGGCATACCACATATGCTCTTTCTATTGACCCATTTGACAAAGAGTGTTTATTTATTCTTAATGTTGTTGGCTAGAGAAGCAAAGAGAGTTAATAATTTACATTGTAGATGTTTTTACATGCATCTGACACGTTGCTATAAATAGAATAACTAACTTTTTGGTCATGGGAAAATAGTGGAAAAGGCAGTTGCTTTAAAATTACCTCCTACTAGACATAATTTTCCCTATATTAAATGTAATGTCTCCTAAACACAATTATGCTATAAGAATAAAAGCAAACATTAGGTGACATTTTCTGGTAGATGATACTTAAAGGCATAGTTCACCCAAAAATCCAAATGGAACCCATTGACCATCCAGTATTTTATTTCATACTATGGAAGTCAGTGGGTGCCGTCAACTGTCTGGTTACCAACATTCTTGAAAATATCTTCTTTTGTGTTCAACAGAAGAAAAAAACTCATACAGGTTTGGAACAACTTGAGGGTATAATGACAAAATTTAAATTTTTGGGTGAACTATCCCTTTAACTGCCATTTCTTTATTGACGACCATTCAGAATTAGCTGTTTATTACTAACTTCTCAATTGACTAACTACATTTTTTTTTTCTTTTTTTTTTAATATTTCCAAACATATTGGTAAATGTTTTACCAGCACCCGATTTGAGGGATCTTACAAGTGTGAAATAGACATATTTTCTATTGTTAACAATGTTTGACTGTCTTCTGCCTTTTGTGTCACAGCTAGTTAATCACTAGTGAAGATAGTTCTGTGCACATTCTTTTGGTTCAATCAGCCAATCAGCATTGTCATGGCATAATTGTCATGCATCTCCAGAGTGACAAGTCACATGTCATCTAAGGCTCAGGTTATTGGCTCAAACAGTTATGTGATCCCATGAGCAAAGATGACAGATTTCCAATTGTGAACTTACTCCTTCAGGTCCTGCACCAGCTGAACAGCTACCATTAAGATGAATGGGACTGTTAACAGAGAGCTTTCTCCAGGTACATGACCTTCCTTTAAAAACACTGAACATCAACTGAATCTCACAACCATAAATCTGTAACTAAGAGCGATGTTTTCTCTTCTAACCCTCAACCTGCTTATTTTACTGACACTTAACCAGCAGATGTCAGTCTTTTCTGTAGTATCAATGGCACATTCCAAATGGCATTGCCCTGGAGGCAGATTTAAAGACTACAGGGGTGAAACTGTCAGGAGAACATGTAATGGTAAAGAGAAAATGTTAATTAGGATGGACTTAATGAGAATGGCAAGCTCTCAGCACCATTGACTCAGCATTAGATGCAAGCTCTAACTATTAATGATAACATTATTCAATTTAAACAGCACTTGAGGCCTAATCATTTCATTTACATGTATGAGCAATCAGTTTAATCAATGTGTAACCGTAGCATCATGTTTAGCTACAGAAAGAGTCACAGATACTTTATAAAGCAATCACAAGCCACTGCTGTACCATTTGGCTTGATAACTAGTGCTTTAGGAATAACACTTAAGAGTACATGATGATATAATGGCTCATCCTAGAAATTCCAGGTCAGTCATAACGAATGAATTAGCACCCAGACGTATTCTTCAGGAGAAAATCAAAATGGAACAATGGTACGGAGCTAATATATTTAAACCATGTCATATCTCTTGCGCCTTACACAACTTATCTATTACGGCTTGCGTGGGATCCGTTAGGCAGTTCCCTTTTTTATGTTGAGCCGTGTACTGAGGGAAGACCACCCTCATTGGGAATTGAGTGCAAGTTAATTTCAACCCACACAATGACACAATCTCGAAGACTGCAGAACAGTCTTTTGTGCAGCTTCTCTCCCCCAACCTAGTCAGTGGGAGGCATTAGCATCCCTGTCATCAGTGCCTGAGAGCCATCACTCCTTTGAAGGATTAACTTCATTAGCATGTTTTCATGCCACTCGTCTTCTAATTGCCCAATTGAAGCGCCCACTTGTTGTGCTTGTGAAACATGCCTGGACTCACAAGACCAAGTCCGGGACTTCTGTCTGAAGGTTGTCGCTTTTGTTTTATCATCGTAAAACAGCCATATCTATCTATCTATCTATCTATCTATCTATCTATCTATCTATCTATCTATCTATCTATCTATCTATCTATCTATCTATCTATCTATCTATCTATCTATCTATCTATCTATCTATCTATCTATCTATCTATCTATCTATCTACACTGTACAAAAAAGTTGCTACTTTAAATTTTTAAGTAAATCAACTTGGATGTTCAAGTCATTAGGTTTAATTAATTAAATTAGATTAAACTGCTTTAATAAATTAGTTGAATCTGTATAACTTATAAAAAAACATTCTGATGAGTTAAAGCAATGCAAAAACATGTCATAACTTATTGATCACATACTTTGTATTATCTATCTATCTATCTATCTATCTATCTATCTATCTATCTATCTATCTATCTATCTATCTATCTATCTATCTATCTATCTATCTATCTATCTATCTGTCTATCTGTCTGTCTGTCTGTCTGTCTGTCTGTCTGTCTGTCTATATCTATCTATCTATGTTTAATAAATTAACTTTTGTAAGAACACTTAATTTGTCATCTTTGAATTAGTGGTGAGGGTAAATTAATTCAAATACACACTCATGCATTAAAAGGTAGCCAATTCTTCAGTTGTACATTTTGTTCAATCCTTTTTTTTTTACAATTTATTGTGATCAGGGACATCAGGCATCCTTTTATGAATCAGTGGGAGACTGACTCACTTGGTGTCCTAGGCAAGATATTATATGATGAAAGGGAAAAGCACTTTAGCAGTTCTTTGAAAGTATCACAGTTCAATTTATTCAAATATTCATGGCCATTTTATTCAGATGTTTAAGAGAGAATAAAACAGTGAGAAATGGAGTGAGATCTATTGAGATCTATTGCTTCAAACATTCGTTTTATCCAGCCAAACAGAGAGAAGTGTCACCCTGCCTCAGTGACCACAGAGAGAGAGAGAGAGATGGAAATCCAAAATCAAAGTAGCATGTATACATAGCCTGTGGCCCTCCTCTCATTTCCCTTATGAATCACAAATACAGATACTGCATGCTTAAACTAAAGCCCTTGCCCTCTTAAGTTCTCTACATGATGTCATGTACAGGAAGGTATTTCTCAGTCTCAACCTGTCTGCTCATGCCAGTTCTCCAGTAATACGATACACATCTAAAGGCTCTGAGAAAATGCTGGTCATTCTTAGACAAGGGCTTCATTTATTTCCCAAGAAGGAGGCTGATTTTCCCGCAATGCAGCCTGCGGTGCGTTTTATGCAGCAAATGAAAGTCCTTATGCACTCATATTATGATTGCATGATGTAAGTGATGCTGTGTTTATGCAACATGCAAAGAACATAATTAAACACTAACTCCCTTTTTCTATTTTTACTGCTCTGTTGTTTGTTTAACATTCTGAAATCCAAAAATCTGATTATATTTTCCTCATTTTATGTAAAAACGGTTGGCAATATGTTTTAATATCTGTATGTTATCTTCTGATGCAACTGAAACTGATTCTGAAATCCTGACAGATTTGAAGCGTAGGTCAAAGGCTGTTAGAAAAGCTTTCAATATCAAAAAGCCGCTCATAGATGTGGTGTTTCTGAGAGATTAGAGAATGTCTTATTTAAGAACCGACAATCAATAGGCTTAAAAAGGTTATGTGGATCAATGTAAAATTGTTTAGTTCGCCAGCACTATCATTTGATTATTGCCATCTTGAAGAACAGAAAACATCTTCTGTTAAAGGTAAACAATAATGTTCCTTAACTGTACAGTTTGAGCAGACATTGCATTTTTATCATTTTTTTTGTTTTTTTTTGTTTGGAGGTCAGGGAGTGAGGCTGGGCATTTGCATTTTGTATGTCCAGCATTGAATCAAGAGGGAATTTCGCTGCCTCTTAATTTACTCTGAGAGCCACATTGATTCTAAAGCATCTTGTCTCATGTCATCTAATGGGCATAATTAACAATCAAACCGAATATGACAGTGAACTTTACTCTCACTGCTGCCCGTCTGCCGTTCCAAGTTCAAATGCTAAAATTAGCCTCTAGGGAGTGGCATAATTTCATTTTTTGTGGATTTGCAATTCAAACACACAGCTCCACACATAGTATGGTCTATTATAAACTGGCTAAATTAAAAATTAACATTGCGTGCGGGTATAAACTTTCAGGGTTGAAAATGCTGTAAGCATTACAGCGATCGATTACAGCCTGTACTGTCCAAACATCGTATGTCTTTTCGCAGAAGAGGGGAAAATAAACCATTGGCTCTTCATTAGGCTCCAAATAAACCTTAACTTAGTCTTTATGTCCATCCCCTACCTCTCCCCTCAATCCTTTTTCTCCTCCTTTCTCTTCCTTCCTACATGGCCTGAGGGAGCAGTTAGATCTCTGAATGCTCTCGCTCTATTGTGAGCTCACATTGATTGCCTCTACCCTCTCCAAAGCCAGTCGGGCCAGTCAGCATGGGGTACAGGCTGTCTGCTTTATCCACCATGGCTCACATTTTTCTGAGAAATAAAAGAGGGGGAGAGAGAGCCTCGGAGTGAGTTCCTCCTCCACTCCTGCAAACAGAGAACCAGATGCATCTGTTTTACTCCCCCCTCTCCCTCTCTTTTTCTCCCTCTCCCGCCTCTCCTCTCAGTGGCTGTACTCTAAAGGGAATCAATAGTGTACTTAAACGGATTTCTCTTGTGTCTTGTTGTCAAATACGTTGTGCACCTCTGCCTTTCTCCGTGTGGGCTGATCTTTGTGCGCTGCGGTAACGTCTCAGCAGCGCTCATTTATATGCCCTTGATCTGCATTTCCGCTCTTTGTCTGTTTTACACTTCTGTAATATCCTTTACACCTACCCAGTTAATGGTGCTTTGGCACAGTCGCTTGTGTTTCCTCTAAGGAGGTATGTGAGGGCGATAGAGCGCTGTGTAAAGGAGCTGTAAATAATCTGTGAACGCTCAGTCTGTGTGTGAAAGCTTATGTCAGCAGAACTGAAACTCTCTTTCCATCATGTAGCTATGAAGTCCCAGCAGCATCAATCATTTCCCCGGTGATTGTCAGGGAATTAGCTGAGCTGTGGCGCTCAGTGGCGAGCCGGTTCACGTCAGCTTGGGTCGAAAAGTGCAGCAAAATACGTGTCTCATTTTTTGGTATTTCATTTGAAAGTAGCAATTATTGACACCCGCAAGGTCATTTAGGACATTATCTTACACAACAACAGGGTTTAGCGCCATTCAGAATTGAATTGAGCATGCTTTTATTTATTCAATATTATTTTAAATAATATGATTACAATTTGATTGGAAGTAGTTTTAAATAAATTGAAATTCAGTAAATTGACAAACTTTTAATGTTGACCTTTGAATGTTTAAAAGTTTTGAGAACTCTAAGATAGATAGATAGATAGATAGATAGATAGATCAGCATATTATAATGATTTCTGAAGGATCAAAAATAAAAAATTCAGCATCATAAATCAATTATATTTGAAAGTATATTAAAATAGAAAGTCATTATTTTAAATTGTAATAATATTTCACAATATTGTTGTTTTTTTCTGTATTTTTGATCAAATAAATGCAGGCTTGATAAGCATAAGAGACTTCTTTCAAAAACATTAAAAATATTGTAAGTATTCTCCAAACTATTGATATATATTTCAAATGTATATTCCAAACTTTTGATATAATTCACTTTATATAATATAATGTAATATGTAAAAACATATATAATATTTTGATTTTGGAAGAACTTGATTTCTCTGGAAATTAATTTCTTTGAATTGTAATTCAGTAAATTTATCTTCCTGTCATTCCAATTCAAGTTTCTGTAGGGGGTGTGAATTGACACAAATTGAAAGAGAGTCAGATTTAAAATTTTTGAATTTTTGCATAACACGTTCTCAGACCTTCTAAATTCTATTGTGATTTCTTGCATCTGTGTGTGTATGAAATTATACCGAGGTTCAGTCAAGCTAAAGTCACTCCACCTAAAGTCCATCCATCTTCTTGGCAGCCATCTGGTCATATTGTCTCAGAATGTAAGAGTGGAGGGCTTATCCACCAACACTAAGAGCTCTTGCAACAACCAGCTTTGAACTGAAGTGTGCTGTTCATTGACTGCTCGTGATTTTGTTCGCATGAACCGTGGCATCTTTGAAGGACTTCACAAAAACATGATTAATGGCCCAGAACACAGGATATTACAAGCAGCTTAAAAGGTATAACACAATAGACACTGAGGTACTCAGCATTACTAACGCCATGCTTTGATACTGATGTTACACAGGGATATCCATCTTTGCAAAAGCCATCTGAGGCACCAGTCATCCTATCGACAAATTCAACAGCATCTGTTAAATCACTTTGAAAGTCAGACCTGGATGAAGTGTCTCGAGTCAAGACCTTGAGGAATAAGAGCATTTAAACAAAAACAAAAAACAACAACACATTCATTCAAACAAGATCGAAAAGGAAGTGTGTTTAAAACAGAAATTGGAAAACTAATGGACAATATTTGAAATTGAGGAAAAGGGTGCTTTGACATTGTCTGCAGCACTTAAATTGTCATTTGGCGGATCATGAACTCTCCTTCTAAGAACAGGACAGAAATAAATATGAATGACTGCCTGTGACCGGTGATGTCATCTGCTAGATTTATCCCTGCCAACTTAGATAACTGTACAGGAGCAAGTGTCCTTGAGACAAAGTGCTCAGAGAATGGGTCCCATGAATTAATGTCGACAGTGGTGCAGTGGAGATGCTAAGGATGATCAAAAGACACTTCCAAACACTTTCTGTGAAAGCACTGGCTAAAGATTGTTGGGAAATAATTGACAGATGCCAGAAAAATAAATCTAACGCTCTATTGAGAAATACTGTATGTCACAGTGTAATCAAAACAATGAGTTCTTTGAATTGACAGGGAGTGTTGTAACACCATTGGTTTAGTTATTCATGAGCTATAAGTGTTAAATCATACATGCACTGTAAAAAAAAATTATGAGCAATAAGTTATGACAACATATGATTTTACATTGCTTTAACGCATCATGATAAATTAAGCAATTTTCAACTTTTTATGTTATGCAAGATTCAACTCATTTTAATGTTTAATGTAATTTAAGTTGAAATGACTTTAACATCCAAGTTGATTGTACTTAAAAATGTAAGGCATGCAGGCAGGCATGTGGGGCTGTGAGCACCATCATCCTGAGGTGACAGCAGAAGACTGCAAAAATATAAAAGATTTATAGAACAAAAAAGGAAGGATTTAAATTTCCACATCTGGTTTATAATTTGATTTAATCATGTTAATGAATGACAGGACTGGGATCATCTAAATCTCTCTTAATTTGGTTTGAAACATTTACACAAGTTGCAATCTACATGCAAACAATCAAACAAACAAAAACAAACAAATAAATAAACTGCACATAATGGGGCACACACTGTAAATTGTGTTTTGTAAAATTCAATATTTCTTTTGTTTTGAATTACAATTATTACTATAATTTTACCATGTTGAATTTAAATGTTTAAAATGAAATAGTGGTGTCATGGTGGATGGCATAATTATAGTAAATTTGATTAAATTCATTTTAAAATGTTCATTGCAGATTTATAAAATATTTTAGTAGCAGACAAATGGGAATATTATGTGTTTCAGCACTCCAAATCTGCCTGTATTGAAAATAATAATACCTCTCGTCATGTATTGAGTGTTTTGCTTTGCTCCTGTCAGGAGGAAAGAAATTACAAGCTGTAAAATCCCATGCAGGGCATTTGCATATCTCCATATTTTAGGACATAAGTCATACAGACAGGCATGCTGGAATTTCGTTCTGGTGGTGTGAGGCAGCGCAGCGTGTGCAGTGAGTGATTCTCTCTGATGCACTAGACGCTCGCTCCCTCGCTCGCTCGCGTCGCGCGGCCTCCCCCTGGTCAGTTGAGTCGTGCAGCATTGGCTGAGGAGCCAGTAGATGCGCGCGGTGTCTCGGCACTGTTGGAAGAGTCATTGTTCCTTGACGTCACCACTCAGCCAAGCCTGGCGCTGCTGCTCTCAAACATGTCTTTGTTATTCAGAGCTTTCCATCGGCGAATCGCAAAATACGGAATGAGCTGTTCCTTGTATTAGCGGGAAGTAAGAGGACTCACATGGACGCACGTTTGTTTGTGTTTGGGGACGAGATTTCTTTGAGAATAACTTCTGTTTATATTAATATCTGAAATAAAATAAAAAACATGTAATTTTATAATACATATTATTATTTGATTTTTGTCAAACATTTATACAAACACAATACGCCATAATATAATTTAATTTTAAATAATATTTTTTTTTTTTAAATGTAGAAAGGAAAAAAACTTAAAACAAGAGTATGATATCATAACTTAAAACTAAATATACAAAAACAAATAATTGCATATATATATACATAACTAGAACACATATAACACACACACACACACACACACACAATTATATACAAATACCGATATTTGTTATTTCATATATATATATATATATATATATATATATATATATATATATATATATATATGTATGTATATATATATATATATATATATGTATATATGTATATATGTATATATATATATATATATGTATATATATATATATATATATGTATATATATATATATATATATATATATATATATATATATATGTATATATATATATATACAATTGTGTATATGATGTTTACTGATAATTAGAATGCTCACATTTTGTTGTAATTCTTATCTACTACTTAAAATACAAGATATTAATAAAACTAAGTACAAAAGCCCTCTTCCTTTTATAAATTGTAAATTATAACAATAAGTCTTAAGTAAGTCTTTAGTCTTACCTAAACACGTTTTCATCAATATCCTGGAAAGACAATACAATAAAGCCAAACGATATACTGTATTCAAACAGCAAACGACCTGGCACTCGCGTGTGAATCCAGTCCGTTCATCTGCAAACGCCGCCTGGTGTCTTCCAAAGGCGCGAGCGATTTACGCGACTCTGGGACACATTTTGTCAGCAACCAGCAAGCATGGCTCTGTGGTAATAGAATAGCCCGTGTAATTTGACACTTCAACTTGCCGTGCACTACGTTAGTTGATTCAGACAGTCACACTAACGAAACGCCGTGCGCTTTTCTCTCAGTGTTTGTGAAGTGTGAGGGGAGAAAACAGATCGTAACTTCAAATCCAGGAGGTTTTAGGCGCCGTGCTGTGATTGGATCTAAAAGTAAGTTGTGGTTGTGTTTTCCTATCATTTTCACACCTTGCTCGCTGGAAAGGTTTTTATGCATTGCATTAAAATGAATCCGTAGCCTCCGCGCTAGCTCCAACCTCAGCTAACAATAGAGTCACTTAAAGTATCGCTGAGATGTGTACACATGTATTTCTGCGCAGGAAACAATCGCACTTACTGAAGCGTTGGCGATACGTTGGCTTTGTGTTTTCGAAGCAAAGCACTATTGAGCGCTTTTTTTTCCCCTGGACAGTGGCGTTCAGAGGAACGCGGAATTTGGCTGAACTGGAGAAGCCCACCGTTTACATACCGTTCAGCATATCGTTTTGGTGTGTTGCATTGTTCAGATGAAGAGGGCACTGTCATACGGTGGACGGTTGGTTGGCACGTAGATGGGCACAATTGGATGGCTTCGTTGCACAAATGTAATTTAAATTCGCCGGGTCTTTTTGATTAGGGGAAATTATATTGTAGCTCCTGATAAGCAATAGGAAATAAGGCTTTCAACCATGTGCTGAAATGTGATGTTTCATGCCGTTGTGTAGTAACAGGACAACCGCGTTGATACATTGTGACCGCTGATATTGTAACATTTCGTTCGAATCTTGGATTCGGTGAATGGCTTGAATGGAACAGACTTTGAGGACACAAGCAGTGTTGGGTGCCAACTGACTATATGTGATCTGGATGTCGTAATCCGATTAGAAAAATCAAGTGTATGCAATTAGAAACCATTTCGTTTTATATATACATAATTAGATGACAGTTGACTTATGGATTTTATAATTGCATATGGGTTACATTGCCCACCAGGAAACGCAATAATGTTTAAATGATCAGTAGTTTACAGATTGTGCCCCTAAAATGTAAAATATACACGCAGAAATAAATTTAACCTGATACTTTAAAAGATTGATGTGGAATGCAATCATTGTTTAAAAAAAATAATGTCTAAAAACATACTAGTTACTAGTCTAACTATTTTACTATTGTTTAATCTTAGGATTCTTAATTTGTACATATTCATTTAGCAGACGCCTTTATTCAAAGTGACTTACAAACGAGGAATACAAAAAGCGATTTATCTTAAGTCAAACAGGAGAAGTGCTTGTAATACAAAGTTTTGTACATCGCTCAGATTAGTACATTCACAATAGTACAGAATAGTACTTGATGCTGAAAATTGAATCACAAATAAGTAAGAATAAGTTGACAAAAATGATGTTTAGGAATATGTTTCTCTTTGCTCATGTTTGTATTTTTATCAAAATCCAGAAGCGATCTGATTAGTTCATCTGAAAATGGCCACTGATTACAATTTTAGCCATGCAATTTGTAATAGTTGCCAGATTACGTTTAGAAGTAATCTACCAAAGACTGCTTGCAAGGTACAATACAGTTCACACATGCCAAGTGTCCACCAAGTGTTCTCTTGGTAATCCATGGGCTATTTTGTGTGCTTAGTAAGTGAATATTTTATTTAAGAGATTATTACAACTGTCAGCTTTGGTTAATAAGTTTTTATTTTCCTACATGATGTTGAATCAAGTTATTTATTGATGGTTTTTGATCTAGCATGGCCCATGCTTTATGCATGGTCATGTTAATGCTTTTGATTCTAGAAATACATATTTTATACTGTAGGAGAGTCTTCTACCATTAGTACTACAAGAAGCCTAAACACATAGCCGAAATTCTTTCTAGCAACAATTTGAGTTTACAGTAAATTGTCATTGTTTTTATGAAAATAGGTTTTGTTTCCTCTAAACTAAGTTTTAACACTGGAGTTTCTCTTTTTAGTGGACACGGTTGTTGGAAGCAGACAGTTTTTTTAGGATGGTTCTTCAGTCAAAGTTGCCATTTAATGACAATTTCTTGGTCACCTCTTTAGTACTGTAATCACAGTCAATGTTTACATGGCTGTGTGAGTGCTGATAATGTTAAAAACTTCCTCCTTATTTCAGGGTGGATTGCATCTGGAACAAAGGTGAAAGTACCTAGCTCTCAGCTCACTCATTTTGAATTGTGGTGTTGGTTCATGTTAACATTATTGGAGGAGGCATATTGTAAAGGCCAATTATTGTTTGCAAATGTTTAAAAATGAAGACTGGAGTCTAATCTGATGAGTCTGCTGGGGGTGTATTTTAAAACACAGTAGATTTACCCACCAGTGTGACATCCTCTGTATGATTGGCTTAACTTGTATGAGTCAGGAATGGAGAATTTGTCTAGGAGAGGAGAGGAGTTGAGTTTATTTTCCTCCCTTCTTCAGACAGGGGCCCCAGGTTGAGGATCATCATTACCAAGGGCAGAGGTTTTAGCCATAGTCATGTAAAGACACAGACAGAGCTCAAGTCATTCTGTCAGTGGGGCTAAAGAGGAATTGCGGAGGGCTTAATTGAGCTTAATGTGGGATTAAACTTCCATAAAATCGTTGAAAAGTTGTTTTCAAAATGCCAAAATAGAGAGAATCACAAGATATGTCATTTGAACAAATTAACATTGTCAAAAATGTATCAGATTTTACACGCAAATTATTCAGTAACAGGTTTATTAGTTATTATTGCTCACATCGCTGCGCATTTATGCACATTTGTGTCTCTATTGTGTCTAGCCTAACAAATGTGTTCAAGGTTGTCCAGTTTAGGAGCGTAGTCTAGATGATCTCTTTTCACATTCAAATTCTTGGCATGTGTGACAAAAGCTTGCCTAATTCACTGGGCGATTTAAGGCTGGGAATCGTGAGTGATCCAGCTATACAATATTATCATGATACTTGGGTCACAAATCACAATACCATACAGAAAGAGTTCTGTTTATAAGTTGCAATACGCCAAGTATTGTGGACTTGTGAACTTTTTTTTAAAATTTAGTGCCAGCATCATTAGTTCAGCATGAAACTTTTTTTCCCAAATGATAGAAGGAAAAAACAGACTTTTAAAAAAAAAAAAATGTCAATATTTTGATAATATATTTCATTTACACTATAATATATTTGTTTCCCCGACTTCTAGACAACTAATTTGAGGTTATTACTCAGGTTGTTACAAACTTCTATGAGTTTCTTTCTTCTGTTACATAAAAGATGATATTTTGAAAGATGATATTTTGAAGATGATATTTTTGAAGGCCGCATTGACTTCCATAGTATTGAAAAAAAAAATACTTCGGAAGTCAATGGCTTCAGTCAACTGTTTGGTTACCGACATTCTTCAAAATATCATCTTTTATGTTCAACAGAAGAAAGAAACTCATAGAAGTTTGTAACAACCTGAGGGTAAGTAAATGATGACAGAATTTTCATTTTTGGGTGGAATATCCCTTTAATAGCGTTTCATACTTCATTTCTTTATTTCCTCTCCTTGCCTATAGCCAGAATAAGACAAAAAAAATTTTTTTACCAGGTAAAAATACCAATCAGTGTTTTGACAGTTTGACATTTAACTTAGCACACTATTGTGGTGAAATTGTGAAATAGTAGGCCCACATTCATTCATCATAAAGCTGAACAGTCGTCTAGCCACCACCCGCACACACCCACTCTTGAACCTGAATCAGGCTTTGTTTGACTCCACATGCTGCACTGTGGATCATTTATTACTCTTAATACGCTGATGGCCTTTTTGAACAGTTCACATTACGTCTGCATAACCGCCTGCTCGACTTGTGTATGCACTTTAGTTTCTGTGGTTATCGGGGTTAATACCTTTACTTGAAATGTAGCCTCCGAACCACAGATTATTCAGACAATAGGAGTGCATGACTTCTTATTTCCTTGCAGACTTACGGGTACGTTGGTCCGTTTCATCTTGCGGTTCGTGACCTCGGTGAAGCAGAGGGAGAGAGACTTTTGATTTTAATTGCATGCATCTGCAAAGAGCGTGGCGTGGGACTGAATCTGCTTCCAGGCTGCATAAGTTGAAAGCTTGTTGAAGGCTGCCTCTGACTCTTGAGCTGACAATGTGACCATGGATGCACTGGGATGCGATGTGCAAAGCATTAGCTAGCTGGTGCCATTCTAAGTGCTTTACCCCTCAGATAGGGACTGTCAGGCCCACACTGTCACAGGCTCATGCATGTTTGATTTGACGCTCTTTGAAAAATGAACGCAGAAGATGTCACAATGGCTGTATCCCGTTTCTGTCGGCGAGAGCAAGTACTTTGAACCAAAAATGACACCCAGTTACTTTTTTTTCCCCAATGCAAGGGCTTGATATTTGGAACTATAGGACAAAATGTCCCCACCACACTGACAATTTTGCATGATCACAAGCAATTACCTTCGTTTTTTGGTGCCAATAAAAGCTTGCAGTGCTTTGAAGTCTGACTGCCGCTGTGTGCTGTGCAAATCCAGCTTAAGCAAAACAAACATATTGTCCTCAACCTGTTTTCTTTTGACTGAGGCAAATTAGTGTACATTCAGTGAGCCATGTTCTCCATGCTAAACTGTTAAATCCCGCTACTCTTTTAAAGAGATCCATCTCTCTTTGAGAAACAAATATCTGTGTTGTTAAGTACACTGATTCTATAGGTCTATAAAGGTCTATAGAGAGTCAGGGCTCGGTTTCATGTCATTGAAAATATTAGAGTGATGCAACTGGTTGTACAAAAGTTGTTAATAGATATTTCTTCATTCAAATTCTGCATTGTTTTAGTTTTTTTTTAGCAGTGCATATCTGTATGCATGCATTTATTCAGACTTTGCACAACGCCAATGCATCTGCGTTCATTTTATGTATTGAAATACTGCCATGTATTCCATCATGTGAAAACTTTGGACCATGTCAACGCATCTGAGCTGTCTGTCTCAGTCTGCGAGTGGGAGATTTCCCTCCGTCCCGGCGAGTGATCGCTGTGTTTCTGAGAGGGACGTGCAATTACTTTCAACATGGCCTGAGGGATTCATACATATTTTCTGACAAAGTAAATTAATTAGGTTTTCTTAGGAAAGATAAATATTATTTCTCATCCAAATTCGCCTTTTATGGGAAGGAGGATTTGCGTCTGCGCGCGCCAAATGACACGCACACATAACCTTGGCTTAGACATTTGCACAAGGTGAGACTAAATGAAAGCTGAATGAAAGGCAACTTCAAGATGTCAGGAGAACATGACAAATGGACGGTGGCGAATTAAATTCATAGTAGATCCGTCAAATCCCTTAGTGTTGCAGGAAAAATGTGAATTTATATTAAACAGTAAAAATGCATTTGATTTGTTTTCCAGTTTTCTCTGTTTTTAAATACTTGGATTGACCCCCCCCCCCCACACACACACACTTTGATATTAAAGCTGATGAGCTGAATTCTTCATATTTATTAGCTACTAGGCTAATCTGTCAAGTTAGTTTTTAATAATAGACTAGATGATTTCTGTTGGCAAGGTCTATTCATTTAACACACATACTACATATAAATATGACTATTTCAATGTTTTTAATTTAATTACCATGCTCTATTATGTAACTTTAACTAGGCACACAATATGATCAACCAGTCAATAATTATACTTATTCAGTCTTGCAAACTTCATATTTTAGCATGTACACACATGCAGTTCTGATATTTTAATGGCTTTTGTTTTAGTAAGAGAGTCAAATTTAAAGGGGCACCAGGCAACTCTTGAGTGTTTTTTCTCTACGAAGCTCCCCCTAGTGTCTGGTAGTAAATGCTTTCATACACTCTGTCGTAAAAACGAACTGTTGTCACCCCACCCCCCTCGCCACGAGCAAACCAGCTGATCAGCTGTCAACCCAGCTGAGCAGAGGAACCGGCTATTTCAAAGCCAGTTATGTCTACCGAGGCAAGTAAAGCAATATTTTCTTTCCAACTGATGGCGATTTTATTTTATTTTATTGTGTTGTCATGCATACTAGTATTTTTACCGGGAACGAACGATATGAACGAGGCGAACTACTGCTTTCGTGTTTGTTTGTTTTTGGGAGAGTGGGCATGAGCATAAAATATATATATATCGGAGGCTAATATTTGTCTAAAGTTATATTAGCAAGGTCTATAAGTTCATCTGGTAGAATGATGGTTTACCTTTGCTTGTCTAAGAAAACATTCGAACGTTTTTTCTAGCTCGATCATGATATGTGCAACATGTTTATTGCCTATTATCAGACGCGTTGACTTAGTGACATAAAATAAAAGTGTAAGTTACACAAATAAAACCTACAGAGGAACGGCCACACAACTACAGAAATCAAACGTGTTTGCTAATGACAATGCCTAACATCAAAGTTATAGTATCTAGCGTAACGTTACTAGTAAGCCCGTAACAGACAGCGATCATAATAAAAAAACTTTACAGACAATAGCAAACATCCTGAGGTCACAATTACTTGAAATTTAAATATTAAACACAGTTTATTCCAAAGATACTTACAAGTGCAACAGCAATAAGGCCAGGTCAGCATCCGTTTTGCAGGCTTCTGTTTCTCTCAGTTCTCACCATTCTGAAAAAGCCGGTCCGATATTTAACTTTACTCGAGTCTGACTTATTGCTCGGTCAGTCTCCCGTTTCCTCTTTCGTTGGTCCTCCGACAAAGATTTCCTAGCTTTCTGCTTCTTTTTACAGGCTCAGCCATAACTAAATCTATCGTTGCCCTTTGCTTAGCTAGCCGGTGCTTGAATGGGGGCGTGTAATTACGTGTGCAGTGCCGTCAAGCAATTCGTTTCATCGCGAGACCTGATATCACGCGATACTTCCTGGAACACGACCCGCGTCCCAAAGTTGCAAGTGAGTTTTTTCCGCTCTCGGGCACCAGGGGGGTGCGAAACCACCACCATTCAACCCGAAATAAGTAATATAACCATTCCACTGACTCCGAAGCTGTTCAGTTAAGGTTAAAAAGTTACCTAGAGCCCCTTTAACTCGGTAAACCACTTTAGTGACCGATTCACGAGTTTGATTCAGACTGAGTTCATGGGTCTGTTTGACTGATTTGAGAATCAGTTGACAGTGGTCATACTGTATGGAATAGAAAATAATAAAATAAATATGCATTGTCTTTGTTTTATTTTGTGATACCCAACACTTTCAGTCATTACATTCAGATTGCAAGTTTATAACTCTGGTAAAAGTACTTTTTTTGACACCATGGGCCAGATTTACTAACACTCTTTTGGTGTTAAAAAAGACTTCTGTCAGGATTTACTATAGACACGCAGTGAAAAATTTGCGCTGCTGTGGTGTGGACACAGTTATTTTTGCGGCTGACCTTATCGCATATGCAGTTTCCCTTTCAGACGCCAAATTTATGGGAGGAATCATGCAAGGTGATTTACTAAGGTTTGCGCTATAGTCAATTTACTGGTATGTGCACCATAATTTACCACATAAAAAAGCATGTCTTAAACCAGATGTTAATTTGCGCTGCTCTTGGTAGATTATATCTCGTCAGTCGATCACGCGCAGAACTTTCCACGCTAATTTGCGCTGTTTAGTAGGGGTGTAAATATTAATCGATTCGTATCGATGCATCGATTATACAGCCGACGATTCGATGCATCGATGCGTCCGCAAGAGTATCGATTAATGTGTTTATCTGCTCCGACATATGCATACAACCTACTAAGCTGCGGGTGGCGCTAACCTCATTATTGTCTTCTACTTCACACCGCTTCACACGCGTTACTTACGTTTCACAATCTATGTTCACACACAGTGTTGAGTCTGACTTTCAAGAGCGATGGATCCGTCAGAGCGAGCTGGCAATGACAGTGAAATGTTACACACTCCAGTCGGCATCAAGTCATGGGTGTGGATGTATTTTGGCTTCAGGAAAACAGATGGAGCAGTGGTAAGAGTTGCCGTTTGTCTGATTGCGCCCGTTTCACACATACTCCGTTTGCAGTGCGTATGCGGTGCATATTTTTTTCAGTACCCATGTTAACAGGTCAGAGCTTTCACACTGCATGCGGATGCGGTCCGTTTATCCGTTCCAGTTGCGGTGCATACAGCAGTGCAGAGATCGTTTCCGCACCGAGTCTATTTCTGCTGTGCTGCACGCGCTGAATTAAAGTGACAGCGCATGTTTCGTGGTCAAAATGAACACAGATTGACATGAAAATGTAGTAATTTCACCATAAATGCGTTTAAATAAATAAATTGTAGTAATCTCACCATAAATGTATTTAATTTAATAGGGCTTGGGCGTCGTGACGTCATACTTGGCGTGGCGGCCATGTTGATGGCCTCGCGAATGTAAACATACAGCAAGTCGAACGAGGAGAAGCAGAGTTGGGAGAAAGAAAAGAAAGAAAAAAGATGTTAAAATCCCGAAAAGGATGTGGAATTTACCGGGATACGTTAAATAGGGAAACCAGGGACCAGTATGTGTACTTTCCTGTAAAATATCCCGTATTTTAATACCTTACTCTCATAACATTAATGTTAGCCCTTCCATCGGACCTGTCAGTCTCTGTACTTTTGTCCTGTTGCTACCCCCTTGCCCTTCCAGCGAAACAGATGTTTTCAAAGCATCGTTTTGCTTACTTGAAGGCAACCTTAGCGTGATATTGGCCTTTTTAAGATAACAGCGTGGTTGTTGTGAGAGCACGATTTCACGCCAATCTAATCAAAGTCACGTTAGACCTAGCTTCACAACTCGCTTAGTTAATGCTGCAGTTTTGTAGTACGAATTTTTGCTGTCAGCAGAGGGATAGCAACAGAAAGATTAATGTTGAAATTTTCATTTTTCGGGATATTTTATAGGAAAATACTAAAACGGGAAGACAGAGGGAAAAGAGCTCAAATGCGTGAGAAACCCGGAAAAAAACGGGAGGGTTGACAGCTACTAACTACACTTTTTTGCCGATTTTGTCCACATAACGTTACTGGTCCCTGGCTTCCCTATTTAACGTATCCCCGTAAATTCCACATCCTTTTCGGGATTTTAACATCTTTTTTCTTTCTTTTCTTTCTCCCAACTCTGCTTCTCCTCGTTCGACTTGCTGTATGTTTACATTCGCGAGGCCATCAACATGGCCGCCACGCCAAGTATGACGTCACGACGCCCAAGCCCTATTCTACTATTTTTCACAGTCATCTTTTTTACTTTTAAGACCGGGGTAAAGCAAGGAAAACTACAATTTACCTCAACAAGGCGACATAATGAACAACACTTGTCTCATTCGTGGAGGTGGAAAAACAATTTCTTTGTGACATGCAATTGTATTCTGTATTCTCAATAAAAGGCAAATTATTTATTATTTTTGTTGATTTATTTGAAACTTAATAGATATCATGTAAAAATCTAGTATTGAATCGTATCGAATCGAATCGTATCGCGGGGAATTCTGAAGTATCGAAAATAATCGAATCGTTGGCTTAAGAAATCGGTATCGTATCGAATCGTCATGTAGGCTCCGATTTACACCCCTACTGTTTAGTAAATCTGGGCCTATATATTCAGCAGCAGCAGAGCACCACTGCACTGGTATGGTGTAATATCATATTAATCTTGCTGTTAAAACAGCTAATTTTCTTTACATTAAGCAGTTTTCTATTATCTTTTTGTCATATCATATAGGTATCATTCTGATATTCCATGTTTTTATTATCTGGATTCTACTATAGCACTTATTAACCGTTCAAGGCAGATCTCACAATAAAAATGTATTCCATCTGAGAACACACCTCTTGCTCCACAAATACACTTCATGCATCACAGCCTCCGTGCAGAGCTCATGAGGTGACAGCTGTAGGCAACAGAGAGACGTTCATGGAGTGCTAGTGCAGACTCTGCGCCAGATAGAGCATGATAAATCCAGAGCCGTGTAAGTGTGTTTGTCTGCGCGTGTATGTCCAGGCTCAAATTGGCATGCAATGGCAAGCACCTCTTCCCAGGTAAGTGCTGTGTGCCCTGGCCCTTAATGACTGTTTCATAAGCCACACTCTTGGTGGCCACTATGTGCCCTCTCCTCTCGTTCACCCCTGCGGTTCTGAACCAGACTGCTTCACACTCTTATGAGCTCATGTCTTTTAATATCCCTACCTGGGCTGTTCAGATAAAGAGCCATATTAGAAACCCCAGAGTGCAAGTATTGTAAAATGGCAGGTCTGGTGTAGTGGTTTTCGCTGAGCCTTGTCATGGAAGAAAAAGTCGAGTTGATTTAATGGTGGCTAGTGTCTTAGAACTCCAAGGCAATTAGGTGTTTTTTCACGCCAAGTAGTCCGACGTTTATTTATGCTGTAACAAATTGAAACTACAAGTTTTGTGTCGTCTGAATACCACCACAATAAAGTTGTCAGAGATAAGAGTAAGCGATATTGCAAACTAAACCTTGATATTTCATACCTCATTCTTGCGCGCATCTTCGGAGAAAACAGAAGCCATTGTTGCACTGATCATTTATCATTGCTGTAATGAGATTAAACTAATCGTGTATTCCAGAGACAGCAATGATACACTGTGTGGGGCTTGCCAGGGATCATCTTCAAACAGTATTTGTCATTGTCTCTCAGTGCTTTTTAATTAACTGTTGACAAACAGCGTAAGCCTTTTGGGTGTTATGATTTAAAAGCAGTCCCATTTCAGTGCGTCCTAAAATATGGTTTCTTTAAAGACAAAAGCTAGAAAGAAACAAATATGTTTTGCTATTTTTTAGACAAGAGCTCTGTAATGTCTTGCTCCAAAATCGAGTGAGCTGACTTTGGAGAGTAACTGTAACCTTGAAGGGATAGTTCACACAAAATTCATTTCATGTGGAACACAAATTATATTTTGAAAAGTGCCGTTTATTTTTTTGTCCTTACAAAGAAAGTATGTTTTGTATGGACCAAAAAAAGGACACGTTCTTCAAAATATCTACTTTTGTGTTCCACAGAAGAAAGCCATTCAGTTTGGAACGACATGAGGGTGAGTAAATGATGAAACAATTTTCATTTTTAGCCTAGGTGTTAAAGGTGTTTAAAGCACTGTTACTAAACTTGCAATTTTATTTGTGTTAAGTTGCTGCCTGTGTTATTTTAGTATTAAATATATACTATTATAGTATTTATTAATATTTTTAAGTGCTTTTCATGTTTCCAATTAAAATTTTAAGTAAATTTGTGCTCTTATAATATTTATTTAGCTTTATTTCCATTTAGCTTTAATTTTCTTTTCCATTTTAGTACTTCAACTTAGACTTATTTCAGTTAGTTGCCAAAGGCAAAAGTTCCATGTTTTATGTTGAATTATTTCATCTAATTCTTATATATTATTTTAGATTTCAGTTACCAAAAATAATTTAATAATTTTTGTTTTTGTTCAGTTACCAATAACAACACTGCCAATTGGTCACTTCACAAGCTTCGTGATGGTTACAATGCTCCCATAGAAGGCAGCTTCCTATGTAGGCAGTAAAACAGCTAGCTAGTTTTTGAAACAGAGCTTCTGAGTAAGTGGTTTTCTTAAACACGTTCAATGTTTCATTAGTGGCTGCTGAGATCGTTAATCTGCTCTTTCAGTATAGTGAGCTTGTTGCTAATGCATAAGCAAACAGTGTTCACATGAAATGTTTTAATTGCACATTAACCCACTGCTGGCATATTAATCTGGCATGCCTTAAAGACGGCACGGCATCCGTTACATTCCCCCATAGTTTTCTCCGCCGCCGTGGCCCTGAGTGAGACGTTGAGCTTCAGAGTGAATTGTTGTTTTATTAGCTAGATTGAGCCGGTGGCGCGATGCACGTTGGGTGCGTGTCCTCCGAGGACGCCTCTGAGAGCTCCGCATCTGCAGTAAGTAGTCACCAGGGACGGATGGCACATGCCAGCTCAAATTTTCATGGCGGCCCTCAGACGAGAAACAGCAGACCGGGAATAACATGCAGATCTTTTTTTTCCCCTCCTGTCACCATCACAGATATAGGAAAGCAAAGTACCTTTTTCAGGACATCTTGAGCATCTAATCAATATCACTGAGTGTTATTGAGGTTGGCTTGCTGTGCCTTACCCTGTTCTAGCTCTCGAAAGCAGCCTTTGTGCACATGGCTGTCTAATTTTCTCTGGAATTCTTTTGACTCTGGGACACGGGAACAGAGGAAACTCAATCTGGAGTGCCCTGAGGGGTTCCTCTGCAAGAGAATTCCCACCCAGATAGTTGCCAACACCCACACAAACATTTATATAGGTTTGTTTTCAAGGAAGAGAGCGCAAACCTCAAACCTGCGTCACACCACAGCCGTCGACAACCGCAGAAGGCGAAGCAGCTTGTTTATTAGTGGGCAGGTGGGAAGTGTAATGGCAGTTGAACATGTGCACAGGGGCCACTTCTTATGTGCCGCAGTATCATTAATTAGATCACAAGTTGTACTAACAAAGAGCCGCAATGTACATGCTTATTTATTTAACAGGTTGGCCCATTTTGTATTTCACTCTTCATTCTTTATTGAAAAATGGAAGGAAATACTGTGTCTGAGATTGATAATTTATTTAGTTTATTTAAATAAATATGTAATTTTAATTTAAATATGTAAGATTTTGGGATAAAATATCCAAAAACCACTAGAAGAGTGTTTTATATTTTGTTGACTTTATCCCAAATGTTTCCAACAATGTTTAAATCCAGAGAACTCAGCTATTTTAACCAGTGTAACATCCCATGTCATTGTGTCGCCTAATGACGTCATATCTGCTTTACCCTCGATTACCAGTTTTACTTCCATAGAAACCATGGAAACACCAAAGACGCTTTAATATATTTTGTTTTATTGGACAGGTCAGTAAATGTTTTGATACCTTTATCGACAGAAAACTGATCATTGGTTTCTGTCGATAAAGGTATCAAAACATTTACTAA
This sequence comes from Abramis brama, assembly GCF_963993115.1. NCBI lineage: Eukaryota > Metazoa > Chordata > Actinopteri > Cypriniformes > Leuciscidae > Abramis > Abramis brama. The sequence goes on from NC_139981.1 coordinate 16,642,421, forward strand.
TCATTGTTACATGCTTAGTCTTGCTGTTTGAATCAAAACCGACTTCGGAATGTTACAAATTTACGATACCGGCATTTCCTTCTAGCATTTTGAGCGCTATTGAACGGATTCCTAAACAACTCTGATTGGCCATTGCGTTCCCACGCTCAACATATATGTCTCTGATTAACTACAATGATCAGCGCTTCAAAAACATGTTGTCTTCTTCACTGAGCGCTTACACAGATACACACGGAACGTTTGAAAGCTTGCATCTATCGGCGGATCCCTAATCCCTAAAACAGCGCTCAAAATGCTAGAGGTAAATGCTGGTATCGTTTTTGTAAATTTCAACAACACTACTTTAATTATAACTCGTGAAATATGCATAAACAAATAAATGAAAGGAGCGGCAGCGGCCGACTGCAGGTCTTGGCCCCACTCTGCTTCATAGCACAGTAACGTTAAAAAAAAACGTAATTTCATTACCTCATCCATGAACACGATTTCTGCCCGAGTCCCATCGGATTGCTTTCCATCGGCTGTGGAGGTGAAGACGACATCACCCATGATTCCACGCTCATTCACGGCATCATCAGGCTACGCCTTTGTTATTGTTTTGAATTCGCCTCTAGCGGTGAAACTTGCATACTGTGCCTTTTAATTAAATATAAATTCATTAAATAAAAATATTATGTTATTGATTTGTTATTAGTATTTTTTAAGGGTAGGCTACATTAAACGATTTAGCTATTAATAAGTGTACATTATATTTGTCTCATTGACATTTTAAGCAGTGCCTTGCAATGTGACATGCTATACGCTATCTAAATCGATTGTATTGTAACTAGATTTTTCTACATTTGCAATTTCTTTTGTATTAAATTCATTTGTCACACCAAAGAAATGTAAATCTAAAAATGACAAAAAATACATTATATTTGTCAACGGGCTGCTTGCTTTTTATTGTGTTGCTATGTGTAAAATGTATCCTTAAAACATCCTTTTATCACATTGCAATGATCGGAAATGGTCTGTTGTGGCTATTTGTTAGAAATTAATATTTTTCTCTGCCTTCTCTGATAGTCTGTTGTTATGAAATGGCCAAAAATGTGTGCTGTGATTTCAGTGTGTTTTTATAAAGAGCAGTGTAGTCCCAAACACAATTTGTGTCGTGTCATCAAGGTCGATTGTCCTTTTTGTCTCTACATTAAAATAAAAGTGGTTTATTTAGAAAGAAGAACAACAGTGTTTTGTCTAGAATTGACCCTAATAATGAGGCGGTGTACCCCGTGTTGTTAGCTGCAGCTGGTGTCTAAAGAATTACCACACGTCACTGCCCTCTGGCTATGGTTCGCCAGCTCATCTGATATTGAATAATGATCGCGGCTGGCTTGTAGCAAACCACCATTCCAAGTGTCTGTCACTTTAAGTGACTTCCACAATGGCAGCCTTTCTCTCCACCCTGTTTGGTGGTGGCTTCTTTTAAAGGGGTGAATTGAGAGCGCTCGGGGTCTGCGTCTGTACTAGCGTGTTTCCCGTTCTTGGCCTCCCGCGAGCAGAGGGGGTTGGCGGTGGCAGTGGCAGTCACGTGAATAGTAATTGTATTTGTGTTGGGTTCCTTTCAGGCTGTCGCTGTAAATCTGTTTGACTCGTCACTTTGTAAATCATTATGATGGCTAAAAGCCTTTTTATTGAATTAAGGAAGGGGGAGTTGTTCTCCTGAGCAAATGTAAGATGGGTTTTTTGTTTTTTTTTGCCCCATGCTAATCTTGAGTAAAGATATCATTCAGTTTTTGTGTGCTTTTGTTAGAATTGTTTGTTAAAAAGGGAAAGTTGGCTTTGCGCTTGTGTTCTAAAGTCTTTTATTGTTTTAAAAGACATTAAACAAGATTTTCAAGATCTGATTTTGAATCAATAATCAATAATATGCTAAAAACGTTCTCTCCTCATTATATTGCAGATAGATTTGTATGAGGCGTTCCAGATGCTACTACAAGATCGAAGTATATTTTAAACCTTGCAAACTGTTTTGGCTTTGGGTCAGACAGGGTTAAAATCATTAGATGAGGATTGTCAAACTCAAAGTGTCACTTACTAGCAAAACTGGTTTCGGCTGACAGAAACATGACGGAGTGCATCATGTCCTGAAGATCAGCAAGATCAGCTTGACTTGTTGTCTGATACACATCTCCGTGCTCCTCTGCGCTCCCCTCTGCCACTGGTGGCTGGCATCATGCGTGGCGGCAGGCATTTGTCACTCTGAGCTGATGTACTGTCAGTACACACACGCTAAACAGGATAAGAGAACCACGGATCTTCTTTATTCTGTTACTTGTTCGCAGAGGCAGCAAGGAAGGCATGGTTTTTTGAAAAAGATGTCTTATCGTTTCCATAAAGAATGATGTTTCTTGTTGTTGTTAGAGATAGGGGTGTTATGAACATGGATTTAGATTTGAATGAACGAATGAATGAATGTCTTTAAGTGTCAGTTGTATGTTGATACACTGAAGGTCTCAAACAGCTAATGTCAACTGTTGGGTGCAGCTGCTGACGTCAAAAGCGTGTCCTGCTTGAAGTTACTGTAAAATGCTGTTCGTAACCTATTTCACTTCTGTAATGTGATGTATTTGTGAGTGAAACGGGACACTGTTGAGAAAAAAAAATGTAGGCCAGGATTGTGTTTATTGCAATTGATCAGCTTGTGAAAAGTTGCTGTTACAAAAAGGATTTGAAAAGTAAGAGGGATTCATGAACTAAAAGGAATGTTCTTTTAGAAATTTACCAGGTTTAATTTCAATTAGAAATGTAAGATGAATTGGGAATTTTTTTTAATTTATTTATTTTTAGTTGATCTCTATTGGAAATCATCTTTGCTACCATCTAACGCTCACTTGGTATTCTTTTAAAACACAAAAAATGTAATAACACTGCTAAATATTTTTTTTTAGCAAAGCTCAAAATGAAAATCCTTTTTACATACTGTACATCATAATATTGTGGTTTTCTAAATTGACTTGTAGCATTGATGATGTTTGATATGTGCATCAATACTTGTGTGTTTGCTCTCTGAACTGTCTTAAAAGGCTGATCGTAAATTGGGTCAGTTTTGATCCCAAGTTGACTTCACCAAAGAGAAAGTTGCTTTTATGTACTTTAATATGTTTGTACTCTGGGAGGGCTCGGGGTTCCTGGAAGTATGTACTCTGATGGGCAGATCCACTTTTGTAGTATGAGGGAGGAGAAACTGCTGAAAATTTCTCACAGTTGCCTGTCTGACAGAGTAACAACTCAAGCTGAAAACTCTTCTGGAAAATATTGATGTTGGAGGAAGTCAGTAGGCTGTCACAAGTGTGGAAGACTTTATGTGCATGGTGATGAATGTGTCCTTGGCAAAACATCTCCAGTGCTCTTGGACTTTGAGTTAAGCATTTGGATATTATCCCGATCTCATCCTGTTTGTTTCCTAATTAGAATTCAGTTCATTTCGATAGCTGTAGTATCAAGTCTGTATTTTGGTAGTTTCAACAGTTTATCTGTTCTACAAATTGGTCATGACAATTGAGGAGAAGATTAATAATTATATCCCATTACTGCAATAGACGCCCTAAAACTGCCTCCTGGATAGATGCAGCTCTCAAAGGAGCGCGGATTTGATCATTCGCTTAGGCTTCCGTGAATTATCTCAGAAGTGAATCTGACATTTTGTTTATTCAGTTTTCCCACAAAGTATTGTTCAGTGAAAGACAGTGCAGACAGATTGCATTCGGGCCTGTCAGTCACAGGTGCAGTCTTTTCCTTCTCTGATAGCTAATTAAGTCGTGACACATGTTTGGCAAGATGCCCACGTCCCAATGGATTATGAAATTATTATAGAAGGCATTCAGAATAGAGGAGCAGAAAGATCAATATTGCATGTTTGCATAAGCTCATTACTAAAGACTTCAAACGCAGGAGACATTTCTGTTGTGGTTAACGTGGTAGGCCTCTTACGCTCTCGTTGCTAATTTGCTAGCACAATAATAAATGTAAAATGAAATGCATTATAAACAAATATACAGTTTATCAGCTTAATTTACTGTCATATTTGAAGTAAACAAATGCTTAATCGTTTATGGTGTTTCTCTGGTAAATGTAGAAGTCGTCTAGGACTTTATTCTGGGCTTTGAATTATTCAATGTAGCATCATGGATGTTCATAGAGCCATTGTTTACTTGATTTTTGCATTTTAAATTATGTTGCATCTGTTTTACAAATCTAAATTTGCATTCAGATATTTTTGCTCATTACTCATGGTCAGATTGTGGCATGTCGTGACATTATTTGTTTGCATAGGGCCACAAAAATTTGAGCACAATTGTTTCGCCTCTTTACAAAGCCTTCTACTTTCATAAACAATTTGATAAATTGGTGACTGCTAATAATGACTGACACTGTCAAATATATGAAATTGTGAATGGTTTGTTGTTTTTTATGGGGTGTTGTTTTCAGTTTTTACTGAGTGACTTGTGCTTGTACTCGTTGTACACTAGGTCGACTGTGACTGAAATCAAATAAACAAGATTGACTGGACGAGAGCCAAGGCACATTACTGGCTCAGGGATTGCTGTCAAAAACATCTCAGAGGATAATTAGCTGTGCTCTATCACTGCCGATTTTGCTTCTTAAAGCCACATTTATGCACAGGATGCCCAGCCCTGTTAAGTCTGGAGGGTGTGTTATAACTTATTGTGACTTTATTGCTAAGATAAATATCAGTTTCCTGTAATTTACTCAATAATAACATATTATTTGCTAATAATGAGTCAGATTATATACTGTCACCACAATCGGAGTGATACATAGCAGAACACCCACTGATTATTTACCTTTTTAAGGACTGGCTGTGACCTTTGGAAGTGGTTGGTTTGTGTTCAAATAGGCTAGTCCTACTTGTTGTCCAATTCAGAAGTTTATAGTCATTCGGCCATGAATAGCCGGCAGGTGTTGTGCACTTGTCAATAATTCCAGGATATTTCCTGTCTGATGTGATTCCTCAGTTAACCAAAGCTGTCTTTTTGACTAGGGATGGGAATCTTTTGGAGTGTCACGATTCAAATTTAGATCGATTATATAGAACTATTTTATTCATAATAAATTACATTTCCTGGCTTTTTGTAGCATATTGGTAAATTACATTTCCTGCCTTTTTGTAGGATATTGGTAATACCATTTATATTGTTTATATTTATTCCCCTAGTATAGATTTGCCATGTCTGCTTAATATATTGTGTTTTTAAGGGCTTGTTTTTCTTTTTTGTGTTATCTGGCAACCCTTCACCTGGAGCTTTAATGAAGAGAGGAATGAAGAGTTCAGAAATGAATAGACGGAGAGCAGCAGTGAGCAAACTGAACAGCAGCTACTGTTAGTGTTGATTGGTTGGGAGTTATTTAATAAAGTAGCTAGTTTAAATTATGCACACCTTGTATATTGCGTTATTATTTTACTAATTTTGTAGGGATGTGCATGAGTACTCTGATGTGATAGCGACGATCGATCATGAAAGCTGTGACTTTAAAAATATATATTTTATGATAAATAGCCTATATTTTTTTCTGATTGGTTATTACAGCATTTTGGGGTACCTGATGTCTGATTGGTTAGCGTTAGGACAGCATACATGTACCGTCCAGACTGGCGAAATAGTGAAACTGTGGATTTGAAGGGACACAGAAAACACTTTTTAGTGCAAGATGTGCAGCACCAATTACAACTTTATAATGAGAACACTGTTGTAATAGAATGTTGTTAGTTCTTTGTGCTTTAGTTGTTGGTTGGTTTAGTTGCTCATGTTTCAGCGGGAAGAGCACATCCATAAAGGGAGTTACATTCAGACAAGCACGGTCAAGTTCACGTGTGCTTTTGCGTTAGGATAGCTGTGATGGCCAGTGTTACACGGTGTTCAGCCGCAAGCCCCTCAACACCAGTACATCACTTGCCCACCGCAGCTCCCACCATCATTTTTATTTATTTATAGTAATCAAAATGATTTAGTTCAGTTAGAGAACAGACACAACAATTAAAAACTGAACGCGTCTGTTGCAGCGTGAGCCGAATAAGAATCGCGGCACAGATCAGCAGCAGGAGTCAGATTTCATTTAGGCTATCACAAGAGCTTTAAACCCAATGCTAATAGGGAACCTGCAAAGGCTTAGTTTTGTTTTTCTAGTTGTTGTGTTTTTCATTAGGAATAATAAAGAACCCACCTTTCAAGCAATTGCCAGTAATTCGTAGCCTACCGGCGCTGAGTAGAGTGAGCGTTTTCAGTTGAGTTAAAACCATTTCTCTTCATGGCTTTGAAAATGCGCAGGGATGTCTGGAATCACTTTATAAAGTAGATGAAAATACAGTTGCAAGATGTGCAGCGCCAATTTGCCATATAGCCTACATAACGTTATAATGAGAACTTTGCTTTAGGCTACGTCAGTTTAAATCTTATTTTGATTGAAATGAAATCCGATCAGAAATAGCAAGTGTGAACGGCAAAAAATCACATGAAATGCTAATTTTTACAAATTTGTTTCAAGCTACATTCAAATGTGGTTTGAAATCCTATTCATATCGCATTTCTGGAAATCCGTTTCAGTCTGACTTCTCTGATAGGATTTTGTGTGGTTTGTGACTCACACTACGTAAACGTCAGACGTTGTTATAGGAAACATGCTGAAAGTCGCTTCAGAAACAAGGTTGTGTTGTTGCAAAGTGCCGGACAACCAGAAAATGCTAATATAAAGGACACATGTTCTGACAACATGGAATAAAGCTGCACATACCAGCCTCCTATAGGCCTACGGTTCTGCCACTGCATCAGAAGACGTGGTAGTCCAGCACGGCGGCTACATATTGTCATGTTGTAAATGAGACCTGTATTGCAAACCCCTCATGTCGCGGTTGTTGTTGTTGTTGTTGTTGTTTTGGCGTATAGAGCGCCACGGGACACACAAATCGGATCTGAACAGTTGTTATACACAGTGTGGACTCATTAATTTTAGATCAGATTCCAATCCGATACACAAATAATCGGATTTGGACTGGCAGTGTGAACGTAGCCTTTGCCCGTGTTTTAGCGCATTAATTGTTACGGCAAGAGCACATCCACAACTGGAGTAAAACTTTCTGACTAGCACGTAACTTAGGGTAAGTTCACTTGATTTTGCTTCCTTTTGTGCAGATACAAGTTGTAATGTTACATTTATGTTGTGTATATAGGATATCTGGTTAATCTCAGATAATGTGTCATAGAATGGGCCTCAGTTTAGGCTACTGCTGTCCATTCATTTTTCAGCTTCACAACATGTAGCTATTAGTTTTGAATGTTTCTTTTCGAAAACATTGATATTATTGATAATCTAGCAGTGTTATTTTTCATAGACATATTTTTGTCATATTTTTATTTGTCAACGTTAATTTTCATAACATTGTTTAAATTATTATATTTTCATTATTGCCATGACAGATATGCCCCCCCCCCACACACGAAACAGATGTGATTAAAAGAGAGAATCGCATTTCATGTGTGAATCGATTTATTTCCCCATCCCTATTTCAGACCCATTTCAACTCTCTACAGTATTTTATGTACAGAACAGTATGATATGATCTCAGCAAAGCTGACACTGACACTGCACAAAAGAGTGCTTTTAGCTATTATACTCAATCAAAGGTCATTTGGTTGTTGTAGAGAAAAATCAGAAGCATTGACAGAAATCTTGCTGAATGTCATTGCAGACTGTAGACGAAATCGATGGATGGAGAGAAGGAAAGGGTTGTACTGGCAGGGAAAGTATAGGAGCTTAGTCACAGTCTTGGAACCCTGGATTACTGTTGACGTCTAAGGAAAGCCTTGACCTCAGAAGGGATTCCCCAAATCATTGATGTGTTCCACCCTGAAAACATAACTTTTTCCACTAAAAGAAAACACGAGGACAAAGCTACATTTTCAGCAGCCATTGCTCTAGTCTTGGAGACTGGTGCTCAAAAAACAGATTTGGTGCTCAAGTAACTTTCCTTCTTATTATTATTATTTTCAGGATTTAATAGAATGTTCAAAAGAACAGCATTTATTTGAAATTGTCTTTACTGTCACTTATGTTCAATTTAATACATCCTTATAATAAAAGTATTATTATTCATTCATGCTGTTGTTGGTACTTTGCAATTAGAGTACTGTTACAGCCAAAATTAAGCCAAGTTGTTGCTAAAATTGTAACCAGTGTCCTCAAGATCCCCAAGATAGATTATGGCATTATCAGCCATGCCTTTCCTTCAGATCATTGCACTTCTTGTTTTTGCTGATAGAGAAAACCCCAGATGTTTGTGGGAGGTTTCAGTGACTCCTGAAGACAATAACCAGCTCTGATGTTGGCAGGTACACTCCATCATGAATGGGCTGCCAGCCTTTGATGTTATGATGCCTGGGCAGAAAGCACTTGCACGCGGACACTAATTGGGCGATTGGCACCAAAGAACTTTGCACACAGATACTCTGTATTCCATTAGTCAGAGTGGGTGCGAGTTTGATTATGCTTAGCGTAGGCATGACCTAATAGAAAATATTTGCCTGGCTCTAATTTTAATTTAGTCAATCTACAATTAGACATACTGGAAAATGATTCCCAGTGCAGCTGTAAATGTCTGATTGTCAAAGATATGGGAGTTGTTTGTTTTCCACACCAAAAGTATTTGTTAAAATCCTTTACCTAGGGACCTATTTTATCAAATGGAATACAGACTTTGTTTGGGGGCGGTAAATCTTAATTGTCTGCTTTATTTAATCCTTCAATTGAAGTGAGGTATCAGAGCGTAGGCCCTCTAACTTTAGGTGAGATCCGACACTTGAAGGAGTGAAGTGTTTTCGCTGGGAAGTGCATGAATGATTGATAGCAGGAGCAGAGCTGTTTAAAATCGTCTTGCTCCCTGCTAATCAATAATTCAAAGCACTTTCTGTATTTTGGTGGCACATTAAATATCAGTCACCGGCTTGAATTCTCAATTTGATTTATGTCTGTCAAATACATTAGTGGTTTGTCATGATTCTCTTCATTTAAATGAGTTAATTTTGCCCATGCTGGGAGTGATCTCACTTGTCTTCGTTTTCTCATTACTAGTGTTTCATGTTACAAGCGTAAAGTGTTGATTAATAATTAGGCAGCTGTTAGAAAGAAATGTCTGTTGGGAACTAGACACGAGATCAAATTCTTTGGTTAAAGTCGACCATTTGATGTCTGAAAGACAAGTAATGTAGACTATGTAAGGGAGAATGTACAATAGGGCTGCACGATATTGGAAAAAAACAACCTGATCTCACGGCAATTTGTACGAAGTTTACGAGGTGACTAATTCGTACGAATTCATACAACCTCACTCGTACGAATTCGTAAGATTTTTGCTAAATCGTACATATTTTATGAGTTGCCCAATTCGTATGAATTCGTACGAATGACCTACCCCTGACCCCGCCCCTAAACCTACCCATCACTGGGGTTTAGACAAATCGTACGAGTGAGGTCGTACAAATTCGTACGAATTAGCCACCTTTTACTCACTTGTACGAATTGGTCGTGAGATAGTGTTGGAAAAACCTGACATTGTGATTTTTTTTTTTTTTTGCTATATTCAATTTCTGTAAACAATTTCACCAGATGACTTGAATAGCTCTATTTGGAAAGAATTAATCATTCTAGAACGATTGGGGTGATTTTGTTGGGGAGCGAATCTGCATAGAAAATAATAAACAAATTACAAGCTTAGATAAATACAATAGAACAAAGATACAAATTAAATAAACAGTGCTTTATGTTTTTCACTATTGTGATATCGATGCTAAAACGATATAAATCGCGCGTGCAATGTGCATACGATACTTATGTACAATCAGTCGGTTGTTGTTATGACAGGGTTATCAGTATCCCCACGTGAAACTGGTTGGTTTTGCGATTACAACCATGACGTATTGATTTGATGTAAAATTAGTTTATTATGTGAGGCCAAAGAGTACAAGGAGAGAAGCAAACTAGTACAGCAACAAAATAAATTGGTGTCCGGGGCCAACGGTCAGTGAACAGAGTGGTCATTACAGAAAAAGAAATTCATTGCGAATGCCATGATTGTCTAATCAGAATCAAGCATTTCAGAGAGCATGTAATCATTGTTTGAAATGTGCTCATGATATGACTAAGCAGCACTCCTACCTTACACATGATTTACTGTTGGGCAGTATCAGCCTGTGTTCAACATGCCTTTATTTTCCTGAGGCGCTAGAATGACGGTTTGACCTTTACTTCACCAGAGGTTGAGGAGCTGGTTGTGGTGCATGCTGATGTTTCCATTTGTTTGCTTTTGTATCCACGTGGAGCTACTAGGAACTCCTACAAGACCAAGAGGGCTTTTAAATTTTCAAAGATAAATCACTCTCCGCTATCGTGTAAGTGCTTTCTGCACCGCTCGGATCCTTGGTGTTAAAAGTCGGAGTCGTCTTTGCTCTCATCTATTCGCAGAGACGCGTAGCGTCCGGTCCATTTGCATTAACTGGGAAACACAAAAGGATTTGAAGGAGGAAATTACCTCTTGTAAACACAATGGCCTTTCCTGTGAGTTCTCATGATAATGTCCTGACTGGCCTTGGGGCAGAGTCTAGAACATTCCGTTGAAGAGCACAGTGAGGTCTGCTTCTGTTTGGCCTTTAGCGTGAAATGGCAGTGAGACTTGCGCCCTGGATATTGAGCCGCAGTGAGCGTAGTGGCTGGCTGATGTGTACTAACAAGCTTGAATTTCACGTCAAAGCTGTCTGGATGCGCAGTGCCATGCGTGTCTGTCAGGAAGAGCCGGAGTGACTGCGGCACGGATGCTGATTTCCAATGCCTTAGGGACCTCCGCATTGGCTTTAAGAGAAGGGATGGTAAGCAGAAGAAGCATCATCCCTCGTCCATGCTTTAACCCTGATTAAACACCATGATTGAACATCCCACTTGAATTGTTTCTGCTGTTAAAGGCATAGTTCACCCAGTAAGAGCATTCTGCTCACTATACTGTGGCTCGAATTACTTTTTTGTGCCATGCAATATGTAGAACATCCCTTTAGGAACATAAAGGGAGATGTTTTTTCTAAATAATATTGAAAAACCCAGATTGATGTGTAGTTTCTGCACCAAAAGTGGCATCAAACAGAATTGCAATTGGTTTGTTTAAGTGGGTGGTAAGATAAAACAACACTGGCCCAACCAATGTCGCCAGTTTGGTACTGAACTTTCTATTAAACACTTGAGTTTGAAACTTGTTTTGAAAAAAATCAGTTTTGTTTGTTGTCAGTAGAAGATTGAAACAAGTTACCTTTGGTTAACTTCTACTATATCATTTGTAAAATAGATTATAATAGGAAAACACTATATTCAGTGTTTGTGTTGTAACACTGTGTATGCGTGTTGTTTGACAAATATGTCTTACAGATTATGACGGGCCTGTTGTTGATGGGTTGAGCTAGCTTTTGGCAGTAGGAGGAGGAGAGGGACAATTTACATCAGTTGACATTAGCGTCCATGGCTGATTTTGTTATCGCCTGTTCCTCATCAGCTCAGCTTGTCAGTTTGCTGAAATATAGTCGCACTCTTATGTCAACAGCTAATATTTACATAATCCCTTTCCTCCCGCTTTGGTAACATGCGCATCTGAATGGCCAGTGTTTAGATTAGAAGATGGCGATTCATTTTTAACACCAGAGGCTCATCGTTAAAATCCTGAAATGGGATGTTTGGCCTTTTGAGAAGAGCTCATGTAGCCTGCTAATGAAGTCTGGGAAGTGTGCATATGTAAAACATGACAAAATGAAAATTTAATTTGTGTGCAAAGTGCAAACCCACTTTGTGTTTAGCATGGTGTCAACAGTGTAACTGCAGAGCTTTTATATGGTCTTATTCTCCAGACTGCTTGTATGTAAACTTCCTCTGCTTGTGCTTGAGGTTTCTGTGACATGCAGCAAATGCAGCATGGTTATGCTCTCTGTGCTGTGATTCACTCATCTGTGATGCTTCCTATGGGTCATGATTGCATAAGGTCAGTTGAATCATATAGCCTGTAGTCTGCATGCTGCTCAGTATGTCAAGGAGTTGCATCTGGCAGCAGTGAAGTTTATTAGGTTTTGTTTTTTGAATTGGTAATGCAGCCCTGCGTCATTGACATTCTGAGTCTCCTGGCGCAGTTGCTCACAGAGCACATTGTGTTTTGCCTGATAAACAACCTCACAAATCGAACCACTGCAGAAGTAATTCAGTGGAGCCTGTAAAAACAGACAAGAGGAAGTGCATTAATGCACTTGTGTGACCAAATAATGAAACGGTCTAAATACCTGGATAGATACATAGCCATCACCTGTAATAAGACTGGTTGATGTATGGCTTATGTGTGTATATGTATATATACTGCTGTTTCAAAATTTTGGGATCAGTAAGTTTTTTTATGTTTTTAAAAGAAGTCTCTGATGCTCACCAAGGCTGCATTTATTTGATAAAAAAAAGAAATATTGTTAAATATTCTGACAATTTAAAATAACTGTTTTCTATTTGAATATATTATAAAATATAATTTATTCCTGTGATGCAAGCTGAATTTTCCAGTCTTTAATCATTACTCCAGTCTTCAGTGTCACATGATCCTTCAGAAATCATTCTAATATGCTAATTTGATGCTAAAAAAATCATTGTTATTATCAATGTTGAACACAGTTGTGGACAATTGTTTTTCAGGATTCTTTGAATAGAAACTTATATTTCATTTATTTGAAATAGAATATTTTCTAACATTATAAATGTCTTTACTGTAACTTCTGATCAATTTAATGCATCAAAAAGTATTGATTTATTCTATTTCCACCCGATCCCAAACTTTTGGACGTGTGTGTGTGTGTGTGTGTGTGTGTGTGTGTGTGTGTGTATATGTATGTATATGTGTATATATATATATATATATATATATATGTGTATATATATGTATGTATGTGTATATTTTTTTGTATGTATGTATGTATATATATGTGTGTGTGTGTATGGTAATATGGTAAGCTGGAAAGTTTGATACATAAACATCTTTCACAAACTTATTAATGAATTTGAATTGGAAATTTCAATGTATTCATTTAAAACTGATTTAATGATTTGATTGAGTTATCATCTTTAAATAGGTTTGCAAATTTCTTATAATAATCTTTTGGGAAAATGTTTTTTTTTTTTTTTGCAGTATTTTACTGCAATTACCATTTTGAATCTAATTAACTGTGATGGCTGTTTTATTGCTAAAACAATAACATATTGAGAGTCCCCCCCCCCCCCCCCCCCCCCCAGCCCTAACATGTACTGTTCATGGAAAAAAGAGAGGACTATAGGACACTCACTCACACTCAGTAAAGCTCTTGAAAAAGCAGGAACAGAAACCAGCCTGAAAGGACTGCATCACGGTGGCTATTAAAACGAGTGGTGGTTGCTACTGATAAGCTCAGTTTGCTTATTGCACAGCACAAGTATTGGGGGCAGAGGATTATTGCCACTTGTGTATATTTCTGCTGATGTTTTTTTCAATCCCACTTCAGTCAGATGGCGCATAGAAAAACCTGTCTGATGCAGAAGTGGAGGGCGTTTACTCTCACCTGAATATAAAGTGAGAGCACATAAACCTGCAAACTTCTTCCTCACATATTCACACACACACTGTCGCCTAAAGCAGCTGCACATTTTAAATGTAGACAGATTTTACATAACGTTGCATGTTTAAAAAAAAACTACCAGATAATATTCTCGCACCTCGCGAAAAGCCATAGAAGCCACACCCTTGCTCCTCCGTGCCTCGCTTTCAGCCGCCTCCCCACATTGTGTCAGTGACTCTGACATTATTTACATAAATGATAAACACGGCGGATGGCTGGATTGGCAGCGTAATCCACTTGCAGTGTCATTAGGGAGGAAAAGAGAGAAAGGCTATTACGGCTCTTGCTTCATCAGTGCGTCTCTCTTAGGCCATTTATGGAGGTAATGGAAACCTCTCTCATTAAGGTGCCGCTCACTGTGGTGCTGAGAAACATCTCCACTCGGTAATTGATCTTGTTGGTCTTTAGTGCTGGAAAGTGGCCCTGAAGCACCGCCCGCTTGCTGCATTCATTTTTCAGCAGTCAGAGCCGCCCTGCCCGCCCGCTCTCATCCAGTCACCTTCACTTCTGCTGCTGAGCAGACCTGCGTGTGGTCTGCACCTTTTGCTCTTTGTGTGTCTCTTAGGGAGAAACACAGCCGTGTTTGTATTGAAGGAATGGTTCTGTCATTATTTACTCGCCCTCGTGTTGTTCCTTTTCTGTGTGACACAAAAGGTAAATGTTCAAGAAAATTAACATGGCTCTATTTCATACAACCATAGTAAAAAGTCATTATTCACTAATCATTTTACCCTCCAGTGAGCCTTTAATTGCTGCGACTGAATCGAGTCAGTCAGTTGAACTCAGAGAAGAAGAAAAAACGGATCAGTTTCAGGATCTTTTGAATTGCTGCTTTTCAGTAAACCGGTTGATCCGGTTCACAGATTGGACTGATTCATTCATGAATCAGAGTTCAACTCACTAATTTAATGATCGGGTTTTAGCAGTTCTTAAGTTAAGGAGCAAATCAGAATTTTGGTCTGTGCCTTACACAAAGCTTTCACAAAGTTTCTTTATTTTGGAGCATAACAGGCTTGGTAAGTATGAACTGCTATTGTATGGAAAAGACCATTAGATTCTTAAAAATATTATTTTGTCTCAAAGAAGAAAGTATGTCATGAGATAATGTCATGTCTCAGATTATCACGTGAAACGAAGCAATACCCAATCAGAAAGCGAGCTGACAGAAGACTTACCTCCAGCTCGCGCCGTAACATGTAAAGTCCATGTTCACACCATCTCCACGACTTCATCTAAACACTTTTCTTCCCCCCCTTGCAAATTTCTTTCACACCCTCAAATGTATTTTTAGCATTATTGTTTTGACAAAGTAAAACAGCGTCGCATTACTCTACAATTTTAATTAGTCAAATAAAGAGACTTGTACGAGTAGTAATTCAGTACTTGCGGCTGTTTCATTAGAATGAAATTAAAATAATGTGAATTTAAGTGACCGAACATAACTGTAACAAAGGTCAGGGAAGGAGGCGGACGTTAAACATAACTTTAATTGTAACTTTAATTGTAAAATATGCATAAACAACAAAACAAAAGGACCAGCAACGATTTAAAAAAAGCAACGTAAAACGTCCCAGGCTCTCAGCTGCGCCCTGCTTCATACCACAGTAACATAAAAAAAACTTTAATACTTTAACGCCTTTATTATTTTGAATAAGCGACCTCTAGCTGTGAAACTTACATACTGTGCTTTTAACCTTCTTGAAGTAAAAAGCAATTGGATTTGCACTACATTGTTGGACCTGGATCATCCAATGTAGCAAATTATCACATTTTGTTGAGAAAACAGTGAAAACACTGTCTTCAGTCGCATCTTTTTCTAGTAAATAAGTGTGTGCACAATGAGAAGTGTTATACAGAAGTGCTTTATTGAGTTGTCTATGTATCCATATAAGTGTGCTCTTTATTATCTCTGGCTTGTCTCAGTGGGTGATGTGTTTATGTATAAGTGTCTGCAGCTGTTTTGGTGTGTGTGTCAGGCTCTTGGGGGCCACTGGGAGTTGTGACATGTGTGGTGTAATAATAGATGAGTTTTTGTGATCCAAACAGCCTGCTCTGCTCTGTGACTCACTGTAGCTGGGCCTGAGGTCTGGACTTGCATCATCACTGAGATCCGCTGGGCTGTCAAGAGCACACAAGGGATTCGGCTCTGTCTGTCAACCAGGAAAATAGAGCATTTCATTCCCTATATTTGTAATATTTTTGTTTAAAAGCAATCCTAGCACAACTAGCAAAATATCCTAACTGCATTTCTTTGTAGTCTGACAGTAGTCCAGCTGATTTTTCAAAGTAGTGTTTTTTTTTTACAAATGGGTTGAAATATCACATTGTTTCATTGTAAACAACAGGAAACGGAGGGAATATTTTTTAGTGTGGAAGTGCCTTTCCCAAATCTTGATCCTAGATTCAATTTTGTAATGTGAAATGTGACCTAGCGCACAAAATCGTGTTGCCATGTTGTCTTTTTGGTGGTGTTAGTGAGCATTTTTTTGCTGATTGTTGAAATAAGCTTAATTGTAAGTGTTTTAGAGTGTTTTATAGAGCGTTTAATTTTTTCTAGTGCTCTGTTCTTCCCCTGTGGCAACATGCTTCCATTTAGACCCTGAAATGAATTATATTTACTGTTTGAAGGAAAGGATGTTATTGTTCATCTCAGACAAGCAGCGGTTGGGTTTGAACACACTCAGTCAGACCACTGTAATGTGTCTGACCTTTTGTTCCCATTGACGGATGAGGTATTGGCTCAAAGGAAAATGAGATATTTCCAGCGTTCCCTTTGACAGGCATACAAATGAACGAATCAAACAGCGTGATTCCACTTAGACGGATCAGTATTCTGGCATTGTGAGCAAGAGATCATCAAGCTTCATGGAGTATGTGAAAATTCCGCTTTAAAGATTTCTTGGGAGAATTTGTTTTTTCTCTTTTTTTTGTTCCTCTCCATGAGAGTGTAGGGTGAACTATTGCTTTAGTTATTCCATATAATAGCTCAATGTGCTTTATGTCTTTATATTGTCAGTTGAGGGGCTGCTGCTATCATCAGTCACTCTGCCCTTGATTAGACCTCCGACATCCCCCTTGAGTGTTGTTCATAAAGACTCGCGCGTGAATGAGCACATAGCTCAAGGATACGTCCGGATTCCTGTACTACATTTCAGAGTATGTTCTGAATTTGATTTCAAGTATTGAAGAAGTATGTGCTGTAGTATGCAGGTGTGTTGTTAATACACTCCTGGACATTCAATATCGTTCAAAAGTTTGAGGTCAGTAGGATTTTCTTTAAAGCAATTCATATTTTTAACAAGGATGCATTAAATTGATCAAAAGTGACAGTAAAGACATTTATATTGTATTTATATTTATATTGTTACAATTATATTTCCAATTAATAAATGCATTCCTGTGATCTTTCTATTAATCAAAGGATTCTTAAAGGGTTAGTTCACCCAAAAATGAAAATTCTGTCAGTAATTACTCACCCTCATGTTGTTCCAACCGCGTAAGACCTTCGTTCATCTTCGGAACATAAATTAAGATATTTTTGATGAAATCTGAGTGCCGGATCACTTGTCCATAGGCTGCTAGGTGACCGAAACTTGCTGGCCTAGAAAAGTTATTAAAGAGATCGTTAATATAGTCCAAGTGACTACAGTGGCTTAATCTTAAGTATATCAAGCGACGAGAATACTTTTTGTGCGCACAAACAAACAAAAATAACGACTTTATTCCTCTATTCATTTCCTTCTCTCTGGGCCTCGTAGTGTTTTTGCGCAGCGCGTCTGTGTTACACATCATCACGCATCACACACATGACCAGCGTCGGCCAATAGTGAGCCTACGTGGTGACGTGTAACACAGACGCGCAGCGCAAAAACACTACGTGAACCAACTAGAGGCCCAGAGAGAAGGAAATGAATAGTGGAATAAAGTCGTTATTTTTGTTTGTTTTTGCGCACAAAGTATTTTCGTCGCTTGATATACTTAAGATTGAGCCACTGTAGTCACTTGGACTATATTAACGATCTCTTTAATAACTTTTCTGGGCCAGCAAGTTTCGGTCACCTAGCAGCCTATGGAGAAGTGATCAGCTCTCAGATTTCATCAAAAATATCTTAATTTGTGTTCCGAAGATGAACGAAGGTCTTACACGGTTGGAACAACATGAGGGTGAGTAATTACTGACAGAATTTTCATTTTTGGGTGAACTAACCCTTTAAAGTATCATGGTTTCCACAAAAATATTTAGCAGCACAACTGTTTTCAACATTGATGATGATGATGATCTTCTTGAGCACCAAATTAGAGTAAGTTCTGAAGGATCATGTGACACTGAAAACTGGGGTACTAAAAATTCAGCTTTGCCATCAGGGATAAATTACATTTTTAAATATATTCAAATAGAATATAGTTAATTTCACACTAATTATTGCTGTTTTTACTAGTACTGTTTTTAATCTTACCTTTGAATGGTAGTATTCTTCTGACAGTTTTCCACCTTTTTTTTTGTCTTTTCAAATATAATGGTTTACGAGCTGAGGATCCATCATATTTGAAAACTGTCCACTGGATTCACACTTCAGTAAATGCAGTAGCCTATGTCATCCAGGTATTGTTCAACCGCTATGTTATTATCAACACTGAGTTATGTAGATCGTCATTTTTGAGCACTGCTATTTGAACACTGAAGTATGGATATTCGTAGACTAGTTTTGTTTTGTCTGATCGTGTTTTGGTTTATATCTAGGCTGTGTGTATCTGACTGTTATCCCCCAAAACAGGCTAAAGACAGTTTGGAGTACTTTCCCAGTCATTCATTCCAATCTGCTTCAAAGAAGCTTATACGGGCTTTGCCGAATGGCTTCCCGAATGGGCAGATTTGCAGGAAACTGAACAATCTACAAGCAAATGAATGATTTCAAGAAAAGCCTTCTTTTTAATAACCAATATATGAGATGCTGTGTGACGTATCTTGATCAGGTTACTAATGCAGGGAAATGAATCGTTAATCAAGACACTGGGGAAGTGTGCTCAGCATGAAGCAAATTACCTGGATTAGCATAGCAAAACGCTGCATAATGTACCTTTACCACGATGTGGAGTCTCAGTGAGAGAGAGATGCCTGTTAATTACAGTAGCGGTAAACAGAATGTGAATGTGACAGGGCTAAATGGAGCTGAGAGAATGGAGAAGCTAAAATGGAGTCCGATTTTTATATTCCCGTCATGTTTGTTTTGAATTTGCTGCTTGAAACTTTGACATTTGACTCAGTATGCATGATGTCTAAATGGATGTGATACGTAGTCATCAAGATAACAGAGGATCAAATGGTTCTCTAACTTTTCAGGCCAAGAACCAGCTTTTATCAAATCAGAACATCTAAATACCACCAATTTTCCTTGTAATTTTTTCTCAGCTTTGAACAAATTGAAATCTCTCTGAGTGCAAATTTAAGGCCCGTGAGCCAGTCAAAATAATAATTTTTTTTTTTTTTTTCAATATTAATATTTCTGTATTTATAGTGATAGTTCACCCAGGAGTTTTACTGTTTAAAACAAAAATACCATTTACTTGCACTCATGCTGTTCCATCTTTATTTGACTTTTTCTTCAGTGGGACACAAAAGGTATATTTTTTTTGAAGAATATCTTTTTTTGCTTTTATCTTTTGTCTTTTTTTTCTCCATACAATCAAAGTCAATGAATACTTAGGACTGTCAAACTACACAATGACGACAGAGCAACAAAAACAATTTCATAAATGTAATTTATATGGGTGTTTTTCCAAGTCGTCTTAAGCCATATGATGGAGGATTTAGGATGCTGTTTGTCCATTTATTTGATGGATGTGCTTTTCTGTAAGATGTTTTGGGTCAAGCAAAATTTGAAGGAAATTTAAAAGAGCATTGATTTGTAGATATTGTCTTCATTTTACATGATGGACTGTCCCACAAATATAGGGTTTGATGTTTATAAATGCACGTCCTTACAAACATCTATCATTGCAACCACAGTTTCCACTAAATTACCATGTGGTAAATATGTGGTAACTTGCTATTAGCCGCCACTGTCATTCAAAAAAAGAAATGTAAACAAAATGACAGAAGGATTCTGAAATGGTTGTTTTATTGTTTGCAGGATATTTCATATTATTTTGGTTGTAAGAATAACTGGAGTTATTATGGTATTTATTACATATGATTACCATGGTAGTTTTTTGTGTGATTATGTGTGGGTAATGCGCGTGACGTTATTGTGCAGCTCCTTTCAGAGCGACGGTCTTTTCACACTGTTGACAGATATAGGTCACTTTAACATGAACGTGAGTTACTATCAAGACCAAAACAAAAAGACGTGATATGTGAACTTGGACCCTGACAGATATTTTAAATTTAGCATTTGTCTTTTTAGCTTACAATTTCATCTCCTGAATATTTTAGAAAATCATATTTGTGTCTGAGAAAATTATTCAGTTGTTTAATATTACAGTAGTTGAGAATGTTAAAACTCTTAACAAAAAAAGCAAGGTTCTTTCTGTTAGATGCTTGCTTGTCTTTGACTGGTTACTGCAAGAGATACCTAGCATCTGAATGGGCCTTTTTCTGACTGGCATGAACATCTGGCCTTGGTATTGTATGCATTTCTGAACAGTTATGCTTTTATTGCAGCCAGTACTATTTCACTTGAAGTCTGTTTGTGCGCAGATATTTGAACCAAATGGTTTTTACGCGGAGAAGACTGCATCATTAAAGGCAAAGTGTATTATGTCCGCACCACTTAGCATTAATAATGACTGTTTTCAATCAAGTTTCCTGAACACACCCTCTGTCTGTTATTGGTTGATGAACAGATGGTTCCTCCCAAAGTCACCTGATTGGCTGAGCCAGCGTTGCTGTTTTGGTCTGGTAGGGATTCACAATCAAACAAACAGAGCAATGTTTGATAGTGCCGCACGGGATTCATCCTGCAGTGCAAATGTCTTGTTTATAGTTGTCTCTGCATATTAAGCTGGGAAAGTATTTTAACACTGAAAAAAATAACACTCTTCAGCTTTAAGTGAAGTCTAAAAAAGCTAAGGTCTATGGCACGGCAGGTCTATGGCACATTTTTATTAAACTTATCAGATAGAATGTTTTTTTTTTTTTTTTGACATTTGGTGTTTTAAATGGATCTCTAAACCAAAGTAAATGAAATGTTTTAATCTGATCATCCCTGACTATCTGACGTTCTACAGCATTAAATGCTATTACAGTAAGCTGCAGAAGTGGCTACACAACAGAAGGACTGCAGTGTTTGCTTTCTGTTATATCCTGAGGACATTTTAGAAATGACCAATTAGAGGGAACCGTGCCCAAATTGTTTCAATTGTTGACATTTACTCTGGAGCTCCAGTTGATGATATCACTGATTTGGGAGCGAGGTGTAACGCTTGACCTGTTTGTTTTTGGGTGGGAATAGTTTTCCTCAGCTAATTTCCCTCTGATAAGTATCTGACAACCCATAGTGTGGCACATTATCTCCGGCTGAGGAAAATGGTTTCTTCAGAGTGTGAATTGATTTTGCTGGATGCCCATGCGATGCGGCACTTCAAAATGCTCACTGTTTTTGCGGCACCTCAAAATGCTCATTCTTTGTTTGTTTTATTTAAACTATTTTTTTTTTGCATACTCTATTTGCATGTAAATGATCAATTATTGCTTTTGGCAGGGTTCTGCCACCCGACTCTTGTCTGTAGTGAGGAACTGTACTGTTTCACCTTAACAAATGATGTTTACACTCCCACCCCCCACTTCCATTCGTAATTATCAGCTGTTTGCACTGCTGGCTACATTGATTTTTCTTTCTTTCTTTCTGCATGTCATGACTCAACATTTATTAGTCTGTTTAAATTGAATTGAGGGTGTGTTATGTGAAAACGGCTGGTTCTTTCAGAATTATGCCTGAATTTTCGGATGCAGAGAATTCCGTGCATGCAGGAGCGTGTCGTCTAGTGCAGTTCACAGCATTTAGAGGATGGAGAAGGGTCATGGTTTTGAAGGGTTGAAGCAGATCAGTGGAATTGTGCAGGGTTGACAGACATGCACACTAGAGCACAGATGTTTAAAAAAAAGTATAGGTATGTCATAAAATCTAAATGAAAAACCTGAATAATTTCAAAATTATATAATATTTTAATATATATGACTGTATACATACACACGTGCATGCATACATGTTTAATTATTTGATAAATCCATATAATACCGGGCCAAAATTGTATTGGTTTAAGCCATGTATTATAAAGTAACAGATAATTGTATGGTTAAGTTAACTGAATTTTATTAAATGCATTTTTTTTTCCTCATCGCTGTCCATGACTTTGTCAGAACAGGCATGCAAGCAGTTGAGAGACATTTTGTACAGTGTTTGTGAAAAGGACTTGCTTCTAGCACTCCATAAAGAGTTATCACAGAGGATCGACACATTTGAAAAGCATTCCGATGTTTGCTCTGTATCAGTAACAGTACTGACACTTCCAATAATCTCTCATTTTGAAACGCATGCTATTACTCTGGAATATTTTAAGGGTTATTTGAAACCTCATTGAGAAACAGTTGATACTCAATATCAGGTCGATTTGCCTTAGCTCTGTTCTTTCTTCCTAGATCTGCACATGAAACTTGATTGCAGATATGCACCAAATTTTCCACTACATTTATTTTCTCATGAATGTTTGCATATTTCAGTGATTGCCTTCTAGTGGATTCAAATATGCAGAAATGGCAATCTTCCTCTTCTGGAATGAAGCATGTACTCATTTCACAGCCTCTAATTGCTTTTCTGTAAAATGGTCAATTGTTCCACTTGCGCAAAGACTAAAGTAGATGCTAAAGTGGAATCCTTGCTCTGATCATTCATATCGGTATATGATGCAAGATCACTCATACAGGTAAAACAGAATTACTTAAGTTTATTGAAATGACTACCTGAATTTGATCACTGACCTGTCCTAAAGTTGTTGCTTTGTTGCCATTGTGTTGCTTTATCTTTGCTGATTTGCTCTGAATGGTTTTTAACATGTTGCTATGTGGTTGCTAGGGTCTGTTGGGGATTTGTAGGTGGTTGCTTATAGAGTGCTGAAGTGATTTGTAGTTTTTGTAGGCCGAAACTCGATGAAGTTTTTAGCACTTCATCATGCGAAAGTCAATGGGTTTTCTGAATGGGTTTTTGGTCAATGCCTGAAATAAGGTCTGTGGTTAACAACTTCAAGATATTTTCACGCTTTGTTCTACGGCATAAAATACGAAATAAAATACCTTTACGTTTTTGTGACGTGACATGTCTTGATAAAGTTGGTGGTTAAATAGTACTACAGGGGTTGTTGAGGACATTAAACATCATCACACCAATCAGGTGAACTCATCTACTCAGTCTGCTTTTCATTGCCTTTATAATTACACTCTTGCAAACTATTCTAACTCAGACTTTCAGGGAAAATGTTTGGTAACACTTTATTTTAGGTTTCAATTCTCACTTTTAACTAGTTGCTTATTAGTTGCTTATATAATGCATATTATTAATATATTGGCTGTTTATTAGTACTTACAAAGCACTTATTAATGCCTTATTCTGCATGACCATATTTATTCTACATCCCTAATCCTACCTAAACTTAACAATTACCTTACTAACTAGTAAAAAGCAATAATTAGAAGTTTGAGGCAAAAAAATTGGACCCTAAAAAAAAGTGTGACCAAATCATTTTTTTTTTATTATGACTGAAAGAGTCATAAATCATGTGCCATAGTGTAGTTCATTTAGCTTTTTCTTCTGCCGATTGTATTTCGGCATCGAGATTCAAAAAGGTTGTGTTCATTGGTGAAGATATTCATGATGAACTAAACATGTAGGCCTAAGACTCAAACTTTTGTTTGATACAGAGCTTATTTTCTGCAATAATCCAAAAGCCAGTAGAAAAAAACCTATTGGTTTTTTGTTGAGGGAACAAAGGTGATGCTAAATTGCGGGCTGGCCTACAAAACTCTATTGACCCAAGTGAAAAGAGCCCACTCAAAAGTCTCTATGATATTCTGGTCTCTAATTATGACGTTTGGGATTTTTAGTTAGTCTGATCATTTAGAAATGTCCAAATGATAAGCATGTCAAGTGGTGATGTGGTTCCATTTTGGTTAATATGAGGTCCAAAAAACTGCTTGGAAGCAGCTGCTCAGAAACTTGGCTCTTCTCAGTATGTCTTCACTTTTGCAATCTGACCAGCACAACAGAGACTCTGTGTTCCTGTGTTCGCTCCATCGCGGGCATTGCGGCACATCGCCATTTGCTGATCCTGTTCTCAGCAGCTTAGGACGTATGTGTATAATGCTCAGAGAGATGTGGTGGTCGGCCATTCAATCCAGTTAGCAGCTATCCGATCCGGGTACGATGAGAGGGCCCAGTCATTATCACTTGCACATTCATGCCACACATTACCGTCTGACCTTCACATCGCTGTCACTCAAAAAGCGGCCTCAGTACCCTGTCACATGCCAAGAAACTAAAGATTCTCCACCCCTATCACTTATACAAGGTTAATAGCCGCTTAATTGGCTTACCTGGCAACGTGCAATCGCTTGTGAGGTCAGTAAATTAGATTTGGTGCTGACACATACCACTCTACATGTTTATGGTGCTCTGCTCTCGCAGTTACACAAGGCATTGGTGTCCGTTTTTACCCTCTGTTTCTCTACGTCCTTACCTCTCAGCGAACTGTGAAGGAGCTCACCCAGCCGTTCTGGAAACGTATCATTTTAAATTGTGGTAACTGCTATATGTAATGAATTTTGGATTAGGAGTAACAAAGCGGCTCTATGATAACCTTTCGGAAGGATGCAGTTTGTAAGCAGAGGGAAACGGGTTATAGCAGGAGTCTACTCCCAGACACCCCAGGGTGGCTGCGTTTGATGTCACTCTAGCTGAAAACTCCCCAGCGCAACACAAACAAAACATGCCGTACCAGACCTGTGCGGATACATCAGTAGAGCGGGAAATGTCATATCGTCAGGGGTGTGCGTGTGAAGTGAATTACTCTGGTTTGGTGAGTGTCCCTGGGAGGATACTCTAATTTCAAGCTGAAGGTGTGACATGTCTTTTATTTCTTCCCAGGTGCAGTGGACCCTAGTTTGGACGGGAGCTCGCAGAGGGACCTTCCCCACGGACTATATGAAGGGACGGGAGGGGAGGGGGAGGGGGGGCTGCTGACATTACTCCCAGCTTGAAGAACACACAGGTTGGCATGCCTTTTAAATCTGACATGTTGTTTTTACAATGTCATGAAGTTTATTGTTGTTCACTTTTAGTGGGTGTAAATTTAGTTGTTCTTTCAGTATAGATAATTTAATGGCTTGCATTTTGTACCTTTTTGCATTTTGACTTGAAGGCAGTGTTGCTTACTGTGCCTTTTTTATCTTTCATACCGACAACCCCATTAATAAGGCTCAAATACCTCTTCTTTGACACCAAACCTGACATGTGTTCCTTTTAACTCTGGCGTTAAGTGGAAAAATCATGAGATTACTTGCTATTTAATTATTATTTAATTATTAATTTGTCTACATTTATTTTAAGTCACAATTGTTGCTTTATGTTGGAGCTTTGACAGAGGGTAGGCACAAGGACAACCGCACTTTATATGTCTTTTGCAAAACACTACTTTCTGTGCCACAGCTCTGATGATTTCTGCAGTTTATGTACGTCGTTCTACATATCAGCATCGTCTGTTAAAAAGAAATACTGGTTGACGCCTATATTGACGCAAAAATGTTGATGAGATTTTCAAGTGGTCACTGCAAGTGTATGTAAATATGACTCCCATTGTCTCAAAAAGCATGACAAATCACCAAACAGTAACAGCATTTCAAGCGGCTTAGAACAAAATACGTAACATCTGGATAACGTTTGACCTTTGCACACTGTCCTCTGTACCGGCAGTGGGTCATTCCCGTCTTCTGCCATAAGCTGAGAGATGTTTACATATCCTGTACGATTATGCCTTTCATGAGAGCGTGGTGAGAATCGGGAACATGCTGGGTTGATTTGGCCAGATTGGAAGCCTGTGAGTAATATTCGGCAGAACAGACCCGTGCTGGATGGACGTCTGGTAGTGTTTATGCGCAGGGTAGCTGCATCTGCACACAGAATGCCTCGTACCCTCAGGCCTCCAGCACCTGCATAATGGAACAACAGAGAAGAAAGAGAGGGGAAAGAGATCAAATGACAAGGGCTTGGGTTTCTCACTTCAAATGTTTCTTATTTTTTGACTTGCACCAGGAAAATATTTCAACGACCTCAGAGAGTTGCGCGTCGATATGATGGAGCGGCCTTGTCGCCGTTTCGTAAACATTTGTCTTATTGCGTGTTTGGCTGTTCTCCCCAAAAGCCACTCTTGGAAATTCATGGAGGAAAAACACATTTCTGTGAAACGATCGCAGGGTGCCTTACACAATGATTTAATATAGCTTTGTTTTTTTCCTTTCTCCCAGCTTTTTAGTCAGGGATTTGGGGAGGCGGGGGCAAGGAGGGAAATAAATAAATAAATAAATAAAGGTGGTGGTTAATCTCGCTTAGTGCAGTGTGAACGCTGAGCAGTGCTGTGGCCTGACAAACATCTGCCTCGCACACAGCCGAGCGGGATCAGCTAAAGCGATTAGCGCGCTCACGTCAGCCTGTGGAGACGGGTGCTTGTTACAAAAGCCAGAACACCAGCCTTTCCTCCCACACTCCACCTGGAACACTGACACTGCAGCGCAAGGACCGGCTTCACAAACCGCTAACTTTTCTAATACGCATATGCTCCTCTTTCTCAGAACAAAGCAACATGTAGCTCAGAGGATTGAGCAATCTGTCGTGGTACTAAAGCAGATGCTTATCACAGCCAGAGTTGTATCTGAAACTTCTTAATTAGCATATATGTAATGAAATATGCTATTCATTAAGGTGTAATTGTAATTTTACACTCGCTTTGTACCGAGACGGGGGTCTCGGTGTGATAACGGCTGACCTTTCCGTTGCTGTGTGTAAAGGGAGACTGTATCCTGCACATGCTTTTACAGTTAACCTCATTAAAGCAAAGGAGGGGCGATACTTCCTGAAAGGGGTCTCGACAGCTTTCTTTCACTTTTTCTCTTTTTCACTTAATTTCTCTTCTAAATGTTATTAATCTGCATTTTTCTTTCCCAGTAAAATTTTTAAAACAAGATAAAGATATTTAAGATATTGAGACTCTTTCTCTTCTCTTCTCTTCTCTTCTCTTCTCTTCTCTTCTCTTCTCTTCTCTTCTCTTCTCTTCTCTTCTCTTCTCTTCTCTTCTCTTCTCTTCTCTTCTCTTCTCTTCTCTTCTCTTCTCTTCTCTTCTCTTCTCTTAAACTGTTCTACTTTAATACTCTTTGTCTTCCCTTTCCATTTCCCTCTCTTCCTTTTTTCTTCTCCCTTTAATCTTGACATCCAAGTTCTAGTGTCCCCAGCCGTGGCGAAGGCAGTGATGCTCTGTGTGAGGTTGACTTTGTTTTCCGCCCTCATTTTTCAACAATGTTGTGAATGGCCTCTTATATTGTGTGGCTCCTCAAACAAGGCTAAGTGTCTCCTTGGTTTTTGACAACAATTGATGTATTTATATATTTTAGAGTTTAAATTAAAGCAATAGTGAGTATTTTTGGTTTTCTCAGTTTTATACATTGCTCTGTTTGAGCAACCTGAAACTGCCCCCAAACTTACAATACTGGTTGAGCCAATTTTGTGAGTTTAAGCTGTCCTTTTGACTGACTAGTGTTTGTTAACCATCATTGTTTTGGGGCGGAAATGACAAATTGTAGCTGTCAATCTCTTTTTCATCTAGACTTGAAGATGTTTTGCATTCCGAAGATATTTATGTCTTCATTGTCTCCCATACCACATAATATAAGCACAGTAAGAAATTACTTTGACGGTGAAGTTTTCTCTGGGCATGTGTACAAGCCACATGGTGTGTTTGATAAAGAAAAATGATGTCAGCACTCGCAGGATTAGCTCACACCACAGGAATTAACATCCCAGCTCCTGTAGCACCCAGGATTTCACTTCTCTTTGATATCTAGCCTGCGCAGTTACGGGAGGAAAACGCATCTGAGAGGAGGAATACTCCCGATTCTATGTTTCTGTTTTCGATCTGTGGGAAGGTAGTCTTTACCTTTGTAAATTACTGTTTTCTCCGTTGATAATAGCGCAGCCGCAGCCGCAGCCAGATATGGCAGTGCTCTGAAACTGTATTTTTTCAGGCTAAAATCTACTGATACTTTCAGTATTTAAACTACAGTAAAGCTATCAATTTAAAATGTAGTTCGCTACTCTACAAGTTACTAAGAAAAAATAACCACAGGGGGCAATATCTTTAAATATAATTCAGAAGTTTGGGGTTGGTAAGAAATATTATATATATTTTATATTTATCTTATGCTCACCAAAGCTACATTTACTGAATACAGTATAAACAGTAAAATTGTGAAATATTATTAAATTTTTTAAAAAAGTGTTTTCTTTATTAATGTAGTTTATTCCTGTGATGACAAAGCTGAATTTTCAGCATCATTACTCCAGTCTTCAGTGTCACATGATCCTTCAGAAATCATTCTAATATACTGATTTAAAGGTACGAAACAAAGCTACTGCTGCTACAATACATCAGCCTCACTCTGAAGCCCAATTTATACTTCTGCGTCGAACTCCCGCCGTAGCTACGTCGTACGCTGTGTGTAGCACGCGTACCCTGACGCGCACCTCTCCAAAAATGTAACAACGCGTCAATTCTACGTGGACGCAAGCGCTGTGATTGGTCTGCTAGAACCGCTCCCTCGGGTTTCACATGTTCCCTCTTTGTGAGTAATTGCGCGTCAACACAGACAATGACGCAGAAGTATAAATTAAAAACAATGCGTTGCCTACAGCGTAGAGGCTCCGGCGTGGGTCCGACGCAGAAGTATAAATCAGCCTTCAGTCAAGTAATACAGCTTTGCCAAGAATTGCCTATATACTGGCACTTTGTTGTTGTTAATGGAGGTTTGCCATCAAGTTACTTTACTTTTTTTTCCCCCATTGTTGGCTCAGATTAAGTTCAACACCCCTTTTGGATGGAAGGTGTTGAAACAAGCTGAAATGTCCCTTCTACCCATGCCAAAAGTGCATTCATGAAGAGCACTGACTGTGCAATGCGGGACAGATGTGGGGATTCCTCTTGAAATATGTCTTTTGTGTGGAAGGGAAATTAAAGCTTAGGCTGGGATGTTCTTCATCTCACTTCTGGAGGTGAAGAGGCTGAGAATTGTGCATCTGTGTTGCGTTTATGCCAATGACAGCTAGCATCCTGATAGGGCTCAGAGTTTGACACCATGCCAAAACTGATACACGGTTTCAGTGTAGCATACATTTGAGCGAGTCAGTAGCCTTGTAACCTATTGATTTTAGAGACTTTTTTAGTTTTTGTGTATTTTTTTGGAACTCGAAAGTTTCATTGTGATTTAGGTGGAAAAGAACGACTAGTGCATTATTAATCAGTTCTCTTTTTATGTTCCACTGTGGACATTAAACCCCAATTGTTTCACACATATGTTGTCATAGCAGTGAGATATAAACTTTTCCTTTGTCAGCTACTCACCAATAAAAACTAACATTTGAATCATTAAATGTACAGACGTGTATGCTGCCCTTGACAGGAAGCTATATGATTACAAAAGATGTTTTCTGTTGGCCTGCCAGGCCATGCAGCCATGATGAATGAATGTAATATACAGTGCATCAAGAGTGGACACATGCATTAATGGCTCTCAATAATTTGAGCAATACATTTCAAATGCTACTTGCACTCAGGGGCTGATTGTTTCTGAATGATTTAATCTTGTTGAGTTGTCTCCCGCCCGTTCGTGTCAATAAACAGGAAAACAATGTGCTCATTTGAATAATATCACAAATTGTGTAGTTCCTGGCAGTCCCGGGCTGTGCAGTGTGAAGAGTGCCAGCCCTCGGGGTCTGAGTGAACAAAAACAAATCACTGCATTGCTTACACAATTACAAACCTGCGTACTATTCATCTGCACAGGATATGCGAATTACTTATCTGAATGCGTCTCCAGATATTATCACTAGCACACAGTGTTGCACAGATTGAGATGTATGAGATATAGGTTCTTGAAGCAAATCGGTGTGCATATGCATAAGAGGAATCTGGCTGGTTATTTTAATATAAAGATTGTCAAAGATTAGCTTCATATTATATAGTGTCGAATTATAATATTACAGTATAAAATCAAAAAAAAAAATCTGTTTTTTCCTTTTTCAAGAAGATTCACAAAAGAGCTATTGTTTTGAATAAGACTCATTTACTCTAAATCATTCTGAGCCACTCGCTGAATTATTTTTTGGTTCATGTATTGGAACTGCAATCAGTGTAGCATTTTTGTATTTTATTAAAAAACAATTATATTCAACAATCTACCATTTGAAGTGATCCTTCGATTTGTTTTCCTTCAGACATCTAAAAAAAGTAATCTGGCTCTTAAATGTTTCATTTTTGGAGGCGGTGGCTTCATAGTAGTTGTTTTGGTTGTGGAGCCCTGGAAGAGCTTGAGAGCTATTGGGGTGGAGACTGAACTCAAACAAAGCCTTGAGTTATCAGAACATACTGTCTCATCCAGCTGCACTGATTATATGAATTCCTCTCATTTATTTGCTGGTGATTTAGGGCGTTCACAATGTTGGTGTTGCTCTCTAACAAGACTATCTGGAGTTGATTTACGGATACAGTCTGTTGGATAGAAAATCTGAGGCCATTATGATTCTGCCCAGACCAACATTAAAAAGTGTATTTATTGCACTTCCAGTTTTTATGTGTGATCCGAAGCAGGCGGCTTGCCCCAGATTGGATGCTCTCATTTGACAAACCTCCATTTTGCTTGAATCTGACAGCAGTCATCTCAATGCATTACATCCAGCGTACGCATAACGGCTCCTCCAATCATATATTTTCATTCTCTCCTTCCAACTCTGTGATCTTTATAGACTCCATAAAGAATGACAGATGTTTCAGGTTTCTTGGTTTCCCCCACCCCAGACTCCCCAGGTTGGGTCTCGGTGACACCTTTTGTTCAAGGCCCCCAGAAGGACCTGCAGGGGTGGGGCGACGTACAGAGCTGCCGTAACAAAGCAATTAAAGAGCTGCGGTGATGGGGACATTTTATAGTATCAGAAGGATGTCAGAAGGAGGAATGTGGTAAGCATTTAAAGCAGCAAGCCATTCAAGATCTGAATGAAAATGCTCCCATCTCTAGCGAGACCTCCTGTAGCCCCACGCCTTCCAGAGGAGGAGAGCTTGAAAGACATCCAGACTGAGTTTAAGGCCTGTGTGCTCCTGGTAATGAAGCACAGAGAGGGAGGGAAGGGGCCTCTGGTATGTGTTTAATTAGCAGAGGGTCTAGCTAACTGACTATTAAACTCCTGATTACAGTGTGAAATTTAACTTAAATTAAGGAGTTCAAGAACTCTTGGAAATTGAAATAATGCCAGGAATAGGACAATTGTTCAAGTAGGTTGCTTACTGGTTCTTGGCTCTATATTTCTACATTTTATATTATGTTATTAGATATACAAAATTAGTATATTAATATTGTATATTTTTATATTTAATTCTTTATAAATGTAGTTCTATTAATAATAATAATTATTATTATTTATTAAAAAAAAATCTATTGATTTGGGACCAAGATGTTCTACCTTTTACATTTTACCTACAAATTCATTTCTGTAATGTGAAAACAGAATAAAAAATTTTAATTAGTAAAATAGTTATACCTAATTGTAGTGTTTTATGTTATGCCTTTTAATTTAGCAAAGGAAATTCTCAATGCATTATGTTAATTGGAATTTGGGGGGGATATTTGCCTAATTATCGTAAAATCACTTTATGGTCCTAAAAATAGGCTTCATTTTCTTTTTGGGGGTGAAACATGACTTGGATACTTTTTTGTAAGATTGATATGACCATTTGGAGTTTTGAAGCAAAGTTTAATTACGTTACGTTTAGCTATAAAGGTTATATGTCACAATCTATCTGTTGACATTCTCAGATATTTCCCAATGGTGCAAGCACAGTTTCAACTGTTTTGAGAGGCAAATAGCTGCATGACTGCGTGAGCTGCAGAAGATTGTTGTACCGTCCAGACCCAGATACCAGAGAGTGAGTTATTCCCTGCACCGTGACCTGATTAATTGAGAACGTCTGAGGTTGTCTGTGGGTTGTGTTCAGGCTCCAGTCGCCGCCCTAACCTCATCCATCTCAAATGCTTGTGTCTAAAGGTTGGCCTCCGAACGCTGACCCCTCGCCTCAGCTGCAGACAAAAAGTCAGTGTGCTTAAGTTGATTGAATGAGAGAGAGCAAGAGAGTGAGCGCGGGATCAAGAGAGAAAGATAGCGCAGAGCGAGTGAGAGACAAAAAGAGGCAACATTTAGACAGCTGCACGCGTAGCGCCATGTATCCATGTCTGTCAAAGCAAGATATTTCTGTCTCCTTAGTGTTGCCCGCAGGCTGCCAAGCAGGCCATCTCGATGTCATCACCGTCACCCTGCTGTCATTGGCTAAAAAGGCCTGGCTGCGTGCGTTCCTGAAGAACAGCATGTGCTGGAGTTAAGGGCTCTGCTAGCCCAGGCCTAATTGGAGTGCGTCAGTCAGGCAGCTTGACTCATCGAAAATTACTGGGAGCAGTGCTCTTAATAGGAAAGCAGAGAGGAATGACAATAAGATCATGATACCACCACATCCAATGGCAACGATCACATTCCAGGCCTGCAGTAGTTATATTTTAGGAGCTCCCCATGATAACCGTGTACACGATAATAGGCGGTCACATGGCGTTCAGAATGAGCCCTGTCTTATAGATGCAGTCAAGGGTCCAAAAATAACACTTGTGCCAAATGCAAGTAAAAATTGGCTTTGGTGAGGACTAGGGGTGTAACGGTAAATGTGTTTGTCCTGAATCATCACTGTTCAGACGACAAAAACACAGGTGATCCACACTCCAATCCAGAAGGGGGCGCCTGCGGTAATGCAGCACTGTTTACTAACCGCCACAACAGGAAAAAGCAGGAGAGGAAGAGACGATCTATGCACCAACCATAGATATCATATATAAAGGCTAGATGTCTCGTGCTCGCTGCTGGCCAATGGAGGTCGACGTCCGCACGTGGCGGCCATCTTGCCACAGTGTGCTCGCTCACTCGTTTAATGGTGCATGTACTTTTAAATAACCATAACTTGCTCAATTTGCTACCGATTTTCAAACGGTTTGGTTTGTTATAAACGTCAGAGATGTAGTTATGACACTGCATACATACAGTGCATACATATGAATAATTATAACATACATGTTCAAGCATTCGAAATTATAGCCACGTTAATAACGTTTGTAAGAAACCAAACCGTTTGTAAATCCGTCAAGATTTCAGCAAGATAAGAGGATTTGTGTGCGTGCTGATCATTCACCTTAATGCACAGCTTCACTGTGACAAGATGGCCGAACGGTGATGCCGGAAGTGACTGCGCCATAAGACATCTAGCGTTTATATATGATATCTATGGCACCAACCCCCATAGATCTACACAAATAAAAATAGACCCTTCACATGTTTTGAATTGTTGCCATAAATGACAGAATATTTTAAGTTGTGTCCGCCGTTTATTTTTCATTATTCTATTTATATTGTGTTTTTATAACATGAGATGCTTTTTCAGTTATTTAGCTGATTGTGATCAAATACCTATTGTTTTTTTGTTCAAAAATGCAAAAATGCATTCTGTTTACTGCTAAGTGCTTAATACACTAAAGGAGGCTGTACTGTACCAACTACCTCAGGGAGGACTGAATGCCGCTAGCTGGAACAAACTGTAATTTGCACTACTGTCTGTTTAAAATAAATGAAAAGAAACCTAGCATTGGGGATTTGTTGCTTTTTACTGTTGTACCGAACTTGCATCGAATCGCGAAAACCCAAAAACCGAACTGTGACTTCTGTGTACCGTTACACCCCTAGTGAGTACATAAAGTCACTCGCCAGTTGGGCGGATTAATACGTGGTAAATTGAATTGTAAGAAGAGTCTGACCCTCGCTAATTTAAGTGGCGTGAGCAAATCGAATCATAGGTTGTGACATGTACGTCTTTAACATCATACATTTATGTACTATGCCTACAAAGTTTATTTCTCAAACTCTTCCTCACATTAAGGCACCAAAAGGATGATTATGATGATGATAATAATTATATTTAATAATTAATGTTTGTAAAGGCCTATTATAAATGTTTATATTTGTGTTTGTTTTAATTTAATAATAATAATATTATTATTATTATACTTTTGTTTTTTATATTTATATAAAAATAAATATAATAAAAATAAATATAAACCTATTTATATTTATATTGTATTCTTATGACTATGAGATTATTTAGCTTTTATATTTATATAAAAATCTTGTTTACAGTCCCACCTTCAATATGCAATGTGCTGAAGTAATGATATATCTGATATATCTGAACTGTGGGAGCCGAATTCTATGCGAGTTTCTGGTCAGATACCACACAAATAAAATCTCAAATTACGAATTTTTGTAAGGCACATACATGACACGATTTTTGTATTGTCGGAAATTGAAACATTGTTCAGCGCTTCCTAAAGATTGCGTCGTAACCTCATGGCACACATACTTTCGTGGTGAAACGTGAGGTGGGTGTTTATGTTCTTTAGGTTAACATGGTTATCTGTGGAGGAAACCTGGCCTGCTGGCTCTGTTCTGATGAGCTGACTTCACTTCGCAGCTGCAGAAATGTTCTCTCTCACTGAGCTGCAGGGACATGCCAGTATTTTCATTCCTAACTTCAGGCATTTCCGAGCTCTAACAAAGAAAGTGCGAGGTGATGAAACTAGGGTGGAAGCTGTTTTCCAAAAGCACCAAAAGTATTTTTCCGTGGGAGCAGGTGATGCCGAATTCCACAGAAGCTCTATTAAGATTGGTTCAGAAACATTTCATGATTTCAAGATTATTTTCTTGAAGACATGTCTTTTTCTTACATATTTATTTGAGTTATATCCTGACACAAATATTCCACCAAGAACTGGAGACCTGGACTAACGGTCACACAGGGAACATGCTAAAAAGTGTGACAACACTAGTCTGAATGCCACATCAGCACAACTATTCCCTCCATTTAACACTCCATTGCTTTACTGTATTTTTTTTTTAAACTGGCGGTATTGGAAAATTACAAGCTACTGTTCAAATCACCATCTTGTTTTTAATCCTTTTGGAAAACCGCTTCCAAACGCTGGTGAATCCTGAACTGGAATCCCACTCCTTTTTGTCGAGTTACACTCAATCATCTCCCATTGACCATTGGAAAGGCTCCTGCTGGGGATTGACAGGGAGAGCCTTTGACAGGCGGATACCAATAAACAGGGAATTGCCCTTCCAGAGAAAATAGCTTGGTAATTGTTGGGTACGTTCAAGCTCGGCCGCAAAGAAAAGGCTGGAGTGAGCCTGTGCATTTTTCTGCCCTGCGTCAGGGTTGTAGATGTGTCAGCAAGTCCCTCGCTCTTGTGCGCATGGCTGTGGTTGTCTGCTCAACTTGGCCCGGTGCTGGAGGCCCAGCTGAATGCTTAGTGGTTGGCAGGCTTTGGCCGCTTGCCTGTATAACTGGAGTTTGAATGAAAGGGGCCTTGTGAACTTTTGGGCTACTGTGGCATTTTCCAGCTGCCGAGCGAAGTAATTAAAAATCTTCAGCTATACTGCATGATACGTGTAGTTAAAACGTGCTCGGTTTGCTGGAAATGCCTTGTGAGACTAGTTATTAGATATTGTTGGAATTCTGTTTAAATTTCTGTATTAATCTTGATCTTTACCCCTTTCTCTATACTTGATTTTGTTCATGGTTCACACATTTGCACTTTGCATCGCCGAATCTTTGACTCAGTCAGTCTGTTTGCTTCCAGTTATGCTTTTTAAATGTTTGATGCATTTTTTTTTACACTTGTTTCCTATTGTCTCTGCTTTCTGATTGAGAAAAAAAAAAAAAAAAAAATTTCCTTTGAAACTCATCTACAGTATATTATTCTAGGATTTAATAAAAAAAAAAATACATTCACATTATTTTAAAATGTATTTAAATATAATTATAATTTTAATTAACTTTTTAATTTTATTATTATTATTATTATTATTATTATTAGAAGCTCTTATATATAGAAAATGACAATATTTCTATATTTAAAAGTGTATAAACTATTTATAATTAGAATGTTAAGAATTCTACTGTAGTACTAATAATATTATTAAAAATGAATAGTGATGATAGTAATAATGATTATTATACACTTTTTATATCTATTTATATACGTAAACTAAAACATTATCATGCAATGAATTTGTTTTTATGCTAAAACTCGATGCTAAACTAAATGCTAAAAATGTCCTTTTTTTGTGCAGACAAACACTATGATATCTGTCTATAATAAAACCTAAATCTGGAATCTTGAACATGGAAAAGCATGTGACTTGTACACCGAAATGAGCTTTTTCTTCCCCACTGATGACCCTGTTAGAGTTTATCTTGCCTTCCACAGTTACTGAGTAAATTAGAGCTGCGGAAAACATGGTGACAGATGTCTTACATCACTCTCATGTGATTGGCTGTGAGTTTTTTATTGTCTGTGTGTAGTCTCATTATCCA
Source organism: Abramis brama (assembly GCF_963993115.1). Lineage (NCBI taxonomy): Eukaryota > Metazoa > Chordata > Actinopteri > Cypriniformes > Leuciscidae > Abramis > Abramis brama. Next base: position 16,678,900 of record NC_139981.1, read on the forward strand.
CTGCCCCTGGAAAAGAGCCTAATAAGGCAGACAACAGTCTGCAGTCTCTATTGAACTGTACAGAGAAAAATAAAGGTCTGCACCACATGTAAAGACACCTGCTTGCTAATTTCTATGTTCGCAGAATGCTCGTGTTGTGCTTTTTTTTTTTGTCAGAGAAAATATATGCTTTGATTTTGATGCAGGAAACCAATTGGGGAAAAAAAAGATGTCCCTCCAGCGGGTTGAGCCCTAAATGAATTATTCAGATCTACATGTTGTGTGTTTTGCCGGCCCATTCTGCTTAATGGCATCTTTTATGGCATGCATCTGAGACGACTCCAGATGCAAGACAGCCTCGGCATTTCAGCTTTCTGCATTGCCTCACTGTGTGGCCGAGAAACAGAGCTTAAAATGCTGGAATTCATTTCACTTTTAGCCTCCCCTTAATAAACGATTCGCAAATCAATGGCTGCTTTTGTCATGTAATTTGTTTCCATGCTCAGTTTTGTGATAATGTTTTGCAAGCAAGGCTCTTTGGATCAATATGAGATTGAGGGGGGAAACACAAGCCTGGCTTCTATTTTTCTCTTCAAATATTTGGAAAATGATGCAGTTGGTGCATTATCTCATCCAGAACAATTTAGCTTGATAACGGAATGCTAGTTTTTGTTCAGATAAGAACAGCAGAAGTGCATTTTAACATGAAACGAAAGACGATTCATATTAAAATTTGATACACATCATTAAGAATAATCAGCGCAAGAACGTGCATGTAAACAGAAGTTTGTGTTTTAAGCAAAACAGATTTTAAATGTGCACAACACCAGGAAAAAACTCGCGATTCAAAATCTGACGCGAACGTGGTTTTCTTGCATTGTTGGTTTTTATAATGAGCTGATTTTTGAGTCATCAGCGCTTTGTTTTACATGTAGCAGCACTCATCTGCGGTGTGCAACACCTTTGTGTGTTTGTGTGTGTTGTGCCTGGTCTTTCCTCAGCTGCACCTGCACTAATTGTAAGTGTGCAGCTGTGATGTGAGAGCCGTACTCCAGCTGGGAGAGCTTGTTGAGCTGCCACACAAACCCGGCGAGCTAAACACCCCAGTAAGTCCCTCCTTGACTCAGCTAATGAGTGTGGAGCGTAGACAATACACCCCAATCCAACAGCCCATCTGAGCGCCACTGCAGTCCAAGAACCGGAGGAGGTCGGCCATAGACCATTCTCAGTTTGTGCTCCGTGACCGTGAAAGTGTGGATAATCAAGCCTTTGCTGTCTCGGCCTCCTGTATCCCGACTGTGTCTTTCCTTTATTGTTAGTATCAGTCCATCTCAAGGGTTTCTCTCACGCTGAGTGACTCCAGATCAGTCATCCAGCCTGAAGGTCATATTTTCTTAATAAGTAAATGATACTCTGTGTCACAAAGGTTTCATGTTTATGCAGTTCTCAAAAATAAGGATTTTTTTGGAATTTATTATTATTATTAGTTGTTTTTTTTAATGCAAGTTTTCTTTATATAAAAGTATTAATTCATTATTGATACTTATAATTCATTATTCAAGTATCAGTTATACATAAATATTTTAAATTTAAATAAATATATATTTTTAAATTAATTTATTCTTTTTTTAATTATGTATTATTTTTAGTGGATGTTTCATCAGATGTGGGTTTCGATTAACCTAATTGTACCAATTAAAATGGCAGTAGCCCATTGAAAACTGGAGCAGTCCTTAAGGAATAACCTGTAACATCCTCGTGTCTAAACCTTATTTCAGTAAGTCCTTGGGCATCTTGTCCGGAATAACACTGGTGGATGTTCTCTGAGTAGGACGTTAACATGCACTTCACATTTGGTCTGTTCTCAAATGCTTAATGCAAGAACTGTAGAGCATTTTGTTAATTAAAAGGATATGTCCAATTTAATTAGGCTCAAACATAAGAAAATAAATTAGAGGGTCACAGCAGTCAACCAGATTTGAGTGTAATTTAATGGCATACTGTGTGGAAATTATTATTATTATCATCATCATTCTGGTATCCGTATTCACAATGAATTGACACAATTACAATATTCTGGTAGAATATCAAAAGTGGTGTGTGGGTATTATAAATACTGTCGTGGTAAACAAGTTCATTAATAGTCAAAGCATGATCCCATTAGGATATCAGTAGTTTTGCGTTTCCAAAAGCTGTCTTGAAATATTCATAAGAAATTACAGCTATAGGGGTCCGTAGGTGGTGATAGCAGGAATTCAAGCAATAAACACATCTAATAGACCCAGCACTCCAGCCGCATGCGGAGGGCCGAGAATCAGACAGATTGTCACTTTTTTTCCCTTTAGATTATGAGCCCATTCGTTCAGGCTCAGTGACAGTTGCATGACAGGATATGGATGGTGGAACCATAGAAGCTGATGAGAAAGATAAAGACAAAGTTTTATATGAACAGATTATTGCTGCCTTCAAGTCATGTCAGAATTATCATATTTACGAGAAGAGAATGTGCCGTAAATGCCAGTGGGAAGTCCTGGATTTTCTTTGAACCCTGACTTTTTTTAGTCGAGCATGTGTCCATTGCAAATGTTCTGAAACCATAATCATGGTGGAAAATTATGCGTATTGGTCGTAATTCAGCTGGAATTAAGAATGTTGACTGTGCAACTTTTTGCAATTCTTTATATAAAAAAAGGCTTCCAGGTTTCCAAACAGAATAGTTATAGATAATAGTTGTAAAATGACTTCAGACTCACAAGATATTATATGTTAAATCTCTTTGTGTTTATTCTGTAGTAGATACCTTGTGTTGTGGTCTAGAGAGGATATACATGTTTATATTGTTGTTACTGAAACCACACCCCCTGCACATAAGGGATAGTATACAGTCAGTCTGTTTTTATTACAATGCAATCCCTGACAGAAAACTTATTCCACTGTTTAATGTTGGTGGTGGGGGAGTGGTGGTTGTGACAACATGACTTCTTAAGGATATTTAAGTGTAACTTCGTCGATTTTCAACTCGCTTTGTATTGTTATAATGTCGGTAGTATATGTAAATGGGCAATGTTTACTGGTTCTCCGTGTTACTGACTGAATGGCAGTTTCTTTCAGTTTTCCCTCTCCCTTTGGGCTAAAACACTGTGTTTGTGGTCATAATGTTGACTACAAACATGGAGGTTTTTCAGATAGTCCGTAGTGGTGTTCTCTCCGGATTTCCAATTCGTTGCAGCCTTTTAGCCACTGCCTACAACGCGCTGGACACTGGAAATTGGAACTATCTTGCTCCCACTAAACGTTTGCTCTTTGAATTCTTGCACCCGGGAACAAGACAAGTCGGCACCATTATGACTATAAGTTTGTTAAGAGGTATTTCACACTAAAGCAAGGCGATATTTGACTGGCAATACAGACTGGTGGAAGTGGCCTTGGACGGCAACATGCCCCAGTGCATTATGGGTGTTGAAGTTTTCCTACCTATTTGGCAAAAGGGAAGGCACGGTCTGTTTTCTCTAGTTTGTTATTCATTGAAGTTATGCACAAATAATTTAACTTGCTATTTGTAAGGGATTTGGCGCTAGAAGTGTACAAAATGAATGTTCTTCCAACATTTGATGCTGTCAGTGCCAGGATTATATCATAGGTTTTGTTGCTTTTATTGAACTTTCAGCATTATTACAGGTTGTCAAAGACCGTTGTCATAATACAACAGCGAATTATTTTGCTCTTACAACAAACAACAGTATTCAATATTTAAAAGAGATAATCTGATATCTCATATTGCAAAGCTAAATTCTAAACTACACAATAATTTAGGACTCTGCACATATCTCTCTGTTTGAATGAGTGATTGGATCAGAAATTTTCTATTTTTTTAGTTATTAAAGACTGCTTTTTTCCTTGTAATTTGACTTGGTTGACCTGATTATGAAAATATGAACAGTTGCTGTTCGGTACTGTTACTATAACTGTTAGATTGCCTCCCATACTAGCTGCTAAATGCCACAGATCATAATGGTACATGATCCCATGTGTAGAATAAGCCTAACCGTGTGCTTCCTTTATTTAGCAGTGTGACATTATCAAGCAGGGAAGGTACAGAACGGGGGATTATGAATACTGAGAAGAACATGTGTAACCGTGCACATCATTTACTTAGGCAAAGGATTAATATAATGTGCTTTATTATTTTTTTTATTTTTTATTTTTAAATTCCAGATCACTTCTATGATTGATGAAGATATGTGAGTGAATTTGCCAAACACTGAACAAAGAAATCTACTGCATCCTCCGGTAAGCGCTTTGACTGATGATCCTTCACTGCTCATTTCTGCTAATGATTGTTCATGTAATCGCAGATTTGCACACACATGTGCCGCTCGCATGGTGTTATCTTCAAAACAACTTTTACCAAATTAACTCGAATGCCATAATTGGTGCTAAAAACGGGAAAGCATTCACGCTGTCGTGTCAGACGCTCATATTTCTTGAGCGCAGTCAAACGACGAATTTATTTAGTGTTTTTGAGCGGCAACAGAACGTTCTGTATAACATGAGTCATAATTAGCAGCGGGGCCTCTCAAATCACTCGCTGCTTTGTTGTTCCCCCTTACAACGTCAGTGTCAGTTTTTTATGTGATTATTAAAGGCAGGCACAATTACTGAGATGTGAGATTCTTTGGGGAGAAAAAATCTGTTTTAGCAGGCAGTCGGAGACATTCGTCTAAACATGTGGCATGAAGTGTTTCATCCTGAGCCTGTAATACACACTCGCTGCTTTCTGCCTGGTCTTGTGTACTGATGAGACGTGGAACAGCTCGAAGGTGAAAATGTGTTGTTTTATTTTGGTAGCATCTACATTATGCTAATGAGTTTGGGATGGGGGGTGGAGCCATAAAGACCAGATTGCCAGGAGAAGAGGGAGAAGAGAAGAAGCCTGTAAATTATGGATGCAAACTGCCATTTCTGCCAGGGCAAAGAAAAGAGAGGCGCTAGGAGAAACCACAAGTCATGCATATCAGATTATCCTTCCTTTACTCCTCCTTCTCCCTCACTTTTACAAAATTTTCTTATCATGCTTCTTGAGCAAACTTGCACACACAATCTGGGCTGTGTATCTCCAGTCACATGAGGGCCAGAGGTGCTGACTAGCTGGAATGCTTTGCCTGGTATTTCCTGATGCTCACACACACACACACGTACACAAACACACACACTCGCATAAACACACAGGGCAGGCTATATATTTGTGGATGGGTTTTTGTTTGACTTGGTGACAAAGTGAGTGTCAGAATGATAAAACACAGATTTAATTTTAGTTTTCTTAGCTTTGTAGGGGATTTTACAAAGCTACCATATGTTTTATAAGCTGATTTTAGGTTTTTTTTTGTTTTAATTTTTTATTTAATGCATACACTGCTGTTCAAAAGTTTTATATCAGAATAATTTTTTTTGTTGTCGTTTTTGAAATAAGTCTCTTATTTTGATCAGGGCTGCATTTATTTGATCAAAAATATAATAAAAAGTAATATTGTGAAATATTATTACAATTTAAAAAAAACTGTTTTCTGGTTTTATCATTTTTAAAATAGTATTCAATCCTGTTGTTGCAAAATAAAAAAATTAACAGCCATTACTCCAGTCTTCAATGTCACATGATCCTTGAATCCTGAAATAAATTTAATACGCTGATTTACTTACTATTTATTATTAGTTTTTCTTATTATTATCAACGTTGTGCTGCTTGTGACGTTGTGATGAAGAGCATTTATTGAAATGCAAAACTTATATAACTTTATAAATGTCTTTACTGTCATTTTTGATCAATTTAATGCATCCTTTCTGAAAAGTGTATATATATATATATATATATATATATATATATATATATATATATATCTTTCAAAAATCTTGACCCCAAACTTTTGTGTGTGTATATGTGTGTGTATATATATATATATATATATATAGGCCTATATTATTATTATTATTATTATTTTTATTTTTTATTTTTATTTTTTATAAATAATATTTAAGTAGATAAGTAATTTCCTTTCAGATAAAGGGTGCTTTATTTGTTTTATTTACAGAAATATTGTATGGAACCTTACCATCTGCTCTGGCATGTGATGTGACAAGCAATTATTTTGTTGAACTGAAATATGAATCATTTAGTTTAGCAATTGTACACAATCTTCACACACACACACACACACACACACAAAACTGTATATAAAATAATTCCATGGCTAATTAAGTGCTGCATGCATTATAAAAACCTCACACAAGGTACAATATTTAATACTTTAAGATAAAAAGATTAAATTCTTTAAAATGTTATTAAAAAAAATTCTATTTTCAACCTTTAGGCTATTCCTGTTATTCAGTGATTCATTCTGTTCTGTTTTGTTCCCACCTTCACAAAACGGGGGAATTTCCGATAGTGGTGTGTTTCAGCGAGATCAGGTCAGAAGTGGGTGGACCTCTGTGAAAGTATGAGTTTGTGGGGGAATAATGGAGCCATTCTTCAGCTCTATGGAAGCCGCTGTACAGTGGCGTGTGGTGGACCTGCCAGAGGCACTGGGGTCTCCTTAAAATAGCTCCAACCCTCGAATGTCAGAAGCAAAGCTGAGACTGCGCACCGAACACTAGCCATTTGACCAAGAGCATCAAAAAAATCTTCATGAAGTCCTTGAGATTTTTTGCTGTAGCTAGGAAAACATCCAGTCGTAATAAGTTAATCATGTTTTGATTTTGATCTAATATTGAAACGTGGCAGCCTTTTGACATTTGTGCAGGAATAAATTTCCAAATCATACCACAAACCCACAAATCTATGTGCATGCATGACAGGCGGATCCAGAGAGCTAGCAGGTTGTCCGTCAGGATGTTTGTTTAATAATGATTCAAAAGGTCATTTAGTTGGACTATGCAGTCAGGATTATTTTAGTTATAATCAGAATGATTTCATGCTAAGTCACATGTTTGACATGGGTTCATGATTTCTGTGATTAATTTGACTGCTTCGTGCACTACATAGCTGAAAGCTCAGAGAAAACAGAAGAAGGGCTTTAAACTCAACCGGGTCTGCCAATGAGTAACATCAGTAAGCAACTCTAACACTTCAAATATATCAGATTACTTTTTATTTCTTCTAGAGACCACACATCTGAAGTAACTCTAATCAGAACAATTTATGCTGTTTCTTTAATATTTATTATTGATGCTACTCGATTTTGATTCTCAAAACAGGTGGAATAAATTCATTTAGGCATGAATGTGCAGTATTTCACCTCTGCATTATTCACTCACCACCCGCAATTGACCCTTCGCAAAGATCCGCCCACCTTAGTTACTGTCGCTATGTCCGACAAGCTACGCTGCTCTTACGCCACACCGTGTTCTCACCGGTTCTCACGCAGTGAAAAATACATCGCGGAGCAGAGAGGAGACTGACAACACGCTGACAGACAGGACAGACCAGGTTACTTTTCGGTTACTTTTGATATTAAACATATTAAACAAAGTCTCACCTTTCAAATTTGGTCATTTTTTAAAAGAAATTGAAACGATACATATCGTTTTGTGGCTCTTAAATGTGTCTGACAGATCGCTGTAGAGTCTACAGCGATCTGTCAGACAGTGTAGAGCAGGGATGGGCAACTTCGGTCCTGGAGGGCCACTGTCCTACAGAGTTTAGCTTCAACCCTAATCAAACACACCTGAACGAGCTAATCAAGGTCCTCAGGATTACTAGAAAATTACAGGCAGGTGATTTTTTCAGGGTTGGAGCTAAACTCTGTAGGACAGTGGCCCTCCAGGACCGAAGTTGCCCATCCCTGGTGTAGAGCATCAGTTAAAGCTGCTCGTCAACCGATCATCTCTTCCTTCTAGTTCATTTATAGCATCAAATAAACATGAATGAACATAAGAAGGAATGTTGTTTTAAACTGCGGAAAGGCGTCAGTACATTCCGTTTTTCAAGTTAAAATCTTGTTAATCTGCTATCTCTCCTGCCTGCTTTGTCGGACAAAATGGCGGATGGCGGATTATGATTGGTTAGATCGCCTGTCAATCAAGCTCCCTGCGAAGGGTCAATTGAGATTTACCAGGCTTGCTTTCTTCTGTGAAATACAAAAGAGGATTTATTTTGCCCATTAATTGAATGAAATCAATTGGGTACAATTTTGATTTGACCCAAACTTTTTGTTCCGCAGAAGAAAGTAAGTTGTAGATGGAACGACGATGATGAGAAAATGATGACAGAATTTTCACTTTTGGATGAACTATCTTTTTAAAACGAGATGAATTGACTTAAGAATTAATGTTACATAACATTTTAAGTGAAAGTTAGATAAATACTCATTAAGAATAGGATTTTGTTGCATTGTAGTTTGCACATTGTTCACTTAAGCTAGTGCTGTTTGCCGAGCGGATTTGATGTTGCGCCATTGGTACTCGCACGAAGCAGGCGGTAAACTCTGTTTTATTTACATTTTCTATTCATAGTAGTAAATTCATTATATGATGATTAAATGATGCAGAGCACTGGAACTGTCTATATTTCATACATGTAGACAAACCTAATTTTATTTTAAAGAACTGTTTCAATTGTCTGGATTACAATGAAGGAGTGATAGTCCCATTAAAGTATGTCAGATTACGGTAATCTGTTGGGTACAATATGGGGAATCCTGAATTGCAAATTGCCTTCAGTACAGATTTTTTGGTGTGCTTGTGCCATTACCAGATTTGCATAAGTAGCATAGCATAAAAAATAGCCTAGACTCTGATTTGTGCCTAACACGCTGGCAAAGTTGATGATGTGACAGTGGTATGACCATGTTAACGGTAAAATAAAGTCTACTGTAGCAACCTCAACCAACAGATGAATTCCCGGTAGGGCCACCAGTGTTACGGGCACCTTGTGTGCTTCATCCTCTGCTCGGGTGAGCATTATCAATGGCCGAATGGTTCATAAATAACATACTTGATTTCTCTGGCTTAATGCTTGGCCATTGCAAGGTCCTGCCACGGCACTGCCTGTGTACTTTTAACCTTGCTTGTACAGACAGATGAGCACTAGAATCGACCATCCAAAGGGGATTGAAGAGAGCTGAGACAAATAACATTAGAGGGCAGAAGAAGAACAGAGGAGGCTGCGTTTTCTGGATACAGACACACGGGTAACCACACATTCCGACCGATCTCATTTGCAATAAATCATAATTTGAGAGATGTTGAGGAAGCTGCTTTGAAACTATAGCTTAGAAATCTACTCGTAATTTACCATTGTTAAGCCACACTTTTTGAAGTAAATAGCATACGTTTGAAGCTATTTAAGGCAGTCATTTCTTTTTTAAAGCACAAAACAATGATGTCTCAATTAGTGTGAAAACTTGAATAGATACATTTACACATCAATTAATAAAACTAGAAAAATGCTTACATTTTTAATATAGTGATTAACCACTTTTATCTGAATATTGAGCTAATTAACAGACATATGTTGCTCAGCTACTCAAATGAATCAGTGAATCTTTTTAAGAACCAGCTCATTTACATGAACCAACTGATTTTTACCGTCAGTTTGCTTGTTGCTGTCATGCTTCACTTCTAATTGTTGGAAAAAGTTTTAAACACAAGAAGCTACTGTCACACTACTGAAAAATGAAGGTAGTAGCGTTGCTACCTTTTGGTATGTCTTAACACTGAACTGTCACTTTAACTGACCCTTAGACAGTAAGACATGTAATTGGCCCTTTACGTTATTTACAGCCCTGTTACAGTCCAAACTGTAAATATTCATGTTCTTGGAGCAGGCCGAGACATGATCTCATTCGCTTCTGCCAGGGCATCGCGTGTAGGCACAGGCTCCGCAGATGTAAATCGCGGTTTACTTCATTACATCATTAGCTGTGTTTCCTTGGGCCCTGGAGAAATGAGGTGAAACACGCTGGTTACTCTGTGCCCTATCGAGCTGCAGAAACCCGCCAGTGTAGCTTATTTCATTCCCTCTATTTGCAGAGGATATTCTGTGGAGATCCTGTTGAATTTCTTGGACAAATTGAACTTCTGCACACATCTAAATTATGGAACAGTTGCCAATTTAGAAAGCCTTTTCTTGCGTTTATCATATCATTGCACCTTTATTTGCCTCTTCAGTGATTTCCGGGTGATTGGATTTCAACAAAGATGAAAGATGGCAGATATCATTGAAAGGTTTTTTCAAAACCGCTCTGCACAATAGCGCTCCAAGGTAAAGTGTTAAAAGAGAAGCTCTTGTTTATGAAAGGGGTGTGTAGAGCTTAGTGCAGGTGCAGAAATAGATCATCCTTGCAGTATAATGTCTTTGTTGTGGACTCCTTCCTACTAACGCGTTTGCTCTGACTGACGAGGTGTTACATTTGATGCTTTTCTCTGTTCGTTTTAGGAATTAGATAAATATTGAAGAGTCTGCTGTAAAAGTAAAGGAATCAATGATTAACAACATGTTTTTGTTTTGAACAACTTTCAGGTATGGATAAAGTATTCAACTTGAGGATCCAAGTCATGATAATGATGAAACATTCAACATTACAAAGAATACTTCATGCACCATGGAATCCACTATGGTAATCCTGCCATTTTATAGGAAAATAAGGAGGCGGTGTCTTGGGTTGAGATGGAATCTGTTTCTGTGAGTTATGGATAATAACGAAATTCTATGCCGATAATGATAACCAAGCAATTAGAGAAACTATTCTGCTTTTTATTTTGCCGAGTGCTCTTTTCCGAAATGTATAAAATGCATTCATTATTGAATTGGATCATAGTTGGAATCAGTAATGAAATGGTCATGTGTTATTTATCGTTGTAAAGGTCTCGACTAGAAGAATACACGCATGTTATTGATATGCAAGATGCATAAATAGTTCAATTGAATAAAAGCAGTCAACCTGAGGCACACGTTGAGAGCAAATATTTTGTTCCACATTATTGGCTGCAATTTCACTATTGGTATCAAGAATAATTTCATTATATATTTTATATGTTGTGCACCTCCAGAACATGAAAACCTGAGAACAACAAATGGATGAAAGAAAGACTCTCAGAATCCCAGCGGTGTGTGTAGGCCTGTGTGTATGTTTGAAGTACACACAACATTCAAAAGCCTCTCATTAGGAGCACAGGAAGCTTGTCAGTGTGCCAGTTAAGTGTTGGTGTGAGTAGGACCAGTGCGGCCTCTTGTACTCACTCGATTACGCACCTAATCAAATCACCTGCTTGTTTATACGCTCGGTACTCCTGCATCGGAAAAGCAGCCACGCTTCATTCATACTGCCCGTTTTCCACAGAGGACCTCCAAACAATATCCATAACAAGCCCAGCGGTCTGTGCTTTCCTCCCAAATGCCGGCTGCTGGATTTGGATTTCTCTTTCTTGGTGGACTCTAAATCCTCTCGCACTGTAACATGTTCAAACTGTTTTCCGCATGCTTTAGGAATCTTCTCAGGTTCTGAAGCAGCGATTGATTTGTTTAGAGCTGGTGGCATCATAATCACCCCACAAGTGGAGGGAGCTGAGTTACATTTTCCGCTCTGTTATACTTGCGTTATTGGAGTGTGGCTTTCCTGAATGCGCTGGCTGAGAGTTTGTGGATATTGCATTACAACAATATTGTCTCTGTATGCGCTTAGTTGTTCGCCGAGAGACAGACTACAAATGGCCGGGTTGCTGCTTGTTTAAATGCTCCCAACCATGGCTAATGCCTGGATTATCTCCTAGAGAAATGATTTAGTGAAAATAATGGCTTCACAATGGCCCCACTGCAGCAGATATACCCACCAACCCAATAACCAGTCCTTTGAGAGACTGTATTGATTGTGGCAATAATATTGCCCTATTCCTATAGAATAAAGATATGAATACAAGAATAAAAAGCTGAATTTAAAAAAAATCTTGATCTTGTGCTGAGCCCACCTGATGCTGAATCCGAAAAAAAGAAAAGAAGTGGCAAACGTGGAAACGTGGGTTTGGAAAACATACTTTTTTTGTTTCCTGTGAGAAGTGCAGAGATCATCAGAAATATTGGCATAACTTCACCCGGCTCATTGTCTCCGGTCGGAGCCCCTCCACCCCCTGCTCTGTGTTTACGCCGAGACACTGTGCCTGCCTTAGGATCAGATATGACATCATTTGGCCACAGCTGCGGGCCGCACACGAGGCGTGGAGAGGGAACAATTGACCAGGGGGGACGCAGGAAGAGCCGACTGACCTGATTGCTCAGCTGGCCGAGCAACTGGGAAGGAAGGCCCAAGGCGGAGTCGTGGATGTGAGGAGGGGTGATGGTGGTGGACAGTGCCCTAGTCACCCTCCCCTCCCCCTGGATGCATCCGCATCCTCGTTCGCATTCGCCCTGCCCTCTGCTGTTCTCCTGCCTGCCTGCCTCTCTGAGCCAAAGCAGATTTGTACATGAAAAATGATCTACAATCTCTGTGGCTGTATCAGCTTCCAGATATAGACGTTCCTGATAGGCCAAATCCCCTTTAAAGAGGGCTTTATCCCGCTCACTGAAAAGCCATGGAGAACAGCACATTCTTTTATCTCTGCACCTCAGTATGTTCTAAATATGCACCATGTTTTGAGCTGTGACGCCAATCTGTCCCGATCGGCTTGTGTTCGGTTAACATGGTGGTGCTTAGCAGGAAAGGTTATTTGTATAACTGTTAGCGCAATCTGCATTGCATTGATAGTTCTTAATTATTAGACGCACAGCTGCTGCCTGAATATGAATCAGATGGACGTTTCATCTATGTATAGATAGACAGCTGGAAAGGGCACAATGCATATGACCTACCACATGTTCATTTCCATATAGAAAGAAAGAAGACTCCAGTATGTTATTTTATAATTGCATTTTGATATTATTAGTGTTATTCGTATTAATTGTAATATAATTAGTTGATTAATAATATTTATAATATTTTTTCAGTATTTCTGTCTCGTTTTGTCTGTCAAAATTTTGGCTTTTAAGGTTACATCTTTCCAATACCCTTTGGAGCCTGCTTAACCTACCCAAAAAAGAAGATAAAAGAAAACTGTCATTCTGTCACGCTGTTCTATACCTGTATGCATTTAAAGAAGATGTTCTGAAGAATGTTAAATGGAAACATTTAATTTATGGTTTTTGTCCATACAATGAAAGTCAATGGGGTCCAAAACAACACTGAACCTCATGGACATTTTTCACAGTTCTGTTCCACAGAAGAAGAAAAATGCATACGGGTTTAGAATGACATGAGAGTGAGTAAATGAGGGTTTGTTTAAATTTTGGGTGAACTATCCCTTTAAAGACCCCCAGGGATACGTACACCCATGTTTGGGGATTGCTGGATTAGGGAAGTTGTGTTCCAACCAGTGTAAACCTACATTTTATTTGTGAACAGGGAATAAAAGCCTGAAAATAGATGACAAACCAGAGCACATAAATACAGCACGGGGCAATCGGGTGTATGTGCGTGTATGTTTGTGTCTGGGTTAGAGATTGCGATAGCCCTTTCCTTCTTAAGAGATATGTTTTCAGTGCAAGGAGACGATTCCCGTGAGGCGGGTGATCCTTTTTAATGACAGGGATTCATCTGTTAGTGTCCCTCAGGCCCCGCGCAGCACTGTGCGACGCGGCTCCCAGCAGCCCACAGAAAATGGGCGGCAGCCTCAGGAGAGCGCACCTCCTCAGCCCCTCAAGATGCCGTGTGGGAGTTTAATTACTCCTGCGGCCACAAACCGCAGCTTACGTGCTCTCATTACAACAAATGCCTTCATTCTCTGCTGTTTTTAATCATTTTTAGGCAAAAATATCACACCGGAGATGCCTGTGCCAAAGTGAAAAAATAGAACAAGAGCAGAAAGCAAGAAATTGGTCTTGTGAGGGGGGAGGGGAAGGGGAGGTTGTGTGTCTGTGTGTGAATAGTGGGTCGAAGTGAGGGTGCTAGCCTTCAGGGAGGAGATGGGGCTTAGAGACCGGACTTTGGATTAGTAACTCAACAAAAAGGACTAAACATCTATTCAGTCAGGTCCTTCTGGTCTTTAGGGCCTAGTCCTGCTGCTTTAATGAACTTATTTGGACACAGTGTAGTTCATCCACCACTGCTTAGAAGAGTCAGGCTACAATTTGTCTCCTCATATTTGCTTTAGACTTTAAAGCGCCACCACTTGGAGTAGCCCACTATTTAAAGTGTTATCCAGGATAATTTGAGATTGTTCCAAGAGGATCTTGTGCTTCAAGTGAACTGCAGGTTTCCAGCTTCCATTGCTTAATAGTTATGTTCCAATTTGCTAATTCAATTTGAATATTGCCATATTCAAGTTTTAGCGAATAAAGCAGAGTTGACGTGAGCTAGCAATCGGCATCAGATTGTAGCAAATTACCTGCCACATATAAATGTTACATACACTTTTTTAAGGATTGTTTCCATTTGTATATTATGTACGTTTTCCTACTAAATGAAATTTGAAACACAAAAGAAGAGATTTTTTAAGAATGTTTTTTTTTCTCCAATGAAAATCCAAACGACACAACTTCTGTGTTCATCCAGCCTTTTTCGGTGCTATTTGAAAATTTGCATTAAAATGCAAAATGGATGGAATCTGGCTAATGTCATTCATTTGCTTATTTAATTAGTGACCTAGAAATAGTGCATAATCTGACATATTTGCATTGATTTTACAAAAACAAAAAAGAATGCTTTAGGCTCTTTTATTTTGTTTTTGGAGGTTAGAATTAGATTTTCATTAGATTTCCATTAAAATAAGATTTGTGTGTGTGTGCGTTCATTCTCAGGCCACTTTAGATTCCATTATCAATTATCAGTCCACATGCACCCTTCATTCCCATACTGTTTGAGCTGTTAAATGTGCCAAGACTGTGCACTAATGTTTGTTAGTTAAATGTACTCCCTGTGAGGTAATGAATGAGTGGCAACCCAATATGTGCAGCATTCTCCTTTTAATTAGCGTTAGTCCACTAGCTGTTTTCTAATGAGGTCATGTCAATATTGAGTCTTATACTTTCCTTCCAGCGGGCAGACACACTGCCCTCTTCACTGGTTTGGTTATAGCAAACTGGCCAATGATCTTGTTTTGTGTATTTATTCATTTCTTCACTGCCAATCTGTTAAAAGCTTTCTAAAAGGGTCTATGTCATCTTTTCTACATAAACAATCACCCTTCTGATGGTTACACTTGCAATTGGATCTGTCTGAAAGAGTCTCTTCCTTCGCTCTTCTCTGTCTCTCGCTTTCTCAGCCTGGTTGTCTCTGAGAGAGTGTGAGACATATTACTGGCTCTAACCCGGCTCTCAGGGGCCTGCTCTGGGTGGCTGCCGTCTGCATCATGGGGAATTTCTGCAGACATTGTGCAGGCTCTCAGATCATTACCAGCCTCCTTCACTGCGCCTTTGTTCCCCCATTCGCCTGCTCTGGCGGTGAGCTGACACGCAGCGTTCTGTCGACGTGAAAACCAACCACCAAACAGCGCATCTCCTGACGTAGCGCCATGCAGAGGACAAGCTGACTGTCACTCCTCCGCTTGTCTGTCCCTCCTCCCCCCACTGTGTCATCTTAAATCTGTTCATCTGTTAACAAAGCATCAGACAGCTTATTATGAAGGTGTGAAAAGCAGAGAAAATCACTCCACATTCCTGCATTGAGACACTGTGTCAAAAAGCCAGTTTCAGCGAAAGCATATAGCGCTGATCTTTTGTGGTCCACTTTTGCATGCATTACACTACAATTTTTTTTTTATTAATCTGTGTGTGTATGTGTGCATAAAATAACTCGGTATTTTATTTTTTAAATATTGTAATATAATTATTTTTTACTTATAGGTATAAATAAAAAAAAAGTATTAATCATGCATTTTTTTACACTTTTTTTTATTAATCTGTGTGTGTGTGTGTATGTATGTATGTATATATATATTTACACATTATATTTATATTTATATATATATGTGTGTATATATTATCAGTATTTTATATAGTAAGGATTTTTATATCAGTATCAAATACAGTATTATCAGTATTTTATTTTTTAAATATAATATAAATATAATAAAAACATTTCATTAATCTGTGTGTATATTTGTATATTATATATATTTATATTATATACATTTTTGTATGTTATACAATATTTTACATTTCAATTCTTATTTTACAAATTAAAACAAGTGCTAATAGAAAAAAGCTTGCATGTGTCTTTCCTGGGATGCGCACCCTGGCCAGTTGTCTTCTGCATCTTAGCTGATCGGCAACACGGGAGCTTAAGTTTCAACCTGTGCCGTGGCCCTGTGTGCTGGGCCCCTGCCAGGGTTCAGAGGTCACACTTGTGAGGCATGTGTGTGGAAGGGGGGACTCAGTTTGGGGCACCAGCCTCACACAATATGTCCGTCAGCAAATCTCTTTGTTTTCTCCCCTCTTAACCGCTCAAGTCCCCACTCTGTATCCAAGGAAATGTTGCCAGGGGAGATGAGCCCCGGGTAGCGGTACGAGAACCTAGGGTTATGTGCGGATGCTCTGTTTGCCTTGATAAATGCGTGGTGTCCAAGGCATGCCTGATTATTTTGCTCCTGCTTCTTTCTTTCTTTTTTTTTTCCTCAGGTCCTTTTGCCTTTGCTGCTCCTGGGGGACCCATGCATTCTGTATACATGTGTGTGCGAGCTAGTGCGTGCATGTGTGAGTGCTTCCATATGTCTAGACAAGAGTGGAATCCCAGGGGCCCCACACGTTTAGACTCAGGATATTAAATGACCTAATGGCCATGTTATTTGTGTAGGATTCATTTAGAGAATCTGGCGAGGAGCATTAAATCATAATGAAGAGGGTATGAATTTTGATCGAAGGCGGAGGGCTGCTTTGGGAGCAAGTCCAGGTAAAGCTTCGGCTCAAACCGCTGCATAAAACCCTCATTGAAAGCTCCAGGCTGTGACCGAAGCACACAGACAAGTTTCAACAGCCAGACATAGACACGACACGACCAGAGCTTGAGAGGTGCGCGCTCAGACCTCTCCAACAGTAAGAAAAATGATTAACACCTAAACAAGACAGGGCAGACGTCCTCACTCGCTCTGTTATAAGAATCAAATCCCTTTAAGAGGCCCAAATAAAACACGTTTTCTGGTCTTGTATATACTTGGATGATTAGTTTTGTCATTGCATTCAGATTCAACAGTATGTGTGGGGATTGCAGCATCAGGTTATATCTGAAACATCATCTTGCTGAAGTCTGAGCTTCATTAAGATAAGAGAGAGACTGCTTTTCAGACACTTTATGTAATGACTGCCTTTGATGTTCTGGGCAGGCTAGGACAACAGTCCTCCAGTCGACTTCTGAAGAATTCAGTCGTAAGTATGCTTACCTTTGACCAGCATACATTTTTTCCTTCATGACACCATTAGAAAGGCAGTTTTTAGAAGTTTTTATTTGTTTGAAGTTTGAATTTTTATATACTACTGGTCAGAAATTCGAATTTTTATATACTACTGTTCAGAAGTTTGGGGTGTGCAAGATCTTTTTTTTTCTTTCTTTTTTTTTTAATAAGTCTATTCTGATAACTAAGGTTGTATTTATTTGATAAAAATACAGTTAAAACAGTAAAATATTGTGAAATATTTTACTGTATTTTTACTGTTACTGTGTTACTGTAATTTTACTGTTTACTGTTAACTATCTATTTGAATATATTTTAAAATGTAATTTATTTCTGTGATTACAGCTGAATTTTCAGCATCATTGCTTCAGTCTGCAGTGTCACACGATCCCTCAGAAATCATTCTAATATGCTGATTTGCTGTTCAAGAAACATTTCTTATTATCAGTGTTAAAAAGTTCAAAACATTGTACATTATTGTGACAATGGAAAAGTCTTTGTCACTTTTGATAAATTTTGTGCATCCATGCAGAAAAGTATAAATTTCTTAAAAAAATTAAAAAAGGAAACATGGATGAAAATGGACACAAAATGTTTTATATATGCATCTATGCACACTTTGTCATATCCTGGTTAGTTTGCGAAGACATCTATAAGTAAGCCAATTGTAAGTTGTTTTCCTTAAGAGAAGCACTGGCTGTGGTTGACCATGCCAACTTCTGGCTCAACCGATGGCATGAGTTTTGGATGTAACTTCCTGTTTGGCTGAACAATGGAGGACTGAGGGAAAGTTCAGGAAACATGGTTTCTCAGCAGTCAAGCAGTCATTATTTATTCCATTTGGTGCCGCTAGTGGCACAGAAATTACACACTGTAGCTTTAAGCCTATTAAAGTTAGTTTACAGGCCCCGAGATACCAATAATTATACATAAATGTATAACACTTATATTTAGCTCTTACTTGGGCCTATCAAATTCATCATTCCTGTATTATAAGACTTTTTAAACAGTTTATCTAGGTTAAGCAGTAATGCGCTGCTACAGTTATGCGAGTCTCAGTGGCGTGAGGCCTCTCCCTCACCCAACGTTCCTCAGCTAACAGGAACTCCCTTATTTCCTGAACTCCCCTCACCATTTTACTCCTGTGCTAAAGACACACACACACACACACACACACACACACAGCCTCAAGTGTCACCATATCCAGAGGCCATAGTTAGTAACTGTAGAAGTGCCAACAATATGAACCCATGTGTCCGTTAACATCCATGTGCTGACACAAACTAACGAGTAGCAACACATGTTTCCACAGACAATAAATGTATCTGTCCACATTGTATGTGAAAATTTAACACAATCACAACCAATCAGAATGTATTTGATGTGGAAAGGGAGTTTAGACCAAAGCATTGTAGGTGGAGCTAGAACATGGTGTAGAACTCTGTGTTCGCTTTAAGCTTCATAATTGATCCTTGAGTTGAGGTTGATGTTTCATTCATCAAATGAACACCTATGTGATCGATGTCTGTTAAAAGTCCAAGGCACTGACTGATGGTGCAGAGAGAACAGATTAGTGATACATGTTTCTGTCCAGGTGTTAGACAGTGGAGCGTGATTTTATGAGGTTGTGATCTGTTGATGTACATGTTAGAGGTCCAGATTATTGCTGGTTAAAAAGACAGAGTGAATGAGAGAGAGAGCGAGCTCTTTGTAGACCCCTGCTCCAGGCTCATTGACCCTCCGTGTTCTGACCAGTATGCGGGATTCTCAGCTCATGCTCTATTGATCCGCATGAGCCCACTCCACTCACATCCACACACACATTCATGCGCTTGGAAAAAAAAAGAAAAAAAAATTGAGACGGCACATGCCTGCCCTGTTCACAAGGATATATGCACTAAATATCTTTTAAAAAATATTTTTTTTTTCTTTTAAAATAATCTAATCACCTCTAAAACAAGATACATTTACTTGAAGCAAAATTATTATATTAAGCCTTAATATATATTGGATTAATTTTCTTTTTCTTTTAAGATATTCCCATTGGCAAATTAGTTTCTTCTTGTTTTAGGACTAAATCTCACTAAAAATATATTATAATAATATATAAATTTGCCACTGGGGTAAGAAAAATACTTGATATTTATTCTCTGAAAACAAGTCAATGTATTTTGCTTCTCAGGTAAATCTTGTTTTATAGATATTTGGATGTTCTTCGAAAAACAAGATCACTACTCACTGAGAATATAATTTTTTGGTGTTTCCATCTGACATGCATGGATTTGTTGAAATATGTATTTTTATTCATGCATATCGCATTGGGGCATCATTCATCTAATTTATACATGATTATGTGTTAGGGACTGGGCAATATATTAAGTATTCACAATATGCAATATGCATATTTCATATATGTTTTTTTTCTGTCGATAAACACTGAATGTTTCAGCTCAAAATACCTCCCCAGGTAATTTATAATACCGTGCCCAAAATTTGGGTTGAAGCAAAAACACATTTGAATGTGTGTATCTTTAAATGCAAATGAGCTGTTGTTCCCCGTCCCCTTTCCAGAAGAGGGCTGTGCCTTTACAGCTTGTGCCTTGGATACTCCAGCAACAACAAAGCAGGAGAAACAGCATGGAGCTGTTTCCACAGAACGCGGTTTTGCATTCCACACTTTTCTATTATTTTCTATGTAAACATTCGCTAGATGGACATTGCGTGTTTTTCTCCCATTTGGGGCCATCGCACACAACGCGTCTTTGCATCTAAAAACATGTCAAGACACGTTTTATAAAAGTTTTACTTCTTTTAGAATTCCGTTTTCTGCGCGAGCTGCGAGCGCAGCGGTCAAACACGTCCGTCTAGCGCGTTTACATAGAATGCGTTTTTGCTTTTCTGTGTTTAGATTATCACGTAGCTTAGACATTCTTGTGTTTGCACTAGCTGTTCTAGCGAGGAGATAAACATGGCGGACTGTGTACAGCTCAAGGGAGGATCTAAGCTAACAGGGCAGATTCTGTCACCAGTCGTGGGAGGGGCCTGTTACATTGACACTTTATGATTTATGGGGAATATAAAAAATAAAAGTGGATGGATGTTTACCATTGTAGGCTGGTTGTGTACACACACTGTTGCCACACATTTATGTTCAAACACCATGTCAAAGTGAATTTTACATAATTGGTCCCCTTTAAGGTTTTTATTTGCCCATTAATTTTACTAAATGTACTTAGTTTTACTAATAAGTTTACCTTTTTAGCGCATTTTTCCCCCGGAAATTGCGCTGGTTAACTCATGATTTCTGTTCTGTGCGTCTGTGCGCACCAATCTTGCACTTCTATCTACTCCTCAACCAGACCACCTAGAGACTTCGGGTTTTCGGCATTATATTAAGGAAGGTCTAATCTCGGGAACGCACAAAAAAAAATCCAGGAAAAGATTTACTATCTCTTAGTGTTGTGATCCCATGAGGTGAGAAAATTGCGCTAAAACACTCACCGAGTTTTTATTACTTGTTTACTAGATTTGCTGTATTTTGCATTACATTTTCAATGTCTGTTTGGTTTAAATGTGGTCTTTTTTGATTTACTTACATTTAGTCTTAGTAACATTGTAAATAACAAATATAATTAGAATGCTGAACATAAACGTTTTAACTGCATCGCCCAGCCCCATGTTGCACACTGAATTTTTGTGTCTGTTTGTGCTCGCAATTGTAAGTATTTGCCTCTGCGTGTGTGTGGTCGCACTTAAACAGAGTTGAGGGTGGGGAGAGAGGCAATAAGGGAAGAATGATTACCAGACAGGCCTCATGCTCGCTGCAGATATGCAGGCCTAGCTGTATTTTGCCTCTGCACAGTGTCAAGCATATTGATCAGCCTCTTGTAATAGAGAGAGGGCAGTGTGCAAAATCAATGTTCAATTTTTTCCCCTCTCTCGCTCTCTTTCTCTGTCTTTTTCTCTCTCTGTTTGTCAAACTACCTTTCTAACTTGCACTGAAGCTGATTCACATCTCTAACTGTTTATTCTGTGACACTTATGAATGCTAGGGTGGCGTAATAGGGATTTGAATGTCATCATTGTTCCATTGTATGACCCTTCTGCTTAAAGACTTGAGAATGGAAAGAAAAACACAATATAATATGCATTTGTCCAGTGATAATGTTCAGTCTGCATGATGTTAAAGGGTGGAAATGAGGTGTCTGTGCAAAAGCAAGTGCTAAAGTGCTAGTTTATAGAGACAATTCACCCAAAAATGAAAATTGTCATCATTTACTCATGTCATTCCAAACCTGTGTAACTTCATCATTTTCATATCATTTTGAAAATGTGTATTTCTGTACATACTACAATGAAAGTCAATCGGGTCCGAATTTAGCTTGGAGGCCAATGTTCTTCAAAATAGTGTTCAACAGAAGAAAATAAGTCATAAAGGTTTGGAATTGCATCAGGGTCAGTAAAAGATGACAGAGTTCTCCTTTTGGGTAAACTATCACTTTAAATAGGCTGTCCAGTTTAGTCCAGTCCGAGGATAAAATCAGGCATCTTTTTCTGTTATGCAAGTGTTCCCATTTGTTCCCTTTCCCCCCTCTCGCTCAGCATTTGATACAGATTATAAAAAAGATTAGGTCTGGCGTTACTGTCCCAGTCTGTCTACCATCAGAAAATAGAATTCATTTAGGTAATCCAGATGGTTTTCCTCAGTTTGTGTGTCTGGTATTTGGCCGGCAGTCAACAGCTTTTAGCAGCTCAGGGTGAGCTTTTGTGTTTGCACAGAGTGCCGAAGACCTCGACAGAGCCACTGCTCATGCGTTCACGGCATCATCGCTGACAATGAACAAACGCACACCTGCTGCTGATCAGTAGCTATTGTTTAATGTCACGAAAAATGCTCCTCTGATCCTTTTAGCGCAACTTCAGTGTCTTTATTCTGATGCTACCGAGAGAATTGATTGATTTGTTCTGTAAACCAATTAATGCGGCTAAATGCACCTGTATATTATATTGTTGTTGAGGCCTGGCTGTCGATATCTATTTGTCGAATTCATCGATTAGATTTACGAGAGAGCTTATTAGAATATGGCGGATGTAAAACACTTGATCTTGAGAACAAAACAACACGTTTTCTCTAATGGATGGATGCTGGTTAATCTATATTCACCTTTCTGTCATGTGTGCCTCATTTCTCAGTCTCTGGATTGTTTGTTGCACTCATGTAAATGATCTGGCGTGGGCCGCCGTGTGACCTTATGGCAGTGCAGACCCCATGACATCAGACAGCGCTGTTCGTCTCGAGGCTCCAGCATCTTAATGAGCGTTCGCTGTGCCAGACTTGGCCAGGCTCGGCCTCTCTCTGGTTTGGTTTGGACGCCGGCCTGTGCTCCTCCAGAAACCACCCTGCCCCACTCGCAGCCCCACCGCAGACGCATGCAATCCACCCAGTGGGACAATCTTTCCCCACTGCTTCAGTAGAACGACACACAAACGCACTCAGAGACTTGATCCCTCTGTGAGCAGATGCCCTATCTGGAACGCTTTGGGCCCTGGTGGTGGATTGGGCTCAGCCAGAGCGGGTTGGGTTGGGTTGGGTTAGGGCCGTCGGGCTGGGGCTGGCCGTGTTGGATGGGCGATGATGAATGGGGCTCACCTGGTGGTCTCTGTGAGGGCTGGCAGGCTGCGCTGTGGGGGTCTCCCACCAGCTTGTCCCAGGCAGCGTGTGGCAGGAGGCAGCAGCCAGGGCCACATTAATCAAACCCTCCACCTGCCTCTTTTTCACTGTCTCCCTCGCTCTGTCTCCCTGCTCGTCTCTTTACACATTCTCCTTCAGACTCGTCGTGCAGAACAATGAGTCTTTGAACAGAGCCAGAGCAAGGCCAGTCTGTCTGACAGTGGCCATTTTACAGCTAAACCTTGGACTCTTTTTACATTCATGTACTAGGTGTTTAATACTATTACGGCAAGGCAAACGTTCTTCTCCGCTGTCAAGCCTGGGAGTATGTATAAAAGCTAAAATAGACTAAGGGTAGTTTAGCACTTAATATTGGTAGGCCTTTGCCCTGCTCTGAAGTCTTAACAGCTTTGGCTTTCTAATGCTAGAGTTAGTGACACCTCCTTTTGAGGTCACTGAACACATAATTGGGTACTTAGTGGGGCCCGGTGCTTAGCCTGGATCCATTTCAGTGATTTGATCATTTCAGCAATAAAGATATTTTTCTGCTACTGTAAATATCTGAAAGACAAATATGTAAAATATTTTTATTTTATTTTTATGTATTATGTATTTTTAGCTATGTAATCTCATAAAAATATTTAATGCGAGTATAAAATATTATACATAGTATTCACATCCATAGTATTTACATTTACTGAAAAATATTTAAAAACAAATAAATACAAAATACAAAGATTACTTGTATATATTTCCATGTATATAATTGTATATGCAATCTTATTGATTTTGTTTTATACTATATTCTGTAAAAAAATATTTTTTTATCTAAAAAATTATGTAGTGACAAAGCAGCGCTGGCTCGAGGCCATTTTTTCTCTTGAATTACATGGAAAAAACTAAGCTAACAGAACAACACCACAGCAGTAATTATCGAAAGAAATTCCAAAGCCAACATGAAAAGCTCAATCGTTATGAAATAAAACATAAGCAGCGACTCATCCTAAATGATTATTTACTGCATGTGAAATTGACCGTTGTTTCCCTTGTGATGTTTTTGGGGGGATCAGATGAGCACTCGGGCCTCATTAAATATACATGCTGTGTATTGAGCTGAGCAAGCCAATTAGCCGGGTTTTCTTTCGATCGCTAATAATTGCTTGCTGTTCGCAATATCACCAGACTCCACCTCTCATTTGCTTGTTTGAGACTTTATTGCTTGGCTAGATTCACACAGCAGCAAAATTCAGTTGTCATTCCTGTTTTAGAGCTCTTAATGCAGTTACATTCCCACATTGTGTGACCGAACTGACTCAATTAATTTGATTCAATCTGTTCCTCTAAACTATTACATGAATGGGACAATTTTGGAGTCACACTTGTTAGTAAATGAGATTTTCACTTCCAAAAACTGACTGAGTGAAAGTATCCTTGGTAATGTGATAACTAAATAACGTTTCCACTAGTCCGTACCTCCTAACTACAGGGATTTCACGTTCCTTCTTTCAAAAGGCAGCATCTCAAACAGACATTGATCTGGAATGCAAGCTGCCTCGTTCTGCAGGTGGCAGCCTGACTTCATTATCACACTCGTCTGTGCGCGCATGTTTTAGAGCAGGTTCTTAGATGAAGGCTGAGATGATACAAAGTGATCTGTGTAGAAGCAGCCTCCGTGCATCAGCGTCGGCCGCGCGTGCGTGTCATCTCTATCGTGAGGGTTGCAACATGGGTTTCAGACATCAGTGGAGCAGCACTGGCGCTTTGATGCTAAACTGCGTCATCAAAGCTGAATAAATAGTGTTTACAGATACATCCTCACTCTTCCAGGATCAAACAGGCCTGCGTTAACCATGTACAATCAAACACGAAGTGTCAGATGGTGTTCGCTAGCAATGACGACATCTGCAAGCGATGTTCAGTTGCGGTGATATTGGTTTGTTTACCGCAGTCGTGTTTCTTTTTAGCAGAAGCCGTTTTGAAGTAGTGCTTGCTGGTTAATCGTCTTATCTCCATGTAATTAAGGGCTAGAGTGGCCTTCCGTGTATTTCTATTTCAATCATGCCAGAGATACCGTGAGAAACAAACAGAGACGGGCCATACGCGACTCAATTACTGCACGCTAGAGGAGATCTGAAACTCTATTACAGCACATTTTACGGTTAAACTGTTGCTGCTACCTCATAAATCCTGTCTAATGCACAACTCAAATCTATTAGTGCAATTGAACACTTACATTTAAAAGTATTAATATATATAGTGTAGCCTATATATAGTATGAAGTGTATATATAGTATACAAATCTATCACTGTTGTTGTGTGAGTGTGTAGACTACAGATTTGACAACACGCTTGATTTTGATTTGGGCTCGGAAAGCTGGCTTTCCTCTCAGGAAGTGTTGTTCCTCTCCTTTTTCTATAAACAGTGGAAAAGGGACTTGAAGAATATGTCCCAGACTCACTATTTCCACTGTAAACACTGTGCTGTTTCCATCCACAGCAGTGGCTTTCGGCTGGGTCTGCCCAAGGCCCTTTTCTGGGGAAGGATTTTCCAGGGAAGAACTTTGTTTGGATTTTATAGCAGCATTGCTAACTGCTATCCCTACAAGGGTGTGTATGTTTATGCAAACTGTTGCGTAGAGTTAATGTGTCCTCAGAAGCGTCTGGTACTGAGAACCTGTTCTTGTTCAGAACTGGATTTATTCTATTTTTAATACTGCAACCGATTGACCTAATTTTGAGCAAATGAATTATTAGTATGAACCGATTATTTTTAATTAACCAGTCAAAAATCAGTCTCAAACTTGTTTTGAATCATTCTAATGGCTCACTCACTGACTGAATTGATTAAATGATTCTTAACTGAAACAAATCATTTATTTTAATCAAGTCAGACTCAAAATAAACCAATAACTGTGTTGTATGTACTTAAAGTAATACTTAGAGTAATTTTTCTTAATTTAAAGTTGTAATGTATCGGAAGTTACAATAGATAGTCCATATTGTGACATACATCCGAGTGAAACGGATTATCGAAAGAAAAATGTAGAGCGGGGTCTTGGTTCTGTCCATTATTTGTTTATTGGATGGTGGCAGATCTAAATGTGAGCTTACAATCGATTGTAAGAAAGGGACAGGGTTTAAGCAGCATACGCCACCAAAGAGAAGTCTGTTGAGTTATGTTTTGCTCAAAAAATGTTAGAAAATGAAACCTTCATGAATGTATCGTTTTATTTAGAAATGCAAACAAATATTTTTAAAATTCAAAAATACTAAGTGGTCGGCGCCGATAGCCTCGTGGGCAAGTGCGCCGACATGTAGCGCCGTTGTGCTTCGGGAGACCCGAGTTCGAGGCCCCGCTCGTGGACCTTTCCCTATCCTACCCCTCTCTCTCTCTCCCACCTCACTTCCTTTCTAGCTACTGTCCTATCCTAATAAAAGACAAAATGCCTAAAAAAAAAAAAAAATACTAGGTGAAACATACGTTTACATGAGATTGCTATAGTTTATAGTTGCAATCGGATAATTGTATTGTTTGAGTGTAACTTTTTGAAGCATTGCTTTGTTGTTTATTCTGCATATTAAGTATCTTAACATGTTAACAATTTACCTTTTAAAGGTAAATAATTAATTTTTTCCCTGTTTTATTTTGTGACTCTTTCTAACCATATCATTTCATTCACTGAAAAATCTTGATATTTCTCCCATCATCGTAGCTGCAATAGCTGCTTCCTCATTTGTTCCCTTCACACTGACTTGATCTTTCACTCTCTCAGCAAGTAATTAAACAGTTGTGTTAAGTGAAGAAAAAAATCACCAGTATCGTACACCAGCTATCTGGCCGATAGTAAAGGTAAACCTGTGTTTGAGGCCGGGAGAGCCATTTTTATTGCATCGTATCAGCCATGAAAGAGGTGCTAAGATGGACACTCTGTATCACCGCCGCGCCAAAAACTAATCTAAATGGAAAACACATTGTCTTCATTATTTTGCAAGTGCTGAAAGAACATTGTTGCCATAGTAACTGGCAGGGGAGGCCGAGGGCTGCTTCAGGGCCAGTGAATGGAGTACAGGAGAGCCCTCCCTAGCCGACTACAGAAATGGCCAGTTAGTGAGTGTAAAAGTGCTGCTCACTCATGTAATTAATTTCAAGGAGGATTGGTGTGCGGGGGGTGGCGGGATGCAAGGTAACAGATTTAACATGGATACTTAGGAGCCGCGAGTCAAATGGCAGCCCCGGAGCATGAGAGAGAAGGACAGTATGCGGGTGTGCGGTGGGGGTAGATGAGGGAGTGTGTTTGATTAACAGCAGCGATGATGACATGCTGTTTTGCAAACATGCGGCTGAAATTGCTCGCATCCATAAAGCTGTGGCTGCCAGGCATAGCTTGAGTTTTTCTCTGGAGGATTTTTAACGAATGCCAAGAAAGCTGTTGTTTTTTTTCACGAGGTGGTACCAGACATTGCGCACACACGGACACACACACACACACACATGCACAGACCGAAAAAAAAAAGGCTGTAGAGCTTTATTAAAAATCATACGAGGAAAAATAGCATCAGTTCATATCACTAATGCCATGAAATCCAGACCAAATCCATCCTGTGCTCGTATTTATCTAGTCACATATTTTGAATACCAAAAGGATGTTCTTTTCAAGCTGTTGGCTGTAATTCTGGGAATCCAAATGATAAAGGTCTTGCCAAATGGGCGGGGCTTAACAGTTTATTTTAGCATGAACATTTGTGTCAATCAGCTCACAGCTTGCTTCATTTAAAGTCGGCATGAAACGGAAGTTTTGATAGCTGTTTCTTCCCTGACGTGACGCATACCTGAGTGCAACAGCATCACAAAAAAGAACAAATGTAAGGCAGGACTTGATTTTGTCCATCAGGAATTGATTTGATTGTTGGATGGTTGTGGTTTGCTGTTGCTTTGAACTCATGTGAGTGATAGATTGGCCTGCCTCGCGCCTGTGAACACGTCATAAGAGAAGAGAATTAAAATTAGAAAATTAGATTGATAAATTTTGATTTCATGGTGTGTTTAAATGGCTCTGTATAACAAATATGAACCGTCTAGTTGGTTACAGTGGGTGTTGGTTAATGATCTCCTGGTCATCTAATGAAAAAGAGCTAACCGAGGTGGGTCGGGTGCTCTTCTCCAAGAGGGAGGACAGTGGCCTGACCGCTAATGGCCGTGGCGCTTGTGTGCGGAGGCTGTTTGTCATGGCAATTCATGTCAGGGTGTAATTGGTTTACCTGGCCGTGTGTGTTGTGAGGCTTGTCTGCATAGCTAAAAACAAATTACCCACCACTGACCTTTCAGCTACACCGACCACATGGCCACACAGAGGCAACCGGGTAGGGAGAAAGTAGAAAAGATGGGAGAGAGAGCGTGTCGGAAACAGAGTTTGAGTGCCATGATGGCGCTATTTCTTGGCTCACCGCTGTTGGAAGGAGAGTGTTTGAATGAAGGATGCCTTTGGGGATATTTATTTGAGCCGGTTCACAGCATGCAAGGTTTTAAAAGGAACAGCGGAGAATACATCCCTCGCAGACTCGGCCATCCCATGCTTTATTTGCCCGTGCCTAGATGAAAACGACCGCTGGTTTTGAAAAGCGGCGGCTGTGCAATGCAGCTTTGCTTGCACCACTTATCTGTCAAGAGCAGTGAAGGGGGGGATAGGAGGATGCCGTAATTCCCTACTTCCTGCATAAAGGATACAATATCCATTTTAGTGACAGAGTAGATGGGCCTCAATTTAAATCTTAATCCACGGGAGTTGAGTCGCAGTCGGCCGGATTGATTCTAGCCTACTGCGTGTGCGACTGCGTGCTCCAGGCGACACTGCACAAGTTGATTTTCTTTGTGAAAGTCTGACACTTTGCCACCACCCTCCGCATGCTCGTTTCTGTCTTCGCTGGCATGTACAGATGACAAAAGCACTCTAGCCCTGTTTTGTTCATGTATTTCTCCCTTGCCAGAAGCCACTTCCACATGAGGACTGGAGAAAAAGAGGCTTGTTGTTGGGACTAATTTTTCAATGTACAGGGTGGGCCATTTATATGGATACACCGTAATAACATGGGAATGGTTGGTGATATTAAAGTCCTGTTTGTGGCACATTAGTATATATTAGTACACACCACCCATCTTGAGGAGTTTGCCCCCTCACATATACTAATGTGCCACAAACAGGACTTTAATATCACCAACCATTCCCATGTTATTACGGTGTATCCATATAAATGGCCCACCCTGTATTTAGCAGTGTTAATAGTTAGCAGTAGAGAGAATGAATATATATATATATATATATATATATATATATATATATATATATATATATATATATATATATATATATATACACAGTGCAATGCATAAGTGAATACACCCATGCTAAAGTTGACTAAAAAGAGGAATAAAAAATCATATTTTGGAAATTGAACTTAATGCCTTAATTTAAAAAATTTGGAAAAATCCAACCTTTAAGGACACCAATTTTCTTTGTGAATGAATAATGTATCGTAAATAAATAAATGTTCTTCCTTAAAATACATGGTGCATAAGTGAGTACACCCCTATGTTAAATTCCCATAGAGGCAGGCAGATTTTGATTTTTAAGTATTTTTAAAAAAAAAAAAATTAGGATACTATGCATCCTGATAAAGTTCCCTTGGCCTTTGGAATTAAAATAGCCCCACATCATCACATAGCCTTCACCATACCTAGAGATTGGCATGGGGTACTTTCCATAAGATCATCTCTCAATGCAAATCAAACTAGCTTTTAGGCTAACTGAAATAAAATCATGCCAATCTCTAGGTATGGTGAAGGCTATGTGATGATGTGGGGCTATTTTAATTCCAAAGGCCAAGGGAACTTTATCAGGATGCATAGTATCCTAAAAAATTTTTTTTTTTAAATACTTAAAAATAAAAATCTGCCTGCCTCTATGGGAATTTAACATAGGGGTGTACTCACTTATGCACCATGTATTTTAAGGAAGAACATTTATTTATTTACGATACATGATTCATTCACAAAGAAAATTGGTGTCCTTAAAGGTTGGATTTTTCCTAATTTTTTAAATTAAGGCATTAAGTTCAATTTCCAAAATATGATTTTTTTATTCCTCTTTTTAGTCAACTTTAGCATGGGTGTATTCACTTTTGCATTGCACTGTATATATATATATATATATCTTTAGCATGGGTGTATTCACTTATGCATTGCACTGTATATATGTATATATATATATATATATATATATATATATATATATATATATATATATATATATATATATATATATATATATATATACAGTGCAATGCATAAGTGAATACACCCATGCTAAAGTTGACTAAAAAGAGGAATAAAAAATCATATTTTGGATATATATATATATATATGCCTCATTAAAAGATTGGTCCTACAGTATGTTCTCAAAAATTAGTTGATGATGCTGATCTTCTCGTTGAGGGTGGTTGATCTATGTTGCTGATCAACTATGCTTTTTTTCCCAACATGCCTGGCCACTACTTAAACAAACACAGCCTAGCCAGAAGATCATGTGCTAATTGTGAGTTTGATGTCAATCAATTTCAAATTGATCCTTTTAGCTGTGCAATCTGAGTGCTTTCCAAACAGCAAAACCTCTTTTCTAACCTGCTGTACAGTTCTGTAGCCCCCAGACAAAGCACTTGTAAACAGGTGTAGCAGCTATGAGCTATAAACGCTGTGCCATTGATCAGTCTCTTTAATTAGAGAGTGAGATAATTAAAACACTGTATTTTCACTCAGCTAGGTTCATCACCATATATTATTTTTTAACCAATACCGAGTTGCAGAGTTACACCCTATTGACAAGTTCTATTCCTGAAGGTTTTTTTTTTTTGTGCCTCTAATAGATTTCTTTTCATTTAATTGGAGTTTCACACTAATTAGATTTGTCTTATATAGCATAAGAAAACTCTGGCACAGCAGGAGCTGCTGAGCAGGAGGTCGGATGTTGGGAGATTTTTGAAAAATGTTAGTCTCGGTTGTGAACAGTATGCAAGCGTGTGGCTGTATTTTAATCACTTTGTTATTTATTTATTTGCATCCGTTATCTTGCTGTATAAATCAGGGCAACATCTTTTACATAATGTGCTTTTTTGTGATCAGTTTTCGTTTGGATGCAAATTTACTAACATAAGTGATACAACACCGCTGTTCAACCCTCATCAAATTAGGGTTAATTCACCCAAAAATAAATATTCTGTCATTAGTTACTCACCCTCATGTCGTTCCAAAACCCGTAAGACATTCGTTCATCTTTGGAACATAAATGATGATCTTTTTAATGCAACCTGAGTGCTTTCTGTCCCTCCATTGACAGTCTACGCAACTACCACTTTCAAGCTCCAGAAAGGTAGTAAAGGCATCATAAAAGTAATTAATGAAAGAATTTTCATTTTGGGTGAACTAACGCTTTAATAGATATTTTCTGACATTTTTTTTTTAAAACCCTTTTAAAGATGTGTAAAATTGATCAAAAGTGACAGTAAGGACATTTATAATGTTACAAAAGATTTCTATTTAAATGCTGTTTTTTTCCCTATTGATTAAAATATGCTGAAAAAGTCATCACGGTTTCCGCAAAAATATTATGCAGCACAACATTGTTTTCACCAATAACAATAGTCTCATTTGCTTCTTTTTATAAAATATATGAGACAAAGTTTCAGAGATGGCAAAAGTACTCACTTCTCGTGCTCAAGTAGAAGTACAGATACTTGTGTTAAAAAATACTCTGGTAAAAGTAGAAGTACTGATTTAACTTCTTTACTCAAGTAAAGGTAACAAAGTACAGGCTTGGAAATTTACTTAAAGTATAAAAGTAAAAGTAGCTTTGCGAATGATAACCATTTTTTTTATGCAAAGCTACCTGGACCACACAAATGTTACTAGAGTGCAAGCTGAGAAACTTAAGTGGATTTGGAAAAAAGGTTCTTTATATGCCATTGCCTACATTTTAAATGGATGTCTGCCAATAGGCCTAAAACATCACATAGGCTATATATGATTATTGTGACAGAGACTGGGACTCCAGGTTAATGAGATTCTGACTGAGTAGCAAGATATGAATTCAATTGTGATTCTGTGAGAATTTACAGACCCAGTTTCTCTTTTTTTTAAACTTCCCCTTAACATTTAAAGGAATCTACATGTAGGCTATGTAATGATTTTTCCGCGAATGAATGCCGCCGAATCTGTCGAGTCGTCTTGTACTGATGGGTCAAGTGCAATGTATATTCCCATTCAATTGACTTTGTGAACGGTCCTAAACCATTCCCTTTAGTTACTGTTGCTATGTCCGACAAGCGACGCCGCTCTCACGCCACACCATGTTCTCACACAGTGAAAAATACATCGCGGAGCAGAGAGGACACTGACAAGGTGCTGACAGACGGGACAGACCAGGCTTTTTTTTTATATGAAACAAATTCTCACCTTTCAAATTTGGTAATTTTTTTAAAGAAATTTAAACAATAAATACCGTTTTGTGGCTCTTTAATGTGTCGTGACAGATCGCTGAGCCTCAGTTAAAGCTGCTCGTGAACCGATAATCTCTTCCTTCTAGTTCATTTATAGCATCAAATAAACATGAATGAACATAAGAGGGAAAGATGTTTTTACGCGAAAAGACGTCGGTACACTTCGTTTTTCAAGTTGAAATCCTCCAATGTTAATCTACTAATGCCGCGTTCCAGGCAACCTGTAACCCGTGTTTTTCCAACTTGTAACTGGGAGTACATCGATCTAGTACGAGTTCACGGGTGGGAAGTCACGGGTTTGACTGCCGTTCCAGTGCACTTTCACGGGTATAAGGTTGGAAAAACACGGGTTACAGGTTGCCTGGAACGATGTACTCCCAGTTACGAGTTGGAAAAACACGGGTTACAGGTTGCCTGGAACGCGGCATAACTCTCCTGACTGCTTTGTCAGACAAAATGTCGGATTATGATTGGTAAGATTATATACTGTCTATGGTAAGATCGCCTGTCAATCAAACTCCCTGCGAAGGGTTGATGACGCAAAAATAATAACGACGCCACTGAAATTATTTGAAACTAAAGTAACGAGCCAATTTTTTAAAATGTAAGGAGTAGAAAGTACCGATATTCATGTTAAAATGTAAGGAGTAGAAAGTACCGATATTCATGTTAAAATGTAAGGAGTAAAAGTAAAAAGTTGGCACAAAAATAAATAGTAAAGTAAAAATATCTGAAAAATCTACTTGAGTACAGTAACAAAGTATTTGTACTTCGTTACTTCCCATCTCTGCAAAGTTTTTACATTAATGAAACATAAGTAAGATAAATAAAATGATCACCCTTCCCTGTAGCTATTGGCATTAGAAATTTGTACAAATTCTATTGTTTTTGGATCTTCTGACATAGGAGAGAGAGCTCCTGTCTTTCAGTGAGTGAGTGATAGAGCTCAGAGCCCAGCGGTAGACTACAGTTGCTGATGTTTCAGCACTTTTAGGGCAGGCCTGAAACAGAAAGCCGTGGAATTTCTCAGCTTACCTATTCAGCAGTAGGATCCCTGAGGTGTCCAGCAACAGCCAAGCTGGTCTGCTGCCTGTAGGGTTCGGTTTACACCGGCCTGTCAGCTCTACTCCTCACTCATGGTCCACAAACCCAATGTTTTGTTCTGCTGAGCTCTGACAGAGCCAGAGCTCTCTTCCCCTCAGCCTGAAATACAGCCATACACTTTTACCAACAGTGCTGGAACATAAATTACTCTCTCTTTTTTTCTTGTTCTAAAAAGCCTGGCCTGGAATTCCTCCTCTCTGCTGTCACCCTAAATTAGAAATCTCAGAATTTATACATCCTTATGAAAGACTGCATTTTCTTTCAGTGATACCACAGAAATAATAAATTGGTGTAGTAAACTTCTAAAGTTTTCATATTACAGCCAAGTCTGAAGTTCTCTCTTTTTAAAGAAGTAAAATGATATGTAAACGTATGAAATCTTTGTAGCTCTCACATGACAAGCATTCACCTCACACAACTTCTGAATCCATGTGAAGGCGTCTTTTATGCTCTGAGAGATGCTCAGTAGCTTCCTTGCCTTGATGTGCATTAGGGGCTATTTTTAGACGGGAACAGCACATAAGATTCACAATCATGTGTCTCACTGTGACCTGATTTTTGAAGACCTGACCATCCTTTCATAACCAGAGCCTGGTGTAATGCTAATGAAAATATACAGAAACAAATATAAAACTACAGTGTATTTCGATTTGCTTTACAGTATATGATCCTCAAAAACAATGAGTTTATTGAGAAAAAATAAGTGCGAAATTTATAACTCAATTGAATAAATTATTTTATAATTACAATTTTAATAATTGTTTTTGATAACAATTTCAAGACAAAACCCACCAACACTGAACTAATCAACTGATA
This sequence comes from Abramis brama, assembly GCF_963993115.1. Taxonomy (NCBI): domain Eukaryota; kingdom Metazoa; phylum Chordata; class Actinopteri; order Cypriniformes; family Leuciscidae; genus Abramis; species Abramis brama. The sequence continues at coordinate 16,713,422 of NC_139981.1, forward strand.
GACTGTTCAAAAGTTTGAAGATTTGAAGTTTTTTTTTTTTAAGTTTTTGAAAGTCTCCTGTTCTCAATAAGTGCTGCATTTATTTGATCAAACAGACAATTCACAGCTAAGTTTTTAGCATCATTACTTCAGTCTTCAGTGTCACATGATCCTTCAGAAATCATTCTAATATGCTGATTTGATTTGAAAACATTTTTGTAATAATATAAAAGTATTTACTGTCATCTCTATTCTTTACTTTGATCAATTTAATGTATTCTTTCTTGCTACATAGCAGTCATTTCTAAAACAACTCCAAACTTTAGAATGTAGTCTAAATTAAATCATTAAAATGAATTAACAGAGTATGAAGGTTTATTCAAATAACCTTGTGATTTTGATTTGTGATTTACCGGTCAAGTTATTTTCAGTGAAATGAGAGCAAAACAGCATTTTGGCAAAATTATGGACTACTATTTCCTGTGATGTACATTAGTTGAAAGTTTAGGAAGTTGTTTTGAGTTAGTTGGTGGTTTCCCCTCATTTGGTTTGTTAGTTGGTCCACAATTATTGTTTTACTGACATAGTCCACTGCCTGAAAGGTTTAAGAACCACTGTTTTATGTTCATCATATAATGCAAGAGGAAGCAAAGGAACGTAACAGAAGCAGTCCTACTTGAGCGGGTTTACTGCTCCAGCCACTCTAACCCACTGTGAGATGGACGCACTTCCTGGTTTATTTACACAGCGCTGTCCAGGTCTGGCAGTTGCCGAACTCTGACAAATGAGAGAATCTCAGGATGAGCCAAAGGAGGGTGAGAGAATATTGTTTGGAATGCTGGTCATGCTTTTGCTCAGCCTCACAAAGATGCACACACCAACAGCCATGATTGGCAATCCTGGGCAGTTTGTTGATAAGAGCGAAGGGTTAAATCGTGATTTACGCGCACAGTGATTTGTTGCCGTCTGGAGTTGGACGGGCCGAGCGCCACACAGACCCACGGAGCTCTTATCTGAGATAGCTGGAGTTTTTCACAGCTCTGGTCTTGCCCTGCGCAGTGAATCAGAGCTGAAGTGAGCAGACACTGAGGAATGAGAGCAGAAGGGAGAGTGAGTTCACAAATCGCCCTAGAAACACCGTCTCTGTTTCCCCCAACGTATTCATGGCATGACGGGATTGTCCTGGGGTATCTGGTGACACATACCTGCCATTGTAGAGACCCCTGGCACCGTACTGCTGTTCAATATTTATAGACGCCAAACGCTCTCAAATATCAAATGGTTAAACAGCTGCGGACAATTTCAAAACTGGCTGCCCGTTTTGGGAAGTGCACAAGCCGCAGGGATAGTTGCCAGTGTAAAAGAGTTTATTTTCTTCATCACTCTCTCTATATTGGGTAATTAATTGACTTGAAAGAGTGATGTCGTAATTGTTTCTGTGCAGTGAGGTTCAGGGTGTCTTAAGTGAACACTGTGGAAAGAAGGTTTAGTGATTAAATCACACTGAAACACAATATAAAAATAAAAACTGACCCCAGATTAGTAGAAAAAGGTTATTTTGTGTTGGCATCATGCAGTGAGCTGATGAAAAATGCCTGTCACATCCCTAACCTGGCGTCAGCAGCTCCCTCGTGAGAACTTCCCCTCAGGTGAGAAATTAAAGTGGATATTATCTGTGCAGCGGCCCAGCAGCAGCTCAGTATGAGGCCAGGATCCATTTTGCTCCCTTCACACAGGAAACGCTGGGTTGACATTATTTTCAGGGCAGCAATACTCGCCCTCTGTTAGTGATGTGCTTTTCGTTCACCTACTCAAGGGCAAGGTCAAACCGACTGAGGTCGTTACGCTTCTACAGGGATGTAAAGGAATCGTGAAGAAATACAGTGCATGAAGAATCAGTGTTAAACATTTTCAGATGATAATACGAGTGGCTTTACAGATAATATCGGTTAGTTCCATTTTCTCCATTCTTGGAGAAAAGTATACTGTGCACAATGATATGTCCCGGATTATGCAACAGTTAGTTCTAGTCCTCAATTTTGATTGACTGAGCAATGTTCCAAGCATGCTTATATACAGGTAGCCTATAAGTCTTAATGTTGCTGATATCTATTGTGTTAATGTAATAATTGTATCATTTTAAAACAATTGTAATAATTGTATAGTTTTGTTTATGCTTTTAACATTATATTTAGCTATGTATATTTTGCACCAGTTTATACTTTTAACATCTTTTGAATAAAAATATTATTTCCCATTGACAAAATTCCGGGACTAAATTTGACAAAAAAATATGGGGAAAAAGTACTAATAGTACTAAAAATTAAACATTGTGTTTGTGTATATATATATGTATATATGTGTATGTGTGTATGTATGCATGTATGCATGTATGTATGTATGTATATATATATATATATATATATATATATATATATATATATATATATATATATATATATATATGGCATTTGTGTGGCATTACATATGTGAAAATATATTAATATTATATTAATACTATTAATTGTCATTGACATATTTAAACATTACAGCAAAAAAGTACTAACTTATATAAGTACAATTATATAGGCTATAATTATATCATTTATATATAATGTTTGTCTTGTCGCGGAGAAAAAAGACATATTTATAAAATGGCAAGTTACATATTAGCTGCATATCAACCATAAATTTGAAATTAAATATTCACAAATTTGAAGTAACTAGGCTATGTAATTTTTTATAACTTATGTGCATATTGTATAACTTTAAAAAAGTTGTTTGCTTAATTGTTGTATTTATGTTTATATCATTTGCTTTGATAAAATAAAATAAATAGATTGTATTGGCTAGCATTACATGTATATCAGCATTATATTGAAACCCCCTTAATGGTTGACCACTATACAGTTAGTTCAGGGCAGTTTGTGATGGGGGCGGTCTGTCTGTACATATGCCCTCCCCTCTCTGATCAGCTCACAGATGGGCCACACCAACCTTCTGTTCCAGATCTGAGCTCCGAACAAATGAGAGAGAGAGAGAGAGAGAGACAGGTATAGAAAGAGGAACCGAAAAGACAAATTAAAGCGAGCAGGAAGGATGGGGACGGTGATATCGTGGAGAATGAGGTGAGGAGAGAGGTGAAGGGACAGAAAAGCAGACTCGAGTCAGTAGCTAAGTGCCTTGTGACCAGAATGAAACAGAAAGCCTCAGGCAGATGTAAAGAGTAAAGAAAAGGAGGGGGTGGCAGAAAGGGAGGGGGGAAAGCGGAAAGGGGGAGTCAGTTTGAGAGTAAGAGGAAGGTAGAGTGAGTGAAAGAAATAAATAGAGAGCGTGAGAGGAAGAGAGAGAGAGAGAGAGAGGGAGGGCAGCGGTGGGGGAAGATGGTGTGCCGGTGCGGCCGTGTTGATTGGCTTGTATGAAAACACATGACTGCAGTGGGGAGCCTCTTGCTCAGGGTGAGTGGCTCTGCTTCAGACCAAACCACATTAGATGAAATGAATCCATTCCCCAGCCTGTTAAAGGAGCGCGCTGCCCGGGTTCTGGAGAGAGAGAGAGAGAGAGAGAGAGCGAGGGGGAGGAGGGGTGGATTGAGTGGCTGGAGAGAATGGGGGAGAAAGAGAGGGAAAAAAGGAGAGATGGGGGCAGAAGGAGGCCAGCACACACACACACACACACATATGGTGCTAGAGAGACTGCTCGGGAGATTACGGCACATTTTAGGTCAGGACAATAGAGAGCAGTGGAGAGCCTTTACGCTGCCTTTCTGGACTCACACAACAAATGCTGCCTTGTGCTGTCTGCAGGGGCCACTGTCAGGCTCGCCGCTCCTCGCCACACACGCCGAAAACGGCTTCAGTGCAAGAGCCGTACGTTTATGCGCTTGCTTAGCTTTCACTATTTGCATTTTTCACACAGTTTTTGAGTTCCGTCTTCATAGAAGGTTTTTGAATTAGTCGACTGGCAAAACAATTATGTGAAAGTTTGTGTACTTTTGAATACACAGTGGGCCTAAAAATGTTGTTACACTTAAAAAATATATTAAGATTATTGCTTTAGAAAACAAAATATTATTTTATTTTTAAGACAAGCACCACAAGCACACTTTTCATGATAGTTAATTGACTAAAAATAGATTTTATTGGTTTAATCCAAAAGATGCTGCCTATGTTTACAAGAATAGATGAGCTCTAGCATAATTTGTTTGCCAATGCAATTTGGTTTTAAATTTTGTTATTCAAACATGCAATAACATCAAATAAAGTTTGGGTTCAGTAATACTTTTATTTGAATTGATGTATTTATTCAGCAAGAATACATAAAATAGACATTTATAATATTACAAACGATTTCTATTTTAAATAAATGCTGTTTTGTTCATCAAAGAATCCTGAAAATACCCCCAAAAAAGTTTTAGATGCACAACTGTTTTCAACATTGATGATAATAAGAAATGTTTCTTGAACACCAAATCAACATTAAAAATAATTTCTGAAGGATCATGTGACACTGAATACTGGAGTAATTATGCTGAAAATTCAGCTTTGCCATCAGAGGAATAAATTACATTTTAAAATGGAAAACAGTTACTTTGAATTGTAACCAATTTTTGACAATATTTCTGTTTTTACTGTATTTTTGATCAAATAAATGCAGCCTTGGTGAGCATAAGAGACTTCTTTCGAAAACAAAATAACACACTGACTGACCCCAAACATTAATGTAAGTGTCCAAATACTTTTTGGCAGCACTATTTGTGGCTTAAGGTTAGTTTGTGGTGATGGATTGAAGCGAACGCAGGTCCCCCTGCCGTGGACCCATGCCTCTCTGTTAGTCAGCTACGGCGGTCACACCAACAGGTGCTGAGACACTTCCCTCTGTCTCTTCTCTGCAGGCGGTCTGGTCTGATCTTTAGTATGACTGCACTCTGATCAGCCAAGCTGAAAGCAAACCGGTCCTGCCAGTCTCACATATTACTGCCCACAGACCATGCACTTGACCGTCTGAGGCGTACTGTGCACAAGACCTGGCTGAAATCACCAGTTCCAATCTGATTGGCTAGTGCTATGCAATGTCCTGAAATCAAGAGTCCACCATCTATATGGAAATCAGTGGTCACCAACTTTCTTTGCTTACCAATATTTTTCAAAATATATTTTGTTTTCAACAGAAGAAAGAAACTTGGAAATGGCAGAGATTGTATTTTTGGTTGAACTGTCCCTATATTAATGGCATGTACAATTAAGATCAGTTACGATTGTTCATTTGATTTTACATGTCAGTCAGACTGATCTTTCCCACCTAAGTGGGCAGCACTTGGCCAGAATAAGATTGAAAAGAAATGATGCTGATTGAGTTTAATTTCTGGTTATGTAGAACTATTGTTCTGCGCGCGTTAAAGTGGCGAATGAGAGGTTTACACCACGTGAACGAGTCGAGTTGCTTTGAGAAGATCTCTTGGTCGGATCAGAGCGCGAGCTGTAATTATGATCCGTCTTTTAAGCTTGGCCTTTTTCTTGAATTGAGTTCCGGGCTGGTATCAGTCTCTCAATCCCAGTCCTTAACCCAAGAGAGTGACTGATGGTATTTATAGAGAGCTACCTTTTGAAAAAGGGAGTCAAGCGTGAGTGGAAATGCAAAAATCACTCATGCGGCGCGTGTCTGATTATGAAGAGATAATTTTCCCTGCACAAAATAAGTCCTCTCTCTCTCTCTGTCTTTCTCTGTCTCTCTCTCTCTCTCTCTCTCTCTCTCTCTCTCTCACTCAGCCCTCTTTCTGACCCCACCTTTCTGATGATTAAAAAAGTGTTTTTTGTACTTCACTTCCTTGCTTTTGTTTTTGTTCTGACAGTAAGAATTTTGTCTAGTCTCGTTCATCCGATATGATTTATCCTACTGTTTTTAGATATTTAGGCTCTCTACCCTGCTGTTTTACTTCCTAATACTTGGATATCAGCACCTCATCTCATTTTTATATGATTTGACGGTGTGAATTCCACAAAATATAGTGATTTTATAAAACTGATATTTGTTAATAATTGGTTTCACCAAGTTTTTTACTCTGTTATTAATGCTGGTCAAATTAATTAATTTTTATTTATTTTTTAAGTAATGTTTTAATGAATAACCTTAATATTTAGAAAAATTATATTACATTCTTATTAAATTGTAATATTTAATAATGCACTCATTCTTTTGTTCTGCATTTTTAAGTATAAAGTATAATATTATATATTAAAGGATATGTGATTTGAGTGAAATATTGTGAAATGCTACCATCATGGCCAAGTATCTGACTGTAAACTTTCTGTTTGGAGTGAGTCCATGGCTAGCTTCTGCTTCTCTTTGAATAATGAGAACAAGAGTTTGTTTTCATTGAGGTAGTTGGTGTGTTATATAACTGGTGTTTTTCCAGCCTTCATTGCCTGAGGGGTGAGAGAGTGAAGGAGAGAGAGAGAGAGAGAGAGAGAGGGATGCGTGATCAAGCTGTGTGGAGTTTTGGACTCTGGGCTCTGCTTTACGGCTCTCTGACGTCATAGATCAGGATGTTCAGCAGCGCACTGTAATGATGTTTTCATGTCATCATCACCCTCTTGAAGCCTCTTAGAGTTTGCACACAAGCCGTCTCACGAAAGAGGAGGAGGAGAGTGAGAGCATTCTTCCTCTCACTGCTCGTGGCTGGAGGTGAGAGTGACAGCGGGGTAAGGAGGGAAATAGTTAATCAATAGCCACAAGGTCAGACAGGCGAGCCACTGGTTTGAGCGTTCTCTGTTAGTGGGTTGGAGCAGAGGATTTGTAGCGCTTGTAAAGGCTTAAAGGAACACTCAGCAGTTATTTGTGGTGGTGCTGAATGGTCAGGGTGGCAGGGCTGCAGTGTGTGTGTGTGTGTGAGACAGAGAGAGACACCTGCTGGCCTTTGATCGTCACTGCAGACACACCGACCCAAATCCTGTCAGAGCATTTTTAGCATTACATTACGTTACATTACAGAGCAAATTAGCATTACATTTACTCTTTGCCAAAAGAATACTCCCTTATATCCAGAGCAATTTACACTGCATTCAAGTGACAAAAACAAGAAAAATTCGTATCCATTTTTTTCCTTAAAAAAAAAAAATCTAAGTATAATTTAATTATATTTAATTTAGAAGAATTTCATAATATATGACTTTTCTATATGAAGAGTTCAGATGCAAAAGCCTCTAAGTGCCATCTGAAATTTTCTTCTAGAATGATCATTTTTATCAAGCTTGTATTTAAGTTCAGTAATTTCACGTAAATGACAATTAATAGGTCATTTTCATTGCCATTTAAGTGAAATTACTGAACATATATATAACATATATATTATTATTATTATTATTATTATTACTTTTGTTATTATGTATAATATAATTATATATCTATTATATATCATAGCATTATCTACTAGCCTATTTAGATAAATGCAAATATGATAATACAAATTTCAAATAAATGCACATCTTACAAACCCCAACCTTTTGAACGGTAGTGAACTGTAACAAATGTAGTGTCTATGCTTTGAAAAAAATTGCTTTGCTTACAAGTCTTATTGTTCCCAGAGAACACAATTTTTCTTCTCAGGAGAGTGATATATATATATTTTTTTTTTACTGGTAAACAAAATACTGATTATTAATTATTATTATTATTATTCTGAAGTGATTGCAGTCAGGTGCACATTTGGTGGTGATTTAGGCTAAAATTGGAGCATGCTGTGCTGTTGTATGAATCTGACGTCGTGGGTTCAGCACACTTCTGTTATGCAGGTACCAAGCATGCCGTCTCATCCGTGACTTACATGCTTATACATTTCATGTGGGCTTAAGAAAGCACTCTTAATACCTGTCCCGACATCACTTCCTGAAATGCACTGACTGCTTTAACATATATAGGGCACCATCTAACCCTCCTGAGAGCGGGAGATTCTCCCTGTCCTGTCACGCACAGAGCCAAGATATTTGAAGAGCGCTTTATCAGACCGCTGCAGTGGGTGGTGGGGGAATTTTGCTGTCTGCCTGTTTTTTTTTCTCCTTCACATTAGTGCCTTGGAATTTTAAGAGTGATGGCAGTAAAGTGGTCAGATGAGAGATGAAGTCCCGACATTCCCGTTCCTCACCAATTAATCCTTCCGCGTGTCGGCGCAGTGAGTTACAGCGCTGGGCCTCGTGTTTATTTGCCAGCGAACGCAAACGCAACTGTAAATCAGCCCGCCACGGCTAAATTGATAACCTTGAATGTAAGGCCTGATACCTTTAGCAGCGTGTAATGATGGGTTCAGGCATTTGTAGAGGTCTGATTGGAGTGTACGCACACTTCCATTCAGCACACATACTCACACTTCTTCTGCTCCATCCTTACTGAGTTGTGCTGTTACTGGCGATTTATGAAGATCACGGTTACGCTTTACTTGTAAGAAACTGAGAGGAGTGTCAAAGTTACAACGTCAACATGAAATATGGATGGGACGGCTCCTCCTCAGCCACTACTGAAATGCCATCTGAGCACTCAGTGTCTTTCAGGGCCTTGTTGAGCGTGTGAGGAGATCACAGATTTGCGCTGAAGTGCTCTCCCGTTTTTTCTCTCAGCCTGACACACTCCTCTCTTTGTCTGTCCATTTTTCAGAGAGAAGAACTTTAATGGCTTCCAGGTAGAGAGAAAGAGGCAGCAGTCAAGATGAACTCGATTCCTTCGATGGACAGGCACATACAGCAGACCAATGACAGGCTGCTGTGCATCAAACAGGTGAGGAGAAGATGACCACAGTGATGCAATGACTGTCTGTCTGTCTGTCTGTTCATTTGTTCCACAGTCTCTCAAATGGGGATCTGTAGTTCTTCATTAGCTTGGCTCATATCAGGTTGCTGAATATGGTTGGAGTCTAAACACTGTTGTCCTCCTCTTCTATTTTCCAAGCATCTCCTATCAGCTGATTGCTTGTTCTTGTGTACACAAACACACACATCACATCACACACACATGCAGACATGCCATATACTTCTATTATATCTACTATTAAACTTCATTCAAAAGATTTATTTTAAGAAATTAATACTTTTATTCAACAAGGATGCATTGAATTGGTGAAAGTAATATATTTCTATTTCAAATAAATACTGTCTATTGTCAAATAAAAAATATATTAGGGGTTTTACAAAAATATTAAGCAGCACAATTGTTTTCAACATTGATAATAATAGAAAATGTTTCTTGAGCACCAAATCAGCATATTCTGAGACTGGAGCAATGGCTGCTTAAAATTCAGCTTTTCTATCACAGGAATAAATGATATTTTAAGGAAAAAAAGTTATTTGTTGTAATTGTAGTAATATTTCACAATATTACTGCTATTACTATATTTTTGATCAAATAAATGCAGCCTTGGTGAGTGTGAGACTTACTTCATAAGCATTAAAAACTTAACTAGTTTACTATAATGATTTTTCTCCTAATGATTTGTCTGATCAACTCATTTCTGAGGACAAATTATGTATGTATGTATATATGTACAAACACATCACAGACGCATATTTTTTATCAGAGTTATATATTATATTTTCTAAACAAATCAGTAAGAATCTGTACATTTAAAGCAAAGGTTTGAATAATTTAAGAGCACTTTAGTTTGTGAAAACCTCTTCAAATGTGCTCGTTTCACTATACTAGTGAGGACATTGAAAAAAAAAAAAAGTGGCATTCACAAATTTAGTCAAATACACACACACACACACACACACACACACACACACACACACAGTAGATATGACCCAAGACAATATCTTGTGATTCTAGACTTTGATAATTGCAGTGTGCGGTGTAGGTGTGACATTTTGCTTTCTCTTGACAGATTTATGGAAATATGTGACATGCCAACTTGAATATTACAGACAGAATTTTTCATGTTGACAGTTTTCTGCTAGGCTTTGTTGTCTCTGCATATTAGCGTTAATAAGATCATGTCTACAGCATGTAAGAATCCATTGAATTTCTGAGCCTATTTAATTGGTTACAAATGATACTGTTACCTCCTTTTTGCATAGCAGATTGAGCCTGATTAAAACTAAAGACAAAACACAATCGATTGCTGCTCGTTAATCATATTGATATGGCACATTTATAGTGGTGAGAGTTGTCGGTTTTGCCTCCAGGACTGTTGTCCGTCCCAGTGAGCTCAATTTAAGCAGAGACTGTATTTGTATTTGGAAGTATAATTTATCTCTTTTTTTTTTGCACCAACATCAGTAATATACTGTAGTTTTACACTGTTTTTCGGACCCTTAGGTCGTGTGTCCACCAAAGCATTTTTTTCCAAAGGCCAGTGTGTTTTTGCAATTGTTTTCAATGGGAGTGCCACATTTTTAAAACTGCAGCAGCTGAGGAGGTGCTCGCCATTTTTTACCGGTCGCCGAGAGTTCAGGAATGTTCAACTTTGGGTAAAACGCAGCGCTCATAACTGTCACTTTTTACCCAGCCGTCCAATCACAGTGGAGTAGGGGCAAGACAAATAGCACACGACCAACCGTCATGTTCTGCTTGTACAATGATAACAAATGACAGCAACAAGCACATCTCTGCATCCAAAACTAGTGCCAGAGCAAGAACGTTATATTGTGTCGACATTTTTATATTCCGAAACAAACTATTTGCGAAATCAGATACTAATAACGTTTCTGCTGATATTCTGTATCATATAGCGTCTCAACTGAAAAAGGTGTTTTCCGAAGAGCTGGCTATAACACTTTGGTGGACACACGCCTACTGTCTTTTTGCCACTGTACCTTTAAGACTTCCATATGTAAATGACCTCTACATCTATATGTAAATGCCAATATGTTGACAATTAGTAAATGTTCCATTTTTTGTGACGTCCGTATGTCAAAAACCTGATACTCTTTCAATCTAATAGGGGTGTTTCCTTTCCTCTCTGTCCCGTTTCCCTCCTTTCATCATTCTGTCATCCTGTCACTCAATCATACGCCTGCCTGTCATCCAATCTATTCTTCCCTCAACTTTACTCAGTTGGTTATAATGACAGAAGTGTAAAACATTATGTCCAGTCTCATGGCTAACACCCACTTGAAGCCATCAGCATGTTGTGATTGTAATGTCGATCAAATGGACCATTTTCTCTCTTGACTTTGACTTTTTTTTCTATTCTAATACAACCAGTCTCTCAAACTGCCATCTGAGTTTCATTTTCGAGCCCTTCCTGCAGAATTCCTTCTGTTTTCTCATTGCGGGCTTCCTCACCAGCAGTTAAAGCCTGCACACTGAGCAGTCAGCAGCCAATAGCTGTCAATCACACAAAATGAGATCCTCTTCTGTCTGAGAGGAGCAGACTGACATCACAATCAACTCAAAGCGAACTGTTGCATTGAACTGAATCTCACACTCACCCAAATCATTTTGACTACATATTATGTGTGTGTGTGTGTGTGTGTGTGTGTATATATATGTATATTTATATATTTATATACACAAGTATGTATAATATACATCTGTGAGTAGTGGCCCCATTTTCTCTGTTTTCTTTTCCTTATTTGTACAGCTTCAGTTTATTCTGCTAACTAATTAAAACTGAAACTCTTATCATTCACATTGTTTACCTTTGAATGCATGATGAACTTTTGGATGATCAGAACAATTTTCTTGGCTCATTCTCCATCAAGAACATGAGGAGGAATTTAATGATTAGAAATAATAAGTGAAACATGCCACAGCGACTCAGTTTAATTAGAGTCTTTCTTTTCTCTTTTCTTCTTAAGCAAGAAGAAATTATCATTCACATGGAACATGAATACAAATTTGCTGAGGAGTATTCTGATACTGGAGGAGGCAGTTATTCATGGTCCATGTCCTGTGTAGGACTGAAGAAATGAACTCGTGCTCAGGGATTTCCTCTGACAGATTAGTTGATGAGAGCAATTGCCCCTTAAGATTTCAAGATCCTGACCTTTTGTCTGAGTGAAGTCTTGAATGTGGTTGAATAATTTGAAGATTTATTTCCATAAAATGACCTAATATGAGTTTTATTTACTTAATTTAGTAAATACAATTTAGTAAATTTAGAGTCATATTCTGTACAACTTATTATATACATATTATAATAGTCCACTTATAATGTTTGTCTGGATTTCTTGCTCCAGAAACAGGAATGTAGTTTAAAAAAATACACTATATACAGTACAGGCCAAAAGTTTGGAAACATTACTATTTTTAATGTTTTTGAAAGAAGTTTCTTCTGCTCATCAAGCCTGCATTTATTTGATAAAAAATACAGAAATTTTTTTAATATTGTGATATATTATTACAATTTAAAATAATTGATTTTCAATTTATTATACTTTAAATTATAATTTATTTCTGTGATGCAAAGTTGAATTTTCAGCATCATTACTTTTATATTTATATATATATATATATATATATATATATATATATATATATATATATATATAGGGGAATATATATAGGCTATATATTGTTTTTTTCCTTTGCAAAACCGGAAAACTGGGAAATCTGGATTAAAGAATAATTTCCTAGAAATTGTATTATGATTAAATAATTTAGTGAAGTGTTTCTAGGAAAAAAAATATATATATTTATAAAAAATAGAAATTTATGATTGTTTTTTTTATGTTATCAGATGTTATTAGTTTGTTTTTTACTTTTCCAGTCTTGGAAAATACCCTGATATTTCCATGTTTTCCATTTATGTAATGCTTACTTCACAGTGATGTGTTTTTTAAATCTCAGTTACTATAACTGGACTGGGAAAACAGCAGGAAAAATCTTCCATTATACAGCCACTTTATATTTATATACAGTGATTTGCAGTGTAAATGATCAGATTTGTAGATGTCCAGACCAGGTCAAGCAACATGACTCAATGCCTCTGGAGTGACTGTTCACAACACACAGAGCTGCCCTGAGGTGGAGAGGTCCTGTTTGGACACCGTGTGCTTGGCAGGGGAAAGGTGGAGTGCTGAGATTTGGCCACGGTTACGTTAACACCTGTGTTGTGATCATGCCAAAAACCCTTCATTGCTGACACACTGCTCTGAGTGCCCACCATCACAATGATAATCGTACGGTTGGACCCAGACATCAGAATGTTCGCTTAAACAAAGAATTGCCTTCCTCAAAATTTAGTTTTTTTTTCCTATGAGAGGGGGAACGTTCGCTACCCGCATATCCCTTATGCTGTGCAGGATTTACTCAGCAGGGTTCTGCGGCAGTAGACATTGGCTCTTTGTCAGATGAGCTCTTTGTCAACACACACACACACACCAAAGCCTCTCATTCAAATGGCGACCTCTGCCGCCCTTGCAAGACAATGGCGCTTCCTTCGCTGCAAGCCGGGGAAGAGGAGGTGTCCGTCGTAGTATAATGGTCTTCAAAGTGCGCAGTCTCCTCCTCAGAGCGGCCAAACATTGCCTGGGCATTAAACGTGCAAAGGCTCTGAAGAGGTTGTACAGATTGCTCGTTTATTTAAATTTCTTGTCATGTCTTGTGCGCCACCAGTCGCTGGAGAGTTTGGGTGGGGGAGGGCAGTCCTGAGGGGGAGGATAAACAACCTCAGCGCTCAATAAATAAATAAAAAAACGTAGGGAAAAGAGAATAAGCCTTTTCTCATTCAATTCTGCCACAAAGCCCCCCCTCTTGTGCTCGCCTTATTGGCCGGCCTGCTTGACTATGGCTTTCAGAGGTGCAGATCTATTACATCTTAGTGGACAAAAGATGATGAAGAGTCTGGATTAGGACGTACTGCGGTGTGTGAGGAGGCCTTGAAGCACACTGAGCTCTTTGTCAGCAGAGTGGATCTGTCCCAGAATGCACAGCTGCGTTCAGACCAGGAGGCCTTGGGTTACTGGCTGGGTTCTTGCAGGGCTGTGCAGATGCACCAAGTCAAAGGGCAGGGGGAGCTGGAGCACTTGGCTAACTGAAATATATACAGGGGTACACATAACTGGTGTGCATGCATGGTAAAAATAAATGATGCGAACCAGAAAACGTGGAGGGAAGCGCTTTTGAGTACCAACATTTTTGGGGACAGGGACGTTTACTTACTGGAGTAGGATTTTTCTCAAACTCTGGTAAGATGGCAATCATGATGATATGTGTGTTCATTAATTATTAGGGGTGCAACGGATCGCAGTTGATCAGTGATCCGTACGGACCAGGCCCCATGGTTCGGCACGGATGTGATTCGCGGATTAACTGCTAAGTTTAACCATCATAAAGTGAAAGTTTATCATTTAAAAGTTTATCATTTGATCTATTTGTAATAGATCAAACATATCATTTGGACATGTTTTGTCTTGCCAGTTTACAGATTCAAACATTTTTAAACACGGAAGAAGAGGCGAAAATCAGGACTAGCGCGCTGTTATCTGTTATCGCGCGCACGCAGAGAGAGAAACGTTTCAGACAGCGCTCAAACACCGTATTGATTCCTCTTTCGCGTTTACTTGCGCGTGAACAAACACATACACAAAATGCCGATCTCGGCAAGTATTCTCTCGGTTATGTCATAAGTTGAGAAAGAAGTTGAACAGTTGAGAAAGAAACCGGATTTGTGTCAGTATATTCAGTCCGTGCATTCGGTCTTAAAGTGACAGCAGCCTTATATTACTGTTGTTGTCTGTGTCATTAATGTTAATAAAAAAAAACATCATCATCATCATCTACCATGTTCGAGAGAAAAGAAGATAGTGAGGAGAAGAGCAGTCAGGAGGAAAGTGATGACGACAGCTTCTCCAGGTGTTCCCTTGAGAACCAGACCAAAAAAGTTATGTGCACCCCTGAATATATACTATATTTAAAATCTGAAGCTCATCATTTTATTAAAAGAAAATTAAAAGGATAATTAATTCTGTGAACGTGACAATTCTGTCATAATTTACTCACCTCATCTCCGTATCATTTTTTTCTTCTGTGGAGCCCAAAATATTTTGAAAATGTTAACCAGTCATTTTTGGTTACTATTGACTTCTATTGTACAGGTTTAGATTGACATGAGGATTCCATTTAAGAGAAAATGATTTTTTTTTTTTATGCTTTTCTAAATCATCATTTTGTGGAAATATTTTTGTAGGTGGATGAACTCACTGATGCTCATCCTTGAATCCCTGCATGTGTAGTTTTCTCTGTGTAAACAGAATATTATGATATTTAATTGCTAACGTGTGTCGTATTGAACTTTTATGGTTAAAAACTTCAATATATTAACCATGCAATATTTGATTTCTTCTCTTCAAACAGCACTTACAGAATCCGGCCAATTTCCAGACGGCGGCCACAGAGCTGCTGGACTGGTGCGGAGACCCACGAGCCTTCCAGCGGCCCTTTGAGCAAAGCCTTATGGGATGCTTGACGGTAAGCCAGCAGCTGCTCAAGTCTTGTCCTCATGTCAGGGGCCAGTGACGAAGGTTAAAGCAACAGTCACGCTTCACGTGTCCCTCTGCCCACCCACTCATCTCTCTGTTTCTTTTCTTCCCTCCTTTAACCTCTGCTTATATATATATATATATATATATAGAGAGAGAGAGAGAGAGAGAGAGAGAGAGAGAGAGAGAGAGAGATGTTTAATTTTGATGTTAAAATCATTTCTACTATCTCAATAAGCTAAAAGTAAGCCACTAGTAGGCTGATTTCCACAAATTTTCCAAATCTTTTCAAATTGAATTCTGTTTGGTGGTGCAGAACATACAGTAGGTTGAAAAGTAGTCCCCTGTCCCACATTCTCCATGACAGTCATTGATTATGGCACACTGCCAGTGTTTAGCACCTTCAGTCTTATTCAGGCCTCCAGTCCAGGTGCTTTTCACGGGCAGACAGACATTTTACATTGATTTCCACTGGACTTATTTCAGTCCCACTCCCACTCTGTGATCTGAATTCCTCAGATAATGATTTACTGGGAGGCTCTCGGAATATGTTTGATCTAGCTAGACTTACATCAGGTATCTTTACTGAGATTTATTTTTTTCTTAAATAGCTGCCATTATATATCCTGGTTCTCAACCAGTGGGGGCCACAGCAATCTTTTAGGGGCCCCCAGTAAGTCTTAAAATTATTTATATTTATTTATATTTACATAATCTTAATTAAAATGTAATCTAAAAAAAAATCACTCTGATGTTGGATGACAAAATAACCTGATACTATTCATACTACACTAGACGATAGAGTACATAGTGCAAAGTGCGTCTTTTTGGACACAAATCTAGATTAATCTTGAGCTAATGGTTAGAGCCTTTGCAACTAATTGACAACTTTTTGCCATCAACAATGTAATTATTATTCTTTAAATACAAGCATGACATGTAAAACCCATATTTAATATTCCATTAAATTACTGATTGAACCCCTTTAAAGCTTTTTCCAATTTTAATGAATGAACGTGCACTACCCGTCAAAAGTTTGGTAATAATAACAAATGTTTGCTTTCTGAAGGATCATGTGACACTGAAGACTGGAGTAATGGCTGCTGAAAATTCAGCTTTATCATCACAGGAATAAATTACATTTTTAAAATACATTAAAATAGAGAACAGTTCTTTTAAATTGTAATAATATTTCCACAATATTGCTGTTTTACTGTATTTTCTTTCAAATATTTGATTGGCAAACTTTTGACCGGTAGTGTACATGCGTTTTTATTTCACAGCTCAGGACAGACACTTGTTTGGCATTTTTATGACATCACTTTTTGATCAGTCACATGGCATTAGCAATCAAAACGACTTGGCTGCATCACAAACTTCCAGGGTTTTCTGTGCCAGCTGGGCTACTGCCCTTGAAATAATGAGGATGTTAATGGACAGCTTTCTCCAGGTATTCCAGACCTCCGTGCTCTGACAGCCTGAGTTTGGTCCAGCCTCCCTCTCTGTAGTTAGTCACGTGTGTACATGACAATGTGTCCCCAGACACCGTCTTCACACCACACGTGCTCACTCCGAAAGGATGTGCAGTATATGTTGGCGCTCTGTATATTGTAATTAATTTGTCTGACGTGGTGCGGTCCCTCGGAGAGCAGCGGAGAAGTTCTTCTCCCCAGGTGAGGATGGTGGAGAGATGAAAGAACTGGGGAGATAAGAATGTTGGCTGACAGATGTGGACATGTCTTACACATTTCCCCTCAGGCAGCAGGTAGCTCTCTGCTTTCCGCAGACCTACATATGGAGCGTTTCTTCCATTGTCTCCCAGCTGCACAATATCAGCACTCAGCCAAATGATAAATGACATCTCCAAACTGTCAGTAGCTTTAGCGAAGACAACTATCTCTGCTGTTCCACTGTCTTTTCTTGTCAACCCCTGAATATCTGCGCAGTGCTCGCTCTGAAAAGAAGGTATTATATTGTGTATTATATTATATTATATTTTTTGTCAGGTATTATATTGTGGGTCACTGTTTGTGTGCACTCGGCTCTTTAGCAAAACTGTAACCGAGGACATTTGCATGGCTTAGTGATTCTAATTTTTATTTTTATTTTCTGTTGAATCACTTAATGTTTTAGGCCTGCATTCTGAGAAGAGAGATTATGTGGAAAAGGCTTATGAGAGGATGCATTTCTAAACGGCAGTGGAATCTATACCAGCCCTCATGGCAGAACGCCTGGCTGTTGCGTTTGGCAAGTGCAGCTGCAGAAAGGAAATTAAAGTTTGGCAAGAGTGCAGCGCCGCTGCCTGTCCAAAAATCCCTAAAAACTGGAGGACAAAAACGTCTCTAGGTTTTCAGTTTCATAGATGCCGTCCTAGAATCCCATTAAGCCGTTATTTGACCATTGAATCACAAATCGGGATCTGTCAGCGCAGGTTTGATTTCTCGTTTTTGTTGCACCACCTTGGAAGCAGATGTATGACAATTTATGATTAAGAAGAGTCACGTTTGCCCCCGTTGTGGAACATAAATCGCACGTCAAGTGCTGAGTGTTAAGAATTGAGAAGGTTAGTAAGTGGATAAATGCAGCGCACAGCTGCAGCGCTGTGATACATGAGTCATTAAAGATCATGTGCTGCCTCGTTCAGATTTTACAGCAGATATTACAAAAGGTTGAATGCCTCTCATTCTATATTGGTTGTGTCATTCTTGATGGATAGAATAATAGAGAGTGACAGGGGAGACAAAGTGAAATTCTTCAAATTGAATGTTATTCAGAGCAATATTTAAATCCATAACTTAACTGAAAATAGGCACCTTAACCAGTGTTTTTGGAGTCCCATTGTCAGTCTGAAGTATTTAAGGGTCTCTGCTGTATCATTTTAAAGGAGTAGTTTACCAAAAATAATTGACTTATTAACTTTCCCTTGTGTTGCTTCAAACCATACAAATTTGATTTTTGGCAGAATGTTCACACTGTAATTTTTTTAAATAAGGAAAGTAAATGGTGACTGTGGCAATAACGCTCAAAAAAAAAAAAAAATCATATTCATGGCACTTTAATTTGTTTGTTTTTGCCATTATTCATGATTTTACTCCCCACTAGCTTTCACCATGGCGATGGAGGTTGTTATTAGGGCGTTAGTTGGTGTTCAACTTCATATAGGGCAGTACGGAAATGGTAGTGAATAATAATTTTTATTTTGCTCTGTCTGACCAGGTCCCTGAGAATAGTCCTAATACACTATAAAAAATAGTGTATTATTTGAGAAGACTATATTAATAAACAATCACCATATGGACTTTTTTTTTGGTGGATATTTGTCATTTCTGGCAACCTGGTCACCATTCACATTCATTGTATGGAATAGAGTAGGTTGGACATTCTGGCTAACTTCTCTTTTTGTGTTCTATGGTAGAAAGTAAGTCATGCAGGTTTAGTACAATGTGATAGTGAGTAAATTACAGAATGCTCATTTTTGGGTGAACAGTCCCTTTAAGAGAGTCCACAGTTAAAGCCTCGGTTTTGTATTCCGTGTGGTAACATTGTCACCTACCAGCTCTATCTTACATTCGGCTTTAGAGTTTTATTTACACACTTTTGAATTGTTCCGCGAAAGATCACGAGACACTTTGAAAGAAGCTGGAGTTGCGAGTTCAAGGGGCCAAGTGCGGGCTGTGGTCTCTGCGGATCAGGGTATTCAGGGAACAAACAGAGACGTCTGCGCACCAGTCGCAAAGATCTCTGGGGAAAGCTCATCAATCGTGCCCTGCAAATATCAACACAGTCTTAACACTAGTCTGCATCAGTGGAGGTGGCTGTTTTATCTTTGAATACATTATTCATGCACATATATAAATATTTGATATGATTGCACTAAAAAAGGGAAATTGCTCTTTTATGAGTAGTTTTTGGAGAGATATTTGGTGTACATGGAAGTGGGGGGGTGGTAGCTGGGTGATGCGAGTATACCGCTGGTTCTCGTGTCTCTCATGGGAGTCTGGGGTAGAATTTCAAGGAAGCTTAATTGCACACAGCTCATGTAGACTATTGAAAAATTCAATAGCCTTAATGCTAAAGAGTGTGTTTAGACTATTTCAGCTTGATTTTCCTTCAGACTTTAAGCGGAGAACTATGTGTTTGCACCTCTCTTGTGAATGCAAATAATGGGCGCACACATGCAGATGAACCCACATGAGTTCACAAAGACCCGTTTTAACGCTCATGTGGTCTCTTTTCGCAGGTCGTGAGCCGCGTGGCAGCGCAGCAGGGTTTCGACTTGGACCTCGGCTATCGGCTCCTGGCTGTGTGTGCGGCAAACCGCGACAAGTTCACTCCAAAGTCAGCAGGTGAGACCCTCTTCTCTCATGCACCGTTTCTTCTCACTCATCATTGCTAATAAAACCCAGAGACACTCTGCCTGTAATGAATCCACATTCTTCATTTAGCGATGTGACAGGAAATCTTTTAATTGCGGCATAATGCAATCACAGCGCACGGCCATGCATTAGCATCCTTTCACTTTCCTTTGTCCAACACTCACCCATCTCCTCAAGACGATTTAACTTCCAGAGGTTGTCTTTTCCTGACGATTTTACACGTGGAGCTCTCGGCATGCCAGAACCGCCCCCGAATAATTCACTGATAAGCTGCCAGAGTTCACTTTCCAACAATCATCCATCAGCAGAGCAGCAACGCTTTGTAATCAGCTCTGTTTGAAATCCTGACCTTCTCAGCCAAAGCTGAGTGTCCTGTTCTTGTACATTTGTCAAAGTGAATTGCGGACGGGCATCAGCCAAACAGAGATAAATGGCCGGCAAATGCTGAGGTTGAGGTGTGTGAGTGTACTTTATTTGAGAAAGGCCTGACACGGCTCGCTGTTCAGAATGAAGATAAACGGTCCATTTGAACCATGGTTACTGTAGGACACTTTGGGCCTTCAAAAACAAATGTTTCTGGATGTTTGTTTTTCCTGTTCCTCCTTTTAGATAACTGCGCAATCATTTTATTAATCAATATTTTTGTCTTATTTTTTCCTGGGAAATAGTGGGGTTTTTTTACCAATACATTATTAATTAACATTTTTATTGGGCTTTTATTCTTATATTTTTGGTTTTCATTTGAATTTTATTTCAAGTTTTAGTAATTTTATGTGAATTTCTATTTAACTTTAATTTGTTTTTAGTCATTTTAGTACTTTAAGTTTTTTAATCTATTATTTTATTTTATTTTTGCTTTGTTTCAATTAATAAAAATGAAAACTTTAAATAGTTTTAGTTAACAACAACAACATGCTGGAAACTTGTTTAAACTGAATCTTATTTTATTTATTATTTATTCATTATTATTATTATTATTTATTTTTTTATTATATTATTAATTTATATTTATTTCTTTTACTTTGTAATTTATTTACTCTCAGGTTACCAATAATTGATCTTGCCTTATGGACATTTGTACTTAAAAACAAGACAAAAATACTGATTAAGAAATGTATTTTTGCAGTGAACAGCTGTGATCATGGCAGTATTGCTGTTAATAACACTCATGTGGCTTAAGAAAGTTGTGTGATGGCTGAAATATTTATCATTTACATGATATCTCAGATATTTCAATCCATGCAGAGACTGTATAGTTGCATTCAGAGCAGCTGGTGATAAAGAAATGGCTGGAAGCAGATATGACTCAGACTTCCTCTCAGTGCATCATGGGGACATCCATCTTACCTCTATCATAAGGGCGTCTACCGCCCCAGACACGCAGACGACAGTGGCAGAGCTCAGAATCATAAACCCACTCTCCGTCCCTCTCGTTTACTCTTTCTCTCTTTATCGCTCTACGTCCTTTACGCAAAACACACACAGAAAGAGCGAAGGGGGAAAAGAGAGAGAAGAGATATGAACGTCGGCTCATGGATTTGTCGAGAAAGTGCAGCCCCAGCGAAAAGCCAGTGACAGGCAGGATGGCGACAGAGGGGCGGCCACCCGACACCACACACCGGAGTTCAGTGTGTCTGGCGCGCTCAGAGCCTGAGAGAAGCGAGACACTCCCACATTACACGATCAATGCACATCAGGCGGCCGTGGAGAGGCAGTCACCGGCTGCAAGATGAATCCGTCATGTTTCGCTGTCTCTGTGATATACAATGCAGTTGACACTTGCCTGTGAGGATGGCCAAAAGTCATCCACTTGCACTCAGAATTACACTTTTATTTGCCTCTCGTAAAAGAATAAGTACCTGTAATGGATAAATGCTAGAAGATGTCTTGTACGATAAATGTAATTCATATATATATATATGCTTTGAGTTCTTTTTAATGTTACATTTAACCAGTTATAGTGCTTTAAAATGGTCAATTGGATTCCTTTGTTTTTCGATATGTGATTTTGGCAAATCAAACACACTAGAACCTCATTAGATGTTTGGAGTGTATTTTTTAATTGACAAAGGTAATGAGAACACATTTATAATCACTGCAAAACAAATCTTAATTGGCATATTGGTCTTGCTTTCCAGTAAAAATAGGAATTTACTTGAAAAGCAAAAATAAGAAAAGTATAATATATTTTTAATTACATATTATATGTTAATTAATATATATATTAATTAAATATGTACAAAGAGTTACAAAATATAATAGTATATAAATTGTAAATTAATAAAATAAAATAAATTGAGTTATTTATTAAATCATGGGGTAGGAAAAAATTTGATTTTTTTTTAAAGAAATTATAATATACTATTTTATATATAGGATAATAGTGTAATTATAGTATAATATATAATATAAATATATATTATACTGTTATATATTTTAAATAATTGTGCATATTATTATTTATTATTATTATTACTACACCATCGAAAATGTATTTCTTGTTTGAAGTGTAAACCTCATTGAATTTTGATAATTAATGCTTAAGACTCTTAATAGCTTATGCAGTTTTGTAGTAAAGTAAATGTATCTTGTCGTAAAGATGTTTACTCTTAATGTATTTATACTGGAAAACAGACATACTAATTGAGAAATGATTGCAAATGATGCACTGACAAAAGACACATATAATCAGTGCATTATATCTCTGACGCATGTTTGGCATTATCACCATCTGATCATCTTCAGGAATGTGTCAGAGATGTGGTGCTTGTGGGGGAATGAAGTGCAGTCTGTCAGTGCGTGCTGGTTTGTGGGTGCTGACCTGACCTCTCTGTCTGCGGGATTATCTGGCCGTATTAATCTGTGATTATGGGAATTATCTGTCCACGGTGTGTTTGCTTCTGTTTTTGTGTGTGCGCTCTTATTTAGTCGGATCTTCTCTGCTTACAAGCTACTGACAGACTTTTTAACCAGGCTTTGTTTGGCACCCCACTGCCAGTCCAATAAGATAATTTAGTCTAAAATCTCCCTCTTTAGAGCACACAGTTGTGTCTGTACCAAGAAACGTTAAATACCTTGTCTGAGACGCTTTTATTGAGCATATGTTAATTATACACAGCATCACAATTGCTTTTGATAGTATTTCAGCGGTGCTGTCAGTCACAACAGTCTCCTCGCTTAGATCAAAATCTAGTTCTTCCCTTTATATGCGTCATGCTGATATTTAATCGAGAACAGGTTAGTTGAGAGACTGACAGCTAATGTGTTTGTCTATTAGGACATGTTTCTGACTCGCATACCCCTATTCAGAAAGTCTGCTATTATTTAAACACTTTCATGAAAAAAAGTCAACTTCTCATCACGTTGTGCCTGAACACAGAAGCAGAGATAGTGTGCCATTGTTCAGAGTGAGATGTTGCGACAAGATAATTGCAAGGTGTGTCTTAATTTAAGTGTTTTTAAAGTCTGTTATTGAGCAGATTTGGCACGAAGTGCAGAAGAAGAATTAGTTTGCATCACTTATAACAAGACAAAAATACTGTATATATAATATTATATACTGTTCTTTTAAACTTTCTATTCATCAGAATCCAGAAAAAAAGTATAACGCTTTCCACAAAAATATTGCGCAGCACAACTGTTTTCAATATTCACGATAATAATAAAAACGGTCTCTTTAGCATCAAATCAGAATATTAATATGATAGGATCATGTGACTAAAGACTGGAGTAATGGCTGCTGAAAATTTTAGTTTTGTCATCACAGGAATACATTACATTTTAAATAAATAAATAATTTTCACAATATTACCAATTTTACTGTACTTTTGACCAAATAAATGCAGCCTTGGTGAGCATAAGAGACTTTAAAAAACATTGAAAAGTCTTACAGGCTCCAAACTGTTTAACAGTAGTGTTTTTTCATTCATACAAGTTTAGTCACATAGTTTTGTGACTAAAATAAGTTGGCAAGTTTATGCACTTGACAATTTTTAATCACATTTTAGTAAGAGACCTTACACCATATTCAAGTTTTTGGCCCTATGTATTGTTTTTTTAATTTTATTTAGAGATATAGTTATATATCAAAGTAAAGCTGACACACGTCTCTTCTCTGACTCTGAGTAGCGGATGGGTAAAAATATTATATTGGCCACTGTGGGGTGAAACGAATCTCTCAATGCAATGGTGAGGAATGTTCCTGCTCTACATAGGAAGTCTGTCAGCAGCTTGTAAATCAGCCCAGCTGGAAGGCACGTCAGGAGAGCAACCAATCCGCCATGTCGAGGGTGACGGATCGCTTTCCAGCACCCAGCCGTAATTCACATGTCATGTACACACATGGTTTACAGAGAAGACGCGAGCGCAAATACACAAGAAACTCAAGCCCGGGACCTCCCCGTTGGTTGGATATACCGCAAACCCTGCCTACCTCTGTCTGCATACAGTTCACACTTTATACTTCAGACATTCACTGTCTCTTTGAGTTTGCAACATCAAAAGGATACATCCTTAGTGGGTCACAGTTGCCTTTATATATGTGCGCTTTTATTCAAGGTCCAGAATTAACAATCGCCAAGCAACAAATGTGAATGAATGTTGGCTTTGGCTATGTAAGTAAAATAGTTATTTGTCAGTTGAATGGTACATTTTTTTTAACAAACTCCCAAAAAATTGGTACTTTTACTTATATATATATATATATATATATATATATATATATATATATATATATGGTTGATTATTAGTTGTTTTTTTTGGCAGTTAAGAAATATTTATGATCAGTGAAAAAGTCTACCATTGTCAGGTGAGACAAAAAGTTAATTTTGGACTCTGCTTAAATACATTTATATTACATTTAAATACATTTACACAAATACATTCAATATATTCTTTTCTTTCCTTCTGATGTAATCACTCAGCAACAGTTCAGTTACTTCTAGATGCTCCAGATCGGCTAGATTTTTGGTTCTTACAGAAACAATCAGATTTTTTCATTGTAGCTCATAATCTGCAGCGATAATGCGGTATTATAGTGGATTTTTATATAAAAAAATCTAGGTATTTATCATAAGATTGCTCATTTGTAAAGTACTTAAGTTCACAGCTAGAGAGAATTGTTGGAGTGATGTGTTTGTGTTGGTGGAGGGTTATGACTCACTGCTTAGCAGTAAAAGTTAAAGGAAGCTTGAGTTCCTGTTTGAGCCAGCTTTAGCTCTTCACCTCCTTTTTCATGTAGCCCGTAGCCTTGACATCTCTCATTTTCTCTGAGTTATTTCATCCCCTTGTAGCTTGATATTAAAGGTATCTGTCACACGCAGCACTTCAATGCCGGCCTGGGAGACTGTGTGATGCTTCGTGCTACATTGTAAGTCTTTAGTATGTTGGAGCTTTTAATGATTTATTGCTAATTTGATGTCAGTGGAATGTATTACAGTGCTCTTTTTGCAGCGTCAAGAAAAATCCTGCGGTTGATACAGCATTTTTATTAGCAGATTAGGCAACGCTAATTCAAGAACTGAAGAATAGCTATGTATTAATTCATTAATGGACGCACACTATTGACAGCCTGGGGAAGTGCTGGATCTCTTTCTGATATTCAACACTTTTAGATGTGTGTAATTAACAGTGTTAGCAAGTGTCAAGTTAGGCACTTAGCGTTAAAAGCTAACAGTTTCCATTAATTTCACCCTCACATGACACTCAAGAGGGCCGCCCACCAGCCCCGGGCTTAATTAGTGTGTGTACGGTCTGATGGATTTATACATTGGTGTCATGTGATTAGCTCTCCAATGGACGGGATTCACCCGCTTTGATAGCAGTAATCGTGGGGCCGCGAACACAGCTTTAACTGAATTGATCCGAGCATGTTGTTTGTTCTCAGTCTTCCTCTGGATGATTTGATCACGGGCCAAGATACAGCCCATCTGCTGTGATAGGCCCCGCCCCCCTCTTTGCAAGTTTGAAATGTGAGCCGCTCATGCTCCCCCCCCCCCTTCCGCCCTCTGGCAAAGTGGCCATCGTATTGCATGGGTGTGTGTGTGAGTGTGCGCATGCATGTGTGTGTGTGTGTGTGTGTGTGTGTGAATGTGTGGCTTCCATCAGTTCCAAATGAGCGAGGGTTTTAGGCATGTGGACGTCACTTACAACACAATAAATCTGAGGTGAGAGGACATTTGCTGCTTTTTCTTCCTCGGTCTCCCTTCTTTTTTTTCCTCCACCCCACGTCCCTCTCTCTTTCTCTCTCTCTCTCTCTCTCTCTCTCCCTCTCTCTCTCTCTTTTGCTTCTTTTTTTTAACCCTTTTGAAACACAACGGTGCTTCCTGTTCATTTTGTGGTTTTGCACTGCAGACAGTTTACAGGCTGTCATTGTGTGTGTGTGTGTGTGTGTGTCTGAAGTTTTCGAAGAGCTTAACCTGATTCCCTGTTGGCTACGTCTTGGAGCAGAGGAGCCAGGTATAGCAGGAGCCCATTAGCACAGAACTCCATCTGTGATTGGCTTTGCACTGGAAACCCAGAGACCGCCGCTGAATAATTGATGTGCATTGTGCAGTCGCTGGACAGGCGAAGAGAGGGAAAACAGAGAGAGAGCCCCAGACAATCAGACCGAGATAGACAGAAAGCTCGTAGATTTCTCACGGGTTCGTCTTTGCCTGCTGGTAAAATCCCTTTTTTTTCTGTGCAATGAGAAGACTGCGATGAGAGCCCGATCCCGACCATTGGTAAGTCACGTGACGAGCGGAGTGCATGCGGATGAGTTGAAGGCAGGTGTACTGTATGTATGCGCAGGAACTAACTCGTAAAGAGTCCTGCTCATGATCGAGTCGTAGCAACTGACTGCGTTTGACCTAGTTCCCTCTCTCCTACATAAATGCTCACACATAGAGGGTCAGAGTGGGCTTGATTATCTCCAGGAGGAGAGCTGACCTACTTGAGGCACAGTGTTTTTGTCAGTCCTTTGGCGTTTTAATGCGAGCCTGGCGACAGCTTGGCTCCAGCCAGTTACATGGAGCAGCTCTTGCTCTTCACCGGCTACTGTAGGTGGCGAGTGCATGTTGTAAATCATCGGATGGGAGAAAAGTATTTTGCATTGCATTCGAGGTTTTGTTCTATGGGCCGTAGGGGTCGATTTGAAAGGGGAATGAACGTGGGAATTTCTGAAAGTGGGGGGATGTGTGCTTGCTGTGCCTCTGCTGTTTGTATATTTAGAAAGCTGGCTTCATCTCTTGTGTTTCTAGAGCACTGTCTGCGTCTAGGCACAATCCCTAGATATTTATAGTAAGTAGTTGTTTCTTGTAACTGCTACAGGGTGGCAGTTAAAGCATCGTAAGGATAATATACTGCTGGAGCAAAGTCTACGGGTTCCTGTGAAGTTTTGTTAAAGCTCTCGGCCTCTGCTGATGGGGAAATAAAATGCAGTTTGCTGTAATGAGGATCCTGCTGTTCATGTGTGAAACTTCCTCCTCACTGGTGAGGAGCTTTTAATAGCTCGGTGCTCTTTGCCCATGTGTCGTTTGTGTTTGGTGGAATTGCTTTATTTAAACATGCAGATGTTGTGCTAATGTTTTGGGATAGGCTACAAATGAAAATACAAGTTAGAATTGATTAAATGGATATATAGAATAGTAAGTGTTTTATTAATGGGTCAAGTGTAAATAGCAAAAAGGCATTCAGTTGTTTTAAAGTACCAGTAAATACAAGATTGCCATTTCAAAAAACTTTCTATTCATCAAAGAAACCTGGGAAAGTATGATATTTCCACAATAATAGTAAGCAGACAACTGTTTTCACCATTGATAAGTTTCTTGAGCACCAAATCAGCCTATTATAATTATCTCTGAAGGATCATGTGACACTGAAGACTGGAGTAATGATGCTGAATTTTCAGCTTTGCCATCACAGGAAGAAATTACATTTGAAAATATATTTAAATAAAAAAGTTATCTGTAAAAAAAAAATAATAATAATGTGAATAAGGATATAAACTAACAGCTAAGATTGCTGCACATAGGATTGTCATCATCTAAATCATCAAAACAACAGTTTTAACCATCTGCACCTGAATTTTCTTGTCACAAGGACCTGTTTTAAAGTACAACAGAAATGTTCCATTAGTAATATAGGGTAGTCAGAGCCTATAGGAAAAAAATGTAGACGGTTGAGTTGCGAACTTGTTAATATGACTAATTTGATATTTAGATGTTTCCTCATACAGTGACAAGTCTGTTAGTCATATGAAGCATCGTCAAGATTTATGCATATTTATCATAACTGTAATTAAAATGATGTGTCATATATTCTGTGGTGTATTTTTAACACATTTAGATTTGTAGATGTTGGAATGTCGTGTTAGGGTTTTAGAATTCAAAAGAATCAAATACTGTTTGTTAATACTTTAAAAATGTATCAGCGTAATAATTTTATTAGTGATGATATTATTGTGAAGGACCAAAATGCGTTTAAAATTCTTTTGAGTTGCTCAGCTTGAAATTTCTGACAAATGTGCAAGCACCTGGAATATTTCAGCGAATGCATTGATTTTAGATCATTTCTTCCTCTAAGATGAGAAGTCAGTATATCGCACAGCAGACCAAAACAGAACCAGGGTCCCGTTAAGTCCCATCAATTCAACCAGGACATCAGCTCACCCATTGATGATGTCAACTCTGCTTACTAATACTATCTTGTCTTAATATTGCTTTGCCCCCTTGAGTAAAATGTTGAATTTGAACCCTACAGAAACCACCACCTGCAGGAGATGTCAGAGTGACACAGGTACTCTTCTGTGTTCTAGCATTGTTTGGCTTGTGAAACACATCTAGTGGAGAGCTCTCTCTCTCTCTTTCTCTCTCTCTCTCTCTCTCTCTTCATCGTCACCCTGGGCATTCATTCTGTTTTCTTTTTTTATTCATTTGTACGCAGTCACAGGAGATGAATCACGGTGACGCAGATGCTTTTGATGTGCTTCCTTTGTTGCGGGGGTGTGTGTGTATGTGGGGGGTCATCGGCTTCTGACTGAGCATCCATACCTGTTTCACAGACGCATGGGCTGCACTGTCATCTCAGATTATCCCGGGATTTTCTCCCGTCATCTATTGCGCAGGCACTGTAGGATTCCAGCCCTGGTTTCCAGCTTTTTTCCCAGACTGTGCAGCTCATTGAACAAGAATGACGTCCCATTTTTTGTGGTATTTTATGTTCAAAACACAGCCTTCATCCATATGTCACTCACTTCTGGAGCTGCCCTTTGTCGTGTGCCGGTCTTTCTGTCAGCTCTTCCCCGTTTCATCGCAGTCATTCATTTCCATTTTAGCCGAATCTGTAGCGACAATGCACTGTGCCGTGTGCTTCAAAATCCTTTCCAATTCAAAAGAGCATCAAGCTGTTTTGATTCTCTCAAACACACAGCAGAAAGTCAGCCAGCACGCATTGTGCGGATGTTACTGCACTGTAGGAAGCGCATTACGTCTGTCACTGACAGAAACAGACACCGACATGTGATCGTTTATTTATGTATGAGAACATAAATATGAGAAAATGAGAAATATCAGTTTCATCTGTTTGAGCAGCTCTTTTGTGGTTGTTTGTGTAAGTGTGTGTGTTTGTTGTGCTGGAGAGAGTCCAGAGTGGTTACGTCATACGGTGTGAGCAGTGGTCACTTTGTGGCCTGTTAGCCTCAGTTAGGGGTTAATAAGTCCTACTTGTGTGTGTGTGTGTGTGTGTGTGTGTAGACTGCACACACTCTGGCCTTAATTAACATGTGAGCCTCTCGTACGTGAGGACCTGCCCTGTGTCATTAGTTAATAGTAGTGCGCTGTTGAGCACATGCCTGCTGTACTGCCGGCCATTGAGCACTAAGGGAAGACCTGTTTTATAGACCTCACCAAGCCACAATCACATCAGCTGTGGATCAACGTCCCTCTTAGCAGGCCCAGATAGCATCCGCTGGCATTTTTCAATTTTTTTGGCACTGGGGGGGAATTTTGGAATTTTGTTGAACTGATTTGGATGGTGGAATTCTGTCTAAATTAGGCAGTAAAGTGTAGATGTGGCTAAAATAGTCAATTAAAAAAAGGTTAAACTCTTAAAATAATTTCTTGGCTTTAAGAATTTTGGCTCTGGCATGAAGCTTCCTTGTTATACACCTTGCGTTTTTCTTGTCTCTTCTTGTGTACCCATAACAAGTGTGCATTTTTCTGGCTTGTGTGTGGCGGTATTACACAAATCTCTCTATGAAGACTGTTGGGAAGTTCTCCTTTAAGCTGCTTACACTCACTGGGAAAGACCTGCATTTACAGATTGAAGTATTTAGGATGGATGAATTGAGGAGGAATTTGTACAAATTTGGCTGAGGGACCCAGTATTTTCAAATAAACTGGTTATATGCGACTTAAGCTATACAATTCATAATCATGTTCTTTTTTCGTTTTGTTGCATAAGAGACTAAATTATTGCATAACTGATAGTTTGTCATTCTAGTTATCAGTAAAAATATCTCTTAACTTTCTCTATAGTGTTCTCCATTGGACAGTATTTGCTGTTGGGTTTCTGTTTTATTGCTTTTATAGGTCAGGTAAGGTGATATGATAGTCTCAGTGAGGTGATGATGAAGGGCAGACACAGTATGGTCATGTGGAAGGCAGGGTTGCTTATTTTCACTGAGTGTTCCAGGAAGGTCAGTCGGCATGTCTGCCAATTCACTGTGGCATCTGTCTGATACTCCCACAGATTGAGGGAGAGGGTGAAAGAAAATGTCTCTGAGGACGTTTGAAAATATGGCTTGTGTGATGTATTCCAGCCACATTTACTTTCTAGATGTACTCATTGGGTTTGAAATCTTCCCACTTTCCAAAGCTGTGCACTAGTTAAATATCCAATGCATTCTGTGAATAAGAAGTGGGCAAGACATAGATTGTGTAATTCTTTTAGTGGGGTTTGGCCTTTGGCAAGATAACAGATATTTAACTTCACCAAACATTAGCTCAGTTCCATGTCCTATTGAGCTGCCTACCTAGCATTTTGGAGCATAATGGGTTTAAAGCATCATTTAAAGCATCTTATTCAAAGCATCTTATTCTGCCTTCTAAGATACCTAATTTTGCCAAAATTAAGGCAAGTATGCATGCTTAATGGAAAAGATGATCATTAAATGAATTGCCACAGGCTCAGTGGAAAAACTCCAACTAATATGAAATATGCTTATATTCCATTCAAAACTGAAGTTTATCGATTAAATAGTATGTAAAATTGGGGGAAAAAATACATTATTAGACAGAATTGTGTGTACAGTGCATGTTTTTGCACATTCGATTTTAGCTTAGCAACATGTTAACACAAAACAACAAGCTAAGACTTTGTGCAGAGTGCTATTTGTATAGATGTCCTGCCTATGTAGAGTGCCCAAATCAGACACTTATGAGGTTCCATTTCCATTAGGTTGCTGTCTGTGTAGGTAGTAGGACAGCATGGCAGCTCACTAGGTTTTTGGAACAGACCCTTTGATTAAACAGTAAAGTTTCTGCTTGATTTTGTCCATTTTGACCCAACTCCCTTGTTCTAACCTCCATTTACTGACATCCAATTTTTATTAGCAACATCTGAATAAAAAAGCTCATAATTTAAGCCACAAAACTGGGCGAGAAATGAGAGTTTGGTCGAGTTTGGATTCTGGCAGAGATGAAGCAACCAACCTTAGAAGGAACGATGGGCAAACATTCTTGGGGCAGCCTCAGAGGTGATTTGTGTTACCGGGGGTGACCTGGCTTCCCTACACACCGGATCATTTGGGGATTTACCCTGGTCAGTTATTCAAAGCCCACTAAACCTGCTTGAAGAGCCTCTTCTCTAGACAATGAGCAGACAGGGAGGAGGGTGGGTTTGTGTAGTGTCTGTCTCTCTTCTCTGTTTTGCCAGAAGTCTGTAGAGCCACAGGCTGTTGTCCCCTCAGTAAGATGGTTTCTGCTGCAGTCTGGCACCTTTTATGAACGGCATAACATGGCTAGTATGAGTCACAGATCTTACATTTCTAGCAAATGTGGCTGTCTGCTCACTTGGAGTGCTGTCTTTTTAAAAGAGTGACACAATTATCTAGCTATTACAATTATTATTGGTTGTACTTAGGATGTTGGGATTTTAAAGAGAGGTTATATTTGTGATTTATTTATTTTTACTCTCTCTATGTATATATATTATATATATATGTATGTGTGTGTGTGTTTGTGTGTGAATATATATATATATATATATAGAACCGCCCACCTTTTCTTCAGAAAATGTATTTATATTAACATTTTTAAGTGTTTTATGATGACACAATATGACACTGTAACCCATTAATTTGTAAACACTGTTAATGTCTTTGTTCTCACTCTGAAATTACTTTTTACACAGTGTTTAACAACAGTTGTTGCAGCTGCCGTGTTGTGGTGATAAATGGCACACAAAGTATGCAAAGTCTCAGACTGTATTAGATTCTGGCTGGTGTAAGCAAACCTCAGTTTTAGTGTCTGGCATAGCTTTCTGAGAACTGTGCTCTGTCGGTACTCATCTCTTCCTGCTGGGATCACTGCCTGGTGCACACCACCGTGAGCCAGCCCTGCCACCATAATGCCCGCTGACATAGACCCAACACACAGCCATGCCACCGAAATGGCCATTGCCACAGACCCAGCAAAAAGCTACAGTAGCATACTGCCAACTTAACACTCAACACAACCCTTTCTGGAGCAGGTGTCTGGCAATGCGAGCAGGTCTAAATGAGGGAAGGTAGACAGATGAAAGGAAAATGGAGACAGGGAATGAAAGAGAAATGTGATTAATGATGATTTACTGGTGAGTAGGGATGCATGATATCATTTGTTAGAGAAACTTTTTGGTACTCACTGCTATTGTTTGTTATTGTTGTAATGTACAGTGGGATGTATGATTTAAGGACAGCATGACTGTTTCACAAAAAAACTTCATACAAATATAAATAATAATTGAAAAATGAAAAAATAAAAGTATAAATAAAAAATATGTAAATAATAAAATGTATGATTATGACCACTTTAACGGTAAAAAGTTTTTCTGCATGTGCGCTTGCGCAGTTTTCTACTTGCACAACAGGAACTTCACGCGGATGCAAATTAATTGTCGTTAGTCTCTGAATTTGTCCAGTCTAGAGACATTTTGTTGTGCTGCCAGTGTTTCAATATACAGAGTATATAGCGTGTACGCTCAATATTGTTGTGGTTTTTTCTTACTGGAGCATTTTAATGAGTATATGAGTATATATCAAAATCAGTGCATCCCTTCTTATGAGAGAGATCCCAATACAGTAAATACTGTGCATTAATATGACAACACAGCCCTGTGGGTAGCGGTGGAGGTGATGATGTTTGCGGGAGAAACCGTGTAGCTGTATTCAGCTAGGTGAGAGAGATATTGTAACGCTGCCGGAAGGTGCCGTGTTGATTAGGTTGTTTTTCCATGAGTTTACTGGATGAATTGCAGGCAGGAGAGCTTCTAGTCTTTGTTACGTGTGGGAGGCATGCTAGGCGGGGAACATCAGTTGAAAATTGGCAGGCGGCGTCTGGCTGTAACCTGTCATATGAGCTCTAAGTTGGTCTTTTGTGAGAAAATAGCAGTTGCCAGCATGCAGAGGTAGTGATTTAGCTGGCCGATAAGCTCTCTGTAATGGCAGGGTAGAATAATTCTCATTGAAGTAGGTGGGTGATTCCAGCCTCCTGCTCCAATCCTGCTGGGACGGCTTTCACGCCTGTCGCAGAGAGGTGAGAAGCGTTCTCTTTGAAACAGACCCCTTTGATATATTTACACAAACGCGTTTTTCTCACTGTAATTGTGTGTTTGAACTTGGAAGGGAAACTTGGACTCATCTTAAAGCAGTTTCTTGGAAGTACTCCAGTTAGGATTCAGCAATGCATTAAGGGTCCTTGAATTTTATTCTAAAATGGTTATTAATGCATGCATTAAATGACTTATGTCACACTAATGCAAATGAAAACTGTAATTTACTCAATTACTTCGAAACCTGCTTTAAACCTGCTTGACTTTGTCTTTCTTAGACCACAAACAATTTCAGTGTTGAAACAAAACAGTTTCCAAACAATAAAAGTGAATAGCAACCAAACAAAATCACCATAAAGCATAAAAAATGACATTACATTACAGTCAATATTTCCCTCCAACTTAACTCCCATATCTCATTTGTTTTAAATATTCTACTAAACCAGTGTTTCTCAACTGGTGAGGCACGACCCAAAAGTGGGTCGCAAGGCCTTGTTTGAGTGGGTTTCTAAATATTTTTCTGATGTGATACTTTTATTTTGAAAGACGTGCGTGAAAGCTGTTGACGACTCTGTCAGACGCAGTTTAAGTAAAATGTGCCTGAGAAAACTGTATTGCCTGATTCAGTATCTTCTGTCAAATGAGATGTTGCCAGTCTGTGTGTTAGTGTCATTATTCCAACATTGTTTTCGTTACTAACTTGTTACTGAATAAACTCTTTCACCACCTTTACAGTACTGTTAGACTTTATAGTGTGTTTGTAGTGTGTGCGCTCTTCAATTGCGTGTGCAAATTGTGTGTGTGTGTGTTAACCATTTTTTAAAAATATATTAGTGTGGTTCAAATTTCAAAAAATTTGGGTCGCGGCTTAATGACCACGGGAAATTTTGGGTCCCATGGCCAAACCAGTTGAGAAGCACTGCACTAAACAACTCCTTTTTTGTTTTTGTGTCACATAATAAATAAATTCATACAGGTTTGGAATGACATGAGGGCAAATCAATTATTTTTAGTTGAACTATCCCTAAAGTGCAATCTGTGGTAAATAAGACTGAGGAGTGTGTGTTGTAGTGTTCTTCATGTTCATGAGCTTGTGTGCCCGTTTACATTCCCCCAGCAATAAAGGCGCTGGAGACAGCTGAGCAGTCTTCATAGTCATTACTGGCTGATCGATTTAGAGAGGAAAGAGCCAAGACAGACGTCTGTCTCTCTGCACCAGACTCAGAGAGAGAGAGAGAGAGAGAGACAGAGAGAGAGACATTCTGGACTCTTGACACCACCCTCTCTGTTCAAATAGCCGTAGCAGGGTTTTTTTTACTCATCTACTGTCTGTGAAGTAGATTTAGAGAAGAAAGAGGGGTATTGTTCCATGTATGAACTCGTCTTAGGGGAAAGAGAATATTTTATAAGGTCCCTTGTAGAATCTGTTTGATGGCAAAGGAAGACTAGAGGTGCAGCACCACTGAAACAGTTCCTGGCTTTTGTTCTTGTTCTCTCGGCGTGTGATTCAGTTTTTTAGAGAATATTTTTTTTCTACTTGTTCTCTATGTGCAGCTCTGAGTCATTCTATGAAACAGGCACCTTTTTCGTGTTGGAATGGGGATTTTTTTTTTTTAAATACATTGTATGATTTTAAATATTCTTTCAGACAAAGAGCGTCTTCAAGTGATGATAATTGCATTGTACCATCTCAAGTTAAAATATTATTTTGAGATATTCTGAACTTGTGAGTTGTGACATTGGGAATGTGATGAGGTGGAACATTTCAAATGAAAAAACTTCTCCCTGCATATCCTCCTTATAATATTTACAAAAATATACAAAATAATCACATGAAATATGTTTTAATACAATACATTTGTAATTCATTTTTTAACAAATATGCTTACATTTATAAAACACTTTATTGCAGTTGTTTGTGTTTAGTGCACTTGTTGTGGACACAAATGGTACTCTTGTCATGGAATGACTCAGCTAGTCGTGAATATCTATCTAAATAGTGTCAGCTGGAAAGTACGAGGACCGTTTGTATGAAGAGCACTTAAATGCAGTGTGTTTCAGCCGTATGCGGCATGTAGAATCGGTTAGACTAGAATCTGGCTACGTGCCAGCTGCTGCCATCCCGAAACCGACTCCATCACCATGGTGAGAGGCTTGTTTTGTTAGCCCTCTCAGGAGTAAAGTGCTGCCAGGACACATCACAGGCATGATTCACCAACCTCAGCACTGATTCTCATCTCCCATTTCTCGCTCTTTCTCTCCCCGCCTTCATCATCCTACCTTCACGCGAGTGGAAGACAGGTCTTCTGTAGTAGGATCACTGCTTAATGTGCACTGCAGATGAAAAGCATATGATCCTATGAGAAGCACACTGACAAGCTATTATAGAGGATCCCAAGCATGCTTGTACCTGTACTGTGATTGTAGTGTCCTCTAGTGGTAAAGACATGAACTGATTAAGACACTTTTGGCAGCATTATAACCATTGCTTATACTGGGGGTTAGACATTTGAACAATCCCCCTAACCTTAAAAATATGGAAATTTGAACATTAACGATACTTTAAATTGTGCTACTCGTTAAGTACAGATGTGCATGTGATAAGGCTGATCACTTAGAAAAGTATTATGATTTACACTAAAACTGGTGTAAAATTCCATAGACTTGGATTAATGAGCTTGTTCGACTTGGATCACCAAGAACACTCAAGCTACTTCAAACCAGTCAGAACTATTCAGAGGCCAAGTACCGAACTTTGCTGCAGTGTGTACGTGGCCAGAAACTACATAGCAACACCATGGCATCCTATCTAGCATCATGGCGATGAGTTTTGCTCCTGCTAAATAGCAATCTGAAGATCAAATAAGGAAGATTGCTGTTAAGTTAAAAGGTGATTTGTCTCTCTGCCAAAGATCTTTCCTGATCTCTCTTTCTCTTTGTTTGTCTCTTTTTCTCCAGCACTCCTGTCGTCCTGGTGCGAGGAGCTGGGACGGCTGCTTTTGTTACGACATCAGAAGAATCGTCAGAGTGAACCACAGGGCAAAGTACCCTTGCAGCCGCCCATGAACTCTATGAAGCCCTCGCTCTCACATGGGTCAGTACCCAGACAAAACTCTGCTCTACAGATAACCCGATGCTCACTGATGCTGTTATAAGCACTGTTAAAAACTCTCAGTAGTCTCACCCCTTCTGCTTTCCCAGAATTTCCTCTTGAAATGAAGTCCTAGTGCACACATCCAGCAAATAATTATTTGTTTTTATGTGGCATGTGATCTTGAAGACTAGGCTTTTCCAAGAAGCCATTGACCAAGCTTTCAATAACAGCCATGTAAACATGATGACATCACCACAAAGCTGTGCTGTTGAAATTTGTTATCATAACATTCCAAACAACGACAGATAAAACATGATAACGTAACTTTACTCTCTAGGTACGTCAGCTAGAGTTTGATCGATTGCCAGAGAAAACGTTACCGTGCTGGAGAGGGTGTGAGGCTGAGGAAATTTACTAGCTAAGTGATGTTTTATAGAACATTTTGTGCTCTAGGGCTGGTGATTGGCCTCTCTCGCAAACATTACAGCTTCATTTTCATGGAAAAACAAATGTTCTGTAGTCAGGGGGAGCGTTTTCTCTATCAGGCTGTGTCGGAGTCAACTCTTTCTCAATGCATCTTTGATGCCACTGATCTCACATTACTGTTTGAATACTGTTTTGTAGTGATGGGTCCTTTCCATATGACAGCGTTCCCTGGCAACAAAACACTAACCAGGCCCCGGGCTCGCTGTCAGTGGTTACAACGGTGTGGGGAGTTACCAATACCTCACAAAGTCAGGTGAGTCACACTCACACATATAGTCTCACTGTATGAAAACAGTAACATTGATAGCGATAACATTGATCTTTTAACCAATGTTGCTTTTGATCTAGGTATTGGGTAACCCCATGGCCAATACCAACAATCCCATGAACCCTGGAGGCAATGCACTAGGGTCGGGTATGTCAGCCAACAACCCAGGGATCAACTCACCTCAGTTCCCTGGCCAACAACAACAGTTTTCAGCCAAAGCGGGATCCAACCAGGCCTACATGCAGCAAAGCATGTATGGTCGTCCAGGGCACCCGGGAGGAGGCGGCTTTGGTGCAAGGTAATGTTTCAAGACGTTTCAAGCATTAGAGAGTTCCAGACAGGATGATGGGAAGCTGTTTGACAGAGTTGCTTTGCATCACTCTGGGAGATTCAATAAGCTATAGAAGTCTCCCATTAGTGATACTTGACACACGTTTTTTAAGCCAACACTCAGTTCAAGGATGTTTTTCTCGAAAAGAGATGATATCACCTTCTTGCTGTGCCAAGTGCAAATCCAGGAAAGATATATGTGGCGTTCCAACAGTTTTATTCCAATAAATTGACATTTCTGTCTCTGTCAGCTGTGATTATAGACGCTTATGTGATGTGTATTCCTTCTACTCAGTTACCCGGGCGGGCCGAATGCGGCTGGTGGTATAGGCATGTCCCCTCATACACGACCACCTTCTGATTTCACCCAACCTGCTGCTGCCGCCGCCGCTGCTGCCGTCGCTGCCGCTGCCGCCACAGCAACAGCCACTGCCACAGCAACCGTAGCTGCCCTGCAAGAGACCAACAAAGACATGAACCAGTACAACCAGGTTGGTCTCTCTCTGGTTTTGGCTCCTTACCCTACCCTGGATTTTTAACGATTCCACTTACTCATCTGAAATTCCGCTGGCCTTCTCCACAGGTCTGCTCCTCTTTTCAGATGGGGCCAACGCAAGGGTACAACAGCCAGTTCATGAACCAGCCAGGGCCCCGCGGCCCCCCGTCCATGGCAGGAGGCATGAACCCAGCTGGTATGGGAGGTGGCATGAATAGCTCCAACATGAGCGGCCCACCTATGGGAATGAACCAGCCCAGAGGCCCAGGGATGGTACCCTTCGGTGGTCACGGGCAAAGGATGCCCCAACAGGGTTACCCTGGACCCAGACCTCAGTCTATGCCCATGCAGGGCACTAAGAGGCCCTATCCAGGAGAGGCAAGACATTATTACTTTCAGCAGACATACTGTATTTACTATTTCTGCTGGTGAACTAATTTTTTTTTCTTTCACAGCCTAATTATGGAGGCCAGCAGTTTGGACCCAATGGCCAGTTTCCCAACCAGCAAGGGCAGTACCCTAACCCAAACGCTTCTAGACCTCTTGCGTCACCCAATTACCCTGGGCAGAGGATGCCAGGACAACAGAGCTCTGGCCAGTACCCCCCAACAGGGGTAGCCATGGGCCAATACTATAAGGTGAATTCATATTGTTTGGATTTTACAGTCTTAGTAGACACAATTTTCTTGAGGAAATTGTTTAATTCAGCTGATTTTTTTGAAAAAGCCACATTCAATTCAAATTTGTGGTGAAAGAAAGTAGCGACAGACCTTTCTTCCATATTGTGATGTACATCTGAGTGTAATGGATTATTGAAAAAGAAAGAATGTAGTGTGGGAAATTGGTTCTGTGCATCCAGTTGTTGATTCGATTTTCAGATGTGGGCATTGCACTAAAAAATGATTATGAGTTTGCATTCGATTGTAAGAAAGGGCAGAGTTTAACTGGAGTAAATGATTGAAGAAGTCCAGCATATGTCTTCAGAGAGGAGTCTGTCGTTTTGGTTAAAACTTACGAGGTCAATAATTTTTTTTATTTTTTTTACAAATTTTCACAATAATATCTATAACATGCATTTACAAAATAGATAAGGGTGAATTTTTTTTATTTCATCCTGACTTTCAGAGTTTTTATCGAAGATATACTTTAAAAATGTTGTCTAGGATTAAATGTTAATATCTTTGATTAGATTTTGTCTGGTTTTTGAGCTGAAAATTTTCATTGAAACTGTCATGGAAAACATGAAATATGAAAACATTTTAGTACTGTTGTTTGCCTCACTGTTCATATTTATTTTTGCTAGTTAAGAGAAAAGAAATATTATATTAATAGCAGTTATCTTGCTTTCTTGCTTTTAATACTCTATGCTCTTTCCCATTTCAGCAAGAACCGTTCAATGGTCAGAACACCAATTTCTCTGCAGGTGGTTATGGGTATAATCAAGGAAATGGGGTAGGTGGTAAAACTATTGTGTGTGTTTACATACACAAATATGTGTAATCATTTTCCATTTGTACTATATAATATGTACAGATCTGCTCTATATTTAGCGATTGTATTCAGTAATCATATGTCTCTTTGGCTAAAGCCTCCTCGGCAGGTGGTGAACTATCCACACTCACCGGTTCCTGGGAACCCCACACCACCCATGACTCCAGGAAGTAGTATCCCTCCATACTTGTCGCCTAATCAGGATGTCAAGCCCCCGTTTCCTCCAGACATGAAGCCAAGCTTGACGTCTCTTCCTCCGCCTCCAAGTGAGTCTCGCAAAGAAACCACACACACAACCGTTATATTGCATTGATCTCCGCTCTGTCTGTATTACAAGCTCGGTCACAGTCTATCAGAATAAACCCCTGAGAACCCTTTGATCCGCCACCTGCAGCTGAGTAGAGAAAAAAGTCCCATTGCACATTTGTCTGAGATTCATGCATTTTTCACATCCACTCAGAGCTCATTCATAATAAATATGCTTTGGTGGGAAAGGGTGAAACTAGGTGAAGAGAAAGCCAAACTTGAAAGCATTGATACTCTAGTCTACATGGGAAGACTATGAATCCATCTAATCTCAATATTTGTTCCCATAGCCAACCCCAACGAGGAACTTCGCCTAACGTTCCCCGTGAGGGACGGAGTGGTCCTGGAGCCCTTCAGATTAGAGCACAACCTGGCCGTCAGTAACCATGTCTTCCATCTGCGCCCCTCCGTCCACCAGACGCTCATGTGGAGGTACGTGATGTGTGCATGTTACTGCCATAAACCGTGCAGGCTCTTATATTTCTGTCTCCCTCATTACACTCTCAGGTTGTTCCAAACCCATATGATTTTTCTTTCTGCATGTAACACAAAAGTAGTTTAACAGACTTAAATGTTGGTCTTTTACTCAAAGCTATCATATAACTTCAGAACATCCAATGCTGATTAAAAGTTTGGGGTTGGAAAGATTTTTTTTGTTTGTTTTTGAAAAGTCTCATGCTTACCAAGGCTGCATTTATTTGATCACAAATACAGTAAAAACTTAAAATATCATTACAATTGAAATATATTTTGAAATGTTTTTATTCATGTGATGCAAAGCTGAATTTTCAGCAGTCATTACTTCTGCTCCTTCAGAAATAATTCAAATATGCTGATGTGATGCTCGAGAAACATTTCTTATCAATGTTGCAAGCTCTTGTGCTGCTTAACTATGATATTAAACTATGATTTTTTATATATATATAGATATAATATAGCATTTGAGTCATGGTCGACCGGTGAAGTTCTTTTTTGGGTGTTTTTTTTTGTCATGTTTTGGAGTTTGACAGCTTCTGGTCACCATTCACTTTCATTAAATGGAATATAGTAGCGTTGGAACGTCGTGAGGACATTTTGGGAGAACTTTTCCATTAACAGTAGAACCTTCTCTGCATGTCCTTCAGATCTGATCTGGAGCTGCAGTTTAAGTGCTATCATCACGAGGACCGACAAATGAACACCAATTGGCCCGCATCCGTCCAAGTCAGCGTCAATGCCACCCCCCTCACTATTGAGAGGGGCGACAATAAGACATCCCACAAACCCCTGCACCTAAAGCATGTGTGTCAACCAGGAAGAAACACCATACAGATTACGGTCACAGCCTGCTGTTGTGTGAGTATTCCTCCGCTGCCCTTCAGTAATGTATAGTCTGTCATTTAACGGCCATGTCAGAGCTGTTATACAGCATGTGATATGAAATCAGATAACACTGATTTGAAGCAGCTTCTGTTCTCTGCGTTCCCACTACATTTGCTGGTATCAGTGTTATGCTTCCCTGTCTGTAAGCTGAACGGTTCAGATAGTGTATCATGTGAAGGATATTGTGAGGTGAAGATGCTTGCTATCAGGTTGTTACATGTTCGGGGTCTTGTTGCAGTCGCACTTGTTCGTGCTGCAGCTGGTCCACAGGCCGTCGGTGAGATCGGTCCTGCAGGGCCTCCTGAAGAA
This sequence comes from Abramis brama, assembly GCF_963993115.1. Lineage (NCBI taxonomy): Eukaryota > Metazoa > Chordata > Actinopteri > Cypriniformes > Leuciscidae > Abramis > Abramis brama. The sequence goes on from NC_139981.1 coordinate 16,755,117, forward strand.
GAGGCTCCTTCCTGCCGAACACTGCATTACCAAAAGTAAGTAGATGCTTCATTCTTTGGAATCCGCTGATGTCTGTCACTCTGTATTATCATCTTCATCAATCCCTAATCTTTGCAATGTCTCTTGTCTGTTTTCCTGCAGTTAAAAGAAACTTCAGTAGTGTAGCAGCGTCCTCTGGGAATGCCACACTAAATGGAGAGGATGGAGTAGAGCAGACAGCCATCAAAGTGTCCCTCAAGTGTCCAATCACATTCCGACGGATCCAGCTCCCTGCTAGGGGACATGACTGTAAACATGTGCAGGTAGTGTTTCTCTTCATGTTCTTAATCATGTCCTAAGTCTTCTTTTTTTGTCTTGTTTTTTCAATAAAACAACATCAGGAAATTTAAAGATACATTTCCTGTATTCAAATGATATAAGACTCCAAAAAATTTCTGTCAGCCAAACTCCTTTGACATTAAAGATTTACATTTTAGCCATGTACAATGTAAAGTTTCAGGAGTGACAACCACATTTAAATGCAGGAGTAAGTCCCCTAAATTATCGTTCCGTGTGTGTACGGAACATGACTCACTCCCAAAACTGCAATGATTGACAACATAGCAACGTTCTGGCATCTCGCGTGTTTGGTATCTGCTATTCAGACAAAATAGTGTTTTGTTTATGATTGGAAAGGCTGCTTCACAGAGCGTGCTCTTGAAGTGTTGCCATTACATCTTAAGCGTTTTTGGGCTTTGAGTTTAAGTTTGGCTCATAAAGCGATCAAGTTTACGGAGTTATTAAAGTGAGCAGGTGCAGGTCGTGATATTTTGGTATTATTTTCAGCATAAAGCATTTGGATGTATTTAGGTTTATTGCTTGCTTGTTCATATTCGCTGTTTTTATAGCAAGATCTGGTAACACTTTTATTTATTTTAATTTTTTGTCGAATACCATCCATATTGAAATTAAATTAGATTTGTCAGAGGACCGCTGAGTTTGCTGAAAAACAGTAGATAACTTTTACTAAGGTTGTGTGAGAAAAACACAGACATGGCAGATTCGGACAGGATTAAAATCATAAAGTAAACCTGTGAAACACAAATTTCTCCAACATCCACCATGAAAAAGTCCCATCCGAATAGGGCTAATGTAACAAATTTGCATAACGCCAGCCTATGGTCTTCATTGGTTGCCCGCGAACGACGTCTACTTTGACCCGTCCTCAAACGCTGTTGTTGTAGCCGAGGCCTGGAAGAGTTTGGTTGTCATGTCGAGAATGTCGAGAGCTGTTTTCTGCAAATCCACTTTGCATGCACATAAAAACGATGAAGTCTCACACTGGAATTGATACTGAAATTAATGATATTAAAATGTATTTTGACCTTGGATGCATGCAGACCTATTGTATGAGACCTAGACTGAGAATTAGAAACCTTTAAAATAGCATAATAGGGGCACTTTAAGTTCATGTTTTTTACGTTCAATAATTTAACACATTCTCTGATGTCAGTTAATGGTCACATGACATGCAGTTAAACAAATAAAATATTTATTTTTTTAGTAATATTTTGATTTGTTTTCATTTACAATATATATGTTTGTTTTTGTTTTTTATTATGTATATTTTATTATTATTATAACTCACAAACCCCCTGTAGTTCCCTCATATTAAATGAAATTTATAATTGCAAGTATTACAATTGCGTAGGTAAAATAAAATTATTTAAAAGGAATATTTTTAATATATATTAATATCTTATGTTGTTTTGCTTCTCAGGTACATTTTTCTTGTTTTAAGGATGTTTAGGCATTTTTACTACAAACTGATAAAAATACTGACAATAATTTGTACAAATTCTTTCCCACATTATCAATACAAAACTAGTGGAAATTGTGTGAAATCAAATGAAATACCCACAATCCCAAGCCACTACGATTCAGGCCCTGAATAAAATTCTTGAATAAAATATATGTATAACTGTTTTTTGCATTGATTGAATTTACATTTGAGGTAATTTTCTGTTGCAGTGCTTTGACTTAGAGTCCTATCTGCAGCTGAACTGTGAGAGAGGAACGTGGAGATGTCCTGTATGCAAGTACGTGGCAAATCACTACAATAATTGTTTTAGGTAGCCAAATAAATGTGATACGCTGTTCTTCTTGGCTGCATTTTTTATATGTTTCTCTCTGTCCCCAGTAAAACAGCATTATTGGAAGGGCTAGAAGTGGATCAGTACATGTGGGGAATTCTCAATGCGATTCAAAAGTAAGTTTATTAGTCACACATTGGCACAATTTTTCAGAGAAGTCCTGCACTTGAGATATGATTGTTAAATTATAAACATCCTGTTATTTACAGTCATGAATGTTGTTCCATTCTTGCAGCTCGGAGTTTGAAGAGGTCACCATCGACCCTACGTGTAGTTGGAGGCCGGTGGCCATTAAGTCAGACATTCATATAAAGGAGGACCCAGATGGGCCTCTGGCCAAGCGTTTTAAAACCATGAGTCCCAGTCAAATGATCATGCCTAATGTGATGGATATGATCGCCCAGCTGGGTCCCGGCCCTTCACCCTACACCCCCCTACACCCTCAGCATGGAGGAAACAATGGCGAATATGGGGGGCAAGGTAGAGGTCAGCATCCGATCAGACTCTCAGCTCTTTCCACTCTGTCCATCTCATAAACTAGTCCTTAGTGTTTTACAAGCTTCATTGTTTAGGTACGCTTCATTTTTTTCCTTCAGTCGTAACAGTCAGAAGAACTTACGCCTGCGAACTTTTAACAGGCTGATTTGCCGTCCAAGCTGTCTAAATCTCTCTAACTCTTTGTGCTTCTGAGGTCATCGCTCCTTATTGCTGTTTCTCTGTTTTGTGCATCAGGCAATAGTTACCAGGGCCATGGAAACTTTGACTTCTCACACAGTAACTCTGGTGGCGGAGCTCCCATGAATGACTTCATGCATGGACCCCAGCTCTCACATCCACCAGACGTGCCCAGCAGCCTCATGGCCCCTGACAAGCCTCTCGCCCACGGCATGCCCGACTCGGTAAATCACTTCAAGCAACAAGCACTGATGTTTGAGACATGGTTTTTAAACCTGGGGACAAAAGTTAAAGACTCCTGCACAGTCTCTTTTAAAGTTTGACATTAGTCACACATCCAACAATACTAGAGTAAAAATTACAATTTAAAAAATAAGTGGCTGATGCCTTAATTAAAAGGAGTAGAAGGATCAGGAATGGGCATCTATTTATTTTGAAGAATGTTTGTAACCAAACAGATGTGGGGCACCATTGACTTCCATAATATATTTTTTTTTTTCAATGCTATGAAAGTCAATGTTGCTCCACAACTGTTTGGTTACCCATGTTCTTCAAAATATCTTCTTTTGTGTTCAGCAGAACAAAAAAAAATTATACAGGTTTGGAACAACTTGAGGGTGAGTAAATGATGACAGAATTTTTATTTTGGAGTGAACTGTCCCTTTAACATGAGGCAAGTCCCACATTCGTAACATAAATGGTGCAAACCTTCTCTAGCTTAAAACATACAAAACTGTGCATGACACTAATTTTGGGATTAATCACAACAGTCTTGTTACACTGTGAGCAATGTTCTTGTGATTAATAAATCTGCAGGTCTCGAAGAAAAAAAGCCCCCCAAAATACCTAAATTAACCATTTCCTCTTAGTATTAAACTATATATATAATTTGGTTTTGCACAGTCAAACACAGTATTTCAAAGCCGCAAACAGCACATGCATACTAGAAAGTTTCATCGGGTGTCTGTCTACGCTATTTCTCCCCCAGACTTATGAGTGATAAAATGTCTTTAAATAGTTTAACTTTTACCAAGCATCTGAAAATGTCATTTTGCAAATCATCTGAGTTTAATTGAAGGTGTATGTGCTCTGGAATCATCTGCATGGCACTTGTCTTGCTCTCGATCTGTCTATGGCCGCCACTCAAGCTCCCTCAGTCTCATCGCTCCTCTTTCCTCCCTCTGCAGATGCCCCATCCTGTGAGCGCTGATCAATCCCATGCTTCCATGCAGCCAGGCATGCATGCGTCCCCCCACCCCAACAGCCAATCAGCTCAGCCATTGCATCACAGCGGCCCCCCATCCTCCCAGCCCCCACGCCAGCCCCCGCCCCCACAGCAGCCAGGCCAAAACAGTCACCCACATGCCGACATGACCTTCAACCCTGCCTCTGATGGGCAGCCAGGTGGCCAGGGACCTGCAGACATGCCCGAGCCTTCTCTGGATGTGAGTATACACACCAATGGTTGTTTATTTTACGCTTCTTTCATTTCTGCTGCTAACATTACTCGCACAATCATGTTATCATCACGCTTTTCTTATGGTCCAAAGCTCTGAGCGTTTCCAATAAGATCTGATTGAAGGAATATTCAGATTCAGATTATAAGTTAAAGGTAGCGTAGGCAATTTTCGGAGAGGCTAGCAATAGCGAGCTAGCTTTGAAAGCATAAGATCCCACCCTCCCTTCATAGCATCTCCAAAGCCACGCCTCCTCCAAAACAAATAAACACGTACAGCAGAGAGCAAACAAAAGCGTCACGAGAGATGGCGTTAAACTACCTCGTGTCTCAAAGCACATAATGTTACAATAATAATAATAAACATAAACAACTTAAAGAGCACTGGCCTGTTCCACCTGACTGCTGCAGATTCATTTCGGCGTTGACAGTGCTGTCATTGAAACGCATAAATTCGAGTGACGAACTGCTTCGAGTATAACGTCACAGGTTTCCATCTCTTCCAAATGACAGTAGTTATGGCGTGAACGCAGCATAAGCACTTTATTTTGGTTCTAGTTAAACTTTAAAAGGTGGCTGCTGTTTCGGTTGTGGTGCTCGGTGACTGACGTCTGTCTAACTCTGCATAGCATTAAACGCGCTGACGCCGTGTGATGTCTGCGTGAGCAGGGTGCTGAATGCAATGATTGGACAAACATTTGATGGTCCTATGCCTTCCACAGACAATATATATACATTTAGACAACTTTGCGATTGCTATCAGAATGTGAAGAGACTTTCAACCAGCATAACAAAAAATGTTTCTGGAACAAATCACCGACCCTGCCTTTAAGCTCAAACTACAGCATTTTGATGTTGATAACCGCAAAAATAAATCTGGGTTACAGTGAAACACCAATAGATTAATGTTAAAAAATGTTAACCTTTTTCTGTGCAGTTATACATCTAATTTCCAACTTTTTTTGTTTTGACAACTTAATGCCATAAACGGTTTAAACAGCTTTACAGCTCAAATAATACACAACTTTTAACAGATATAATTTGTCTTAAAATTATCTACTTCTACTTGTAAATCCTCACCTATTCACTTTCATTCTAAATGCCTCACTTTGACCTTGGTTTTAACTTTTTTCAAGGGATGAGTTGTTGTTTTTTTATACCAACCACCAATGCTGTCGATTGAGCTTAACTTGTATTGAACCCAGTATATTCCCATTAAGGTTCTTTCTACAAGATTGTAACGTAAATGTGTCTGTCTGTCTCCCTTCGCAGCTCCTGCCAGAACTGGCAAACCCAGACGAGCTGCTGTCATACCTAGACCCTCCGGACCTCCCAAGCAGCAGCAATGACGATCTGCTTTCCCTCTTTGAGAACAACTGACTTCTTTCAGTCGGCCTTTTGGAGAGGGCCTAATTTGTTTGGCTGTCAGGAATCGAGAGGCACCTGAAGACTGACTCTGTACTTTACAAACAGGAAACAGCCATCCTTTTGCCTCTTCCTCGTGTAAATATCTCACTCTTTTACAAGCAACCTTTTCCACACATATAAGGCAGCCATGTTGGTTGGCACTAAAGTGATATCTTTCAATACTAATGGAAATACATGTGCAGCTATAATCAGTTCATATGAATACGTCACACAGAACTATGTGTGTGCTCACTAGGAAAGTATTGTAGCATTTTTAATTCAGATTTTTTTCCTTTTGTGAAAAGAAGACCTGAATAGAAAAATATATATATGAATATATATATATATTTCTTCCTGTACCGGCCTCTGTGTGTCCGCAATCTCTTGAAGGTTTGTTCTTCCAAGCTATACCACCACGGCTTCCCAAATCCTCATCAGCTGGATGTCCACACTGTTTTTTTTTTTTTTTTTTGTCCATCTCCCTTGAAAAAGCACAAGAGAATGCGTCAAACTGCACCTGGAAGCCTGTAAAGGAGACAACAAAAGGGAATAAAGCTTATCTCGCAATCACCAGAATGATCTAACCCTCCCATCCCAGACTAACGATGGGAGTTTTGCAAAAGTCCTCCAAACACTCCCCAAACTCTCACGCCACAGGACACGAGAATGTGTCCTGTTCTGGTACACCGCGCAGCTTTGCACCTCATTTTGTAACGCGATTCATATGTCCAGCACCTTCAGACATATGCATCACGTTCTAAACAAATGCTTGAGGGCATCACGGCATGCATTCTTTTCCTGCTCGAGACAGAATAGCAAACATTTCAGCACTGTACCATATCATTGTGCATCTTCCGACAGACTGTTCCTCCTCCCGCAATGTCCTGTGGATTTTCCACTCTAGCGGTCACAGTGCAAGAAGAAAGCAATTCACATTTCAAAGGGTAGTCAGTCTTGTGTCATCTGTCTTCTCTGTGAGTTCTCTTCATGCATGAGGCTTGGTCGTCGTAGGCCCTTGATGTTTGTACACCTTTTCTGACAAACCTCATACAATGTTGAAACATTCACTGTTGCCAATCGCCCCTTATTTTAGTGATTTTTTTTTTTTCTGTTCTGTTTTTATTTAGCCTTTTATTCATGAACTGTCATGTTAAAGTTTTATTTTATAATGCACAATATATTGTTCATATAATGTGTTTCTGTTGTACAAAAATATGTACATTTATCACAAGATGTCCATGGAATACCAAAGTTATGCACCCTGATTTGAAAAGGTGGCCCAAACCTATTTTTGACAAGCCCATTTTCAAATTTTTACCCATAGAATTTGATCTAATGTGTAATTTGTCCCACTTTTATCATTTTGTTTACATGTAAAATCATAGTTATTATACAACGAACAATGAAGAAAGTGTTTTTAGAATATGTTCTATATTTATAGATTTTACTTTTTAAATTCAATTATATAATTAAGCTATACATTATCTCGATACCCATAAATGCATTAGCCAGTGCATACAATTATTACAGCAACTGTACATTTCAGTAAAACTTTTGTAACAGCAGCTCAGTGAAGGCTAACAATGTCCATGTATACAAGATGGATTTTTTTAAATGAATTTTTTTGTTTGTTTGTTTTTAAATTAAAACGGCCCACTCAAATAATTGTCAGTATTTATGATATTTGTAATAATGACATTTCCATGATACTGATGTTACTCAAAGACTGTTGAAGAAGGCTGGCATCTGAATACTGTTTGGGATGTGTTTTGTTGTTGAAACATCACCATTTGAAACATGTTTCCATTTTAAGTTATTTTTTTATGAATTGCAATATTAGTTTTTAGATTTTTTTTTTTGTTTGTTTCTGTTCTTCTTGGTGTAGAATTATGTAAAAAAGAAAAAAAAGAAGAAAAAAAAAAGAAGCTGTTTGTCGTTGACAATTGAAATACTTAGAACTCCAACAGGAAAAGTGGGTTCAAGTTCTATAGCGTTTGTCTGTAGTTCACTTGTATATCCTTTTTCAAAGATGCACTGCCACATATTCGTTCCCACTTTGTAGACACAAATAGGCATAAACTGAACTTTAAGACTCCTAAAGTTGTCGGCTCTGAGCTGTCACATGCTATCGATGTACAGTCGTTGGAGAGACAATGGGCGCTGAGGCACGAACAGAAGGGGTTGAACGAATTAGACTGTGTTCACTACTTGGCCACAGGTGAGGGATCAGAGAGAGTCGAAGGAAAAAAAAGGGGGAAGGGGCACATTAGGGATGCATGTACATATGTAAATGATAAATAGAGACACGTTAACAGAAATGTATTCATTTTCCCCAGGGGAATGTGCATTGTGTATTTAGAATTTGTAAAGCTTGCATCCTCCCATCAGAATCTAAATTGGGTAAAATGAATCTGTGTTTGTTAGCGTCTGTGGAACCTCTAAGCATTTGTTCACTTTTTGTAAAATATTCATCCCACATGACTGAGGAATTTGGGGAGGGGATAAAAAGAGACACATTTGTTTTACATTTGTGTAATATTTAGCTTATGTGTATTGCTCCATTTCTTGTGTACTTAATAAGGTGCTAGAGAAGATAATGAAGAAAGTCCTGGGGAAATCATTTGGACAACAGGGAACATGGGTCCAGGAGCGGTTCCAAAAGATTGTAACCAAAATCCAGAGTTTGTAAAATTTTGATATCATGATCAGGAAAATTCCAAACAAAAATGAGGTACAATCTAAAGTGATTGGCACCAAATGTTGCAGTTGTCTTTGCTTGTACATTCTGTTGTACAATCATTTCATATTCTAAACTGGTCAGAGGAAAAAAAAACAACAAAAAACTAATTGTGATTTTTAGTCTTGCAAAACTGTATGTAGTTAGATGCTGTGACATCCTAATATTTATCTAATAAATATGTATTCAGATGAAACAACCTTGCGGCGTTTCTGAGGTTTCATTTGGTGTGCATTCATAGCTGTGAAAACCACAGGCTTTACAATTACTGCAAGAAAACAACCACAAAGAACAAAGCAAGCAGAGTTTGTAACCACAGGGAGGCAAATGTTTCCTATGGATTAAAAGGCTTGTTCAGATCCAGTCTTTTAAAGCAGGTTCACCAGAAAAGTTCTGTTCAGACAGTTATGCAGATTACACTCCCCAGTAGATAGCTACAGGGGAGTTATTCTTTGAATCATTCACTAAATCAATTCGTTATAATAATAATAAAAAAATATACCCGTATCATGGTAGTTGAACAAACTCAGGGTTACAGGATTAGTTTCAAGTTGCAAAACCAAACCAATCCAATCAGGCTTTGTTGGTACCATCAACTTTCTCTGTCAACTCAGGCTTTGATCCTGAGATCCTTTATAGCTTTATCTATTGATTCTAAAGCTTATTTATATTACCTTCATATATTTATTAAAACAGAGTGTTTATATAATAATTGATAAAATAAAATTATACATGTGTAATGGATTAAAATGAAAAATGCTGTCATTACTCACCCTCCTGTCGTTCATCATCGGAACACGTAAGATCTTTCTGATGAAATCTGAGAGCTTTCTGTCCCTCCATTGACAGCTACGCAACTGACACATTAACACTTCAAAAAGTATGAATTGAGCGGTTTAGTCCATATTTCAGAAGAGACTCAATCGCTTTATGATGAACAGATTTAATTTAGGCTTTTATTCAAATATAAATATTGATCAGTGAACATACAGTAGAAGCTCAACCAAACTGCTTGCCAAGAACAAACCTCTTGTGGAGCTGCATAACACAAGACCTCATTGGTTCTCGCATGTCAAGAAAGCATGCTTGAGCTTCTGTTTACCACAACTGATGTGTGAGTTGATGAATGTTTATATGTGAATAAAAGCCTAAATTCAATCTGTTCATCTTATAAAGCGATCGATCGTGTCTCTTCAGAAAACTTGGACTAAGCCGCTCAATTCATTCAATTCACTTAAGGCAAGGCAGGTATTTAACAGGAGAGTTTAGAGAGCTTGGAAATCAGCGAGAACGATTCGTTCACTGAAAAGATTCATTCAAAAACAATGATTCATTAACGAGCAGTGCAATCTCAAAGTCGAATCATGCATTAAGCACTAAGTAAACTAAAAAGTTAAGTGTACATAGGCTACAAAGAACACTGTGCCAACAATAATGATTAAATATAGGCCTATGGCTTTTCTCGTAATCACAACGTCTGTGATTAGACTAGCGCGGAGAAAAGTAACATAACAATGTGAACAGTTTACATCTGAATATTGATGACCCCAAAGAGCTTAAAAAGTAGGCTAATCGAATCAAAATGATATACTTCTGTCGACTCGTCAGACCACATGGTGTCGCTGTTGATTTTAACTTGACAATATAAAGGCTCTCTTTGCTTTGACCATAGAGGAACATGTTACTGTCACATGACTGTGGCTAAACCTGAACGCTGATTATTGCATCTATTCGTTGATGGGTTTACAACACCAGAGCAAGAATGTTACAACTGAAAAATCGTTTGAAATATTGCTCTGTCGCAATCGCTGCAAACCGACTGGTTTCAGGGCCGATGAAGAACCCTATTGTGTTTATGGACATTGCAGCTGACGGCGAGTCCATTGGAAGAATTATTATTGAGGCAAGTCATGATTTATTGAAACTGAATAGTACGTATAAAGATAGTTATTTGTCATGTAACATAAATGCGTGAAACAGACTGAGAAGTCGAAATTAATATAAAAGTTTATGGTGCAATGAAAAGAGTGAGGGAAAATGAAATGAATATGTTTTTTTCAGCATTGTTTCTGTCCGTAATATGGCACATTTTATAAATAATCGTGCACACTTTATTTTAAGATGTCCGTGTTACAGTGTAGAATTAACTACGGGTTAGGGTGTATTTTAGGGTTAGTTGCATGTAATTATGCACAATTTACAAATAGATAAACTACATGTAACGTGTAAGAGGGACACTGTAAAATAAAGTGTTACAATGATATTATTAAACATAATATCAATGATAATAATTTTTGTTGTTGTTAAATATTCTAAATGCCGGTTTTCATGTGTATTTGCAGCTATATGCTGACGCTGTACCCAAAACGGCTGGTAAGCAAACATATGGGTTTCATAAAAATAATGATTTTAACTAATTCATATAGAATGTATAGGGCCCATCAAAAAATACAAATGAAAATGTACAATGTAAACTATATACAATATATAATGTACAATAGTTGATGATTAAACAAAAGCAAAATTCCACAATGTTATATAATAGATCAGTTCTCATGGTTCTTGTCTTTCAGCAAACTTCCGGGCCCTCTGTACAGGAGAGTATGGTTTTGGATACAAGGGTTCAGATTTCCACAGAATCATCCCTGAGTTCATGTGTCAGGTAACTATTAGTGCTACTGATCATTTAGCATTGCTTTGTCTGATTTTGTTATATATCATCTTAAAATGTCATATCTCTCTATGTGTCTCTCTAATTATTGATGTTTTGTTGACAGGGTGGAGATTTCACAAATCATAATGGCACTGGTGGAAAGTCTATTTATGGAAAGAAATTTAGTGATGAGAATTTCAAGCTGAAGCACACTGGACCAGGTGATGTCACTACTGTACTGTCACAAAAATAAAGGGTTAAAGCTGATATTACAGCTTTAGACTACACATGCAATAATCAAATGTAAAATGTGTTTGCGGTAACAGGTCTGAGGTTACTGTAGTCACATTGGTAGCTGATCCCAGAATATTTAATAATGCAATGAAAACTTTATGAATGGAGGACAGTTCAATTATGTGGAGATCCAACGTCTATTCGGCTAGACATGGCATCTCGTTCCTCTGGGATCTGATTCAGCACAATTTCATCATTATGAGCCTGTCAGAATGTGCCTGCATGTGCACATCTGTTTAAAGCCACGAGGTGGTGGTAAGGATCTCTCAGTTGCAGAAACAGATTTTGTAATCTTCAAACAAATGACCTACTTTCTAAGCAGGTCAAAGCCAGCATATTGTAGTGCATTTTTGGTGCCAGGGGGATCCTACACCAGCACACCATCTTGATGGATTAATATGGGCAAATAGTGTTGGGTTGTGTAATACATGACTGGATGTAATTGTAGTAGAGAGCCGTAACTTACCCAACCCAGATGTTGTCTTTCATCCAGAACCCCCTGCTGCTTTTCAAACTCTCTTTTTCTTATTCCTTGGTTTTTATTGTGGAACTGTTGATTGTTAGATTTTCCCTCAATCTCTATATCATTAAATTATTTAAAGTGACAAATTTGCTTATATAAAGCATGCAGTAGGTGGTCTGATTCTCTCTTTCTCTTGTAGGTGTTCTGTCTATGGCAAACTCTGGGCCCAACACAAATGGATCCCAGTTTTTCATCTGCACTGCGAAAACAGAATGGTATGCTGGTGGAGGGGTGATTTAATTATTTCCCATCCCAAGTGTTTTAATTTTTTTTGGGGATTGATGTTCCTGACGTTCTCTTTTAGGCTCGATGGCAAGCATGTTGTGTTCGGGCAGGTCAAAGGTGGTATGGACACAGTCTCTCTTATGGAGTCCTATGGCTTACATGATGGAGGAACTGTAAAAAAGATTGTCATTACAGACTGTGGAGAACTCAAGTAACCCGGGAAACATCTGTTCATTTTAATATGATCAAACTTTTTCATGACTGAAACTGCTTAATGCATGTGTTTTGAAAAGAAATGATATATTTTTTTTTCTACATTTATGTTACCTACCTACTTATTGCCATTTTAATTTGTCAGTCTGTGGATTCATTAAGGTGTTTTATGCTTGCTAAGTAAGCAAAAGACTCAGTAAGTATGGTTATTACTTACCCCTAGACAAGAAATCTTGCTTATGGGTCAAATACCATGGGCCATGAGCAAATTTATACTGTTAAAGCCATTTTATAAAGGCTATATGGAGATTGTTTATCTTCTAAAAGCTATGCCAGAGAAACCCCATGAGGTATTTTAAGTAAATAAATGCACATGAAACTGGTTTTGACATATGGAATTTCTTCCAGGATATTTGCATCCTGTGCCCATTTTTTTTTTTTTTTTTTTTTTTTTTTTAATGACTCAAGGCTGTTTTCCAGATGAGGGCCGACTACAACTGTAGCAGTATATCTAGTTGCGTGGCATGCTTTTTAAATCTTCCCGAGAATGATCCCAAACCTTTTTTTAGACTCTATCCAGCGACAAGATTTCCTGTCCCCTTAAAGCAGGATATGACATCCTGTTTGGCTACGAAACAGTGGCTATCTCCACCTTCAACGTTAAACTTTCAGCAAGAATCTTCTGTACATGTTAATACAATAGTTGTGGAGACACTTGGGAATACGAGTTTGTCAGATGTATTCCATTATAACTGCAGCCAGCTGACATCCACATACCCTGAAATGAAAACGAGCAGTTCGTTTTAGACGGTGTGTAGGTGTAGCTTATCACAGTAATGTCTTATGAAAGTAAATTATGAACCTTTGTGGAGACCAGTGCTCCCTCCTAAATGAAACCATATGGGGTCTGAACTCGCAACTGATTTGTTTGACTTCTCCGATTGCACTGTTGCTATAGAGACATTCTCATTCCCGCTCTGTTTTAGTCTGCATTGTTGTAACAAACTTGATATAATTTGGGTCTCCACCCTCTAGTGAAGTTTAAGGGATTTGGAATGTGTAGACCAATTACTTAAAGTTGGCTTCAAGAGTAAAGCCAGCGCCATCGCCAAGTCCTAACCTTCACATACAGCACTCATGTGTTTACAATCATCACAAGTAATTAGGTTGAGTGAAAAAAATACACATCTGTGTCTTCAAACCTGTGCTGTTGCAGAGACCAGGCGAACGCTAAACTTAAAGAAACGCCCCTCGATAAATTATTGTGATGTCAGAATGACAGCTGTTCCCCCACGGCTTCAGACTTTGGTTTTCCATTACACAAGCACCATTCCCAAGGACCATATCTAAATAATTAATCAGTCCATACTGCCTTTGCCTGATTCAAAATGGACACAATTTCCCAACACCCAGAGACGGGCCAAAGAATAGGTTAAAAACAAAAACAGGCTGTATGGATGTTTGGGCAAAACTGAACAGACATGCATCACTGCTTTTTGCATTTATTACAAGAGATGAAACAGAGTCATGATTCATTTAGTCAATGTTTTAATTGAATAAACTTCTAAAAGCACAGTCTTCAGTTTTCCTAACTAACAAATAAGGCACATATCGGAATGCCGTTTCATGGACACTGAGCTACAGATTTCATCTGGTCTCACATTCTAGTACATTCCATCATCAATGCTTTCTGCAGCTCGGTCCACTCCAATATGATGACAAATATATTACAGACATTACAAACATGAGTGTTAAATCAGTACATTCAGTAAATCTATTAATGGTACTGGAAATCCTAGGAGTGAATAGAGGCATTTATTAATGACTAACAATTAGAGAGGTGTATTCTACACTTGGCAAGAATTAAACATGTATTAATATTAAATAAGAATACATTGCACAAATTATATTTCTTGAATCATTTAAAAACATGCACATGCAAACTTCAGCCCCACACTATTTTTTTTTTTTTTTTTTTCCCATGTGAAGAAAAACATTTCGACATCATTCCTGGACTTGGCAGTAACTGGAGACGGCTAACTAGAGCTCAGTTTCATACAGTATGGACCTGATTCGCTAACACATTTCGACCATGTAAAAGGTTTGTACATGCAATTCAGTGTTATGAACAATGACTCGGTTAGTCACGTCTTTTTGCCACTGTTTTGCATCTATAAAACCCTTCAGTAAAAAGGCTCTACGACTTACAGTGTGTGAGTCAGTCTCAGTTATGTTAAAAACAGCTGTCTGTGGTGATGTTAAAGCGAGTGTTATAGGTTTCCTATAAATGCAAATCAATCCATTCATGCTATATAGCAGACACAACAATTCGAAACAACGTTGAAGCACATGTATGCTCGTAACAGGTAAGGTTACTATATACCAGTAACATCTAGAATAACAAAACAAAATGGCTTGTAAGGGCATAATAATTATGTACCAACCTTTGAATAATATTCTATGTAGTCATCAATATTTTCTTCATAGAGTAGCTTCTGTTGCATATTTTATACAAAAAATAATTGAATTGTTAAAAAAGAACAAAATCCTTCCATAAATATTTCTGTAGGATATAACCAAAGATTATTGTAAAACATCAAAAAAACAAAAAAAAAAACTCCCAGATCTTTTGCATCTCAGCAATTTGCCCTTTTTCACATACAAAGTTTTAATATTGCATCATAACATTTTGAAACAGGTAACTTGATAATGATGGCAATCGAATATATACATAAAACACATACTAGTATCTTTGTAAGGGAAAACGAACAAAAAAGATCTATCAAATTGCTCCAAAATCTTCATTATCTATACTGTTTCCAAAATACACATACCTTTAATAGAAAATAACACGTTTATACTGAAAGTGAGCTATAAAAGTCAAGTATATGTATTTCAAGACAAAAACACATGCGCAAAAAAGCACTTTGTATAGTTTTAAACGCGTGGACACCATCAATACCACAAGCTCTGTCTTTCATTCAATATAACAGAAATCAACAGGGGAAGCTCATTTACACAAATCCGCAAAACTCAGGGCTTTTATCTTTTTAGTCATGTATATAGTGCAATGCAACTATTTTGCAATAGTAAAGCAAATTTAATAATTAGGCCTTGATCTAGTGGTGCATTCAGTCATCTGTTCAGGCATACAGAACTGACAATAAATTGAATTGATCCCAAAACTGCAAGGAAATAATTATGTGTAGAGTAGACTACCAGCTATGGGTGATCAGCAATGATTATTAATGATTATCCACATTAATAGTTTATTTCACTGGTTATTTTCATTACGGTGTTTATCAAAAAGCAGAGTAACTCATTCCAGCCTAAATGAAGCCTGAAGTCAACCTTGGCGTGTAAGAATGTACGCACAGTGAAGCCATTAGCAACACCGGCAAAAACACAGTAACCAAGAAATAAAGGGTCTCAGAAACAATGATGACGTACACAGAAGAAAGTAGCGACTTGCACAAACAGCCTTGCTTTTTATCTAACAGTGATCTATTGATTGACTGCCTGGCAGTTCTCCTTAAATGTATAATGCTCCTAGAATTAGCTGGTTTATATTTTCAGACATCTAATCGGCTCTTTAATTCCTCAGCATCATTCATGACATCCTCTAGCATAAATCCAGACTTTTTTCAAAACCAAACTGTGTTAAGGCACTAGACGTTCCCTTCAGAGAAGATTCATATCGATCTGAGTTTATTCTAATAAATGAAACATGAACTAATATTCAACACAAAATATGTGGACTCCAAAGATAAGTAAACAATTATACACATTGTATTTACCATGTAAATGCGTTTAACTTCATATGTACATCTAGGATTAACAACGCAACGTCAATTCTCACAATATCCATCTGCAACTTCCCACCGGAACACGTAAAGCTACATTTATTGTTCAATAATCCTGGGTCACACTCAGATATGATTGATTAGTACATTGTGTGAGCCATAATAAGAGGTAACGGCACATAGATGAGATCTTGTACACACTTACTTCCATACAAATATTAACAAGCTCCTATCATAATTCTCTCAGTAATACGTCCAAAACGTCTTCTGACCAATCAAATGTACCCAAAATTTTGTTTCATTACATCTCAAAGAAACTCTTCAGCATTACTTACTTTGTCCTTCTTTTCCCTTTACAACTACTATATATGTCCACTCAGATTGAAAATGCTTCCCAAAAATCACAGTTTAAACAGGGTGTAATTCATCAGTTATGTTTGCAGCTAATGTATAAACATAAACATATGGGGTTACGCAAAAAAGACATTTAAAATTAAGGTTTTCATTCTGAAATACGATCAGAATGATTGTGTAAACAGCGGAATTGTTTTTTTAATGAAACATTTTAGTGCAAGGGTCAAATTCAACATTCTCAAAAATAAAGGTTCTTTTTGTGCCGATGGTTCCATGAAGAACCTTTAACATCCATGGAACCTTTCTACTGCACAAACGTTTTTTCAGATTAATCAAATGTTCTTCACGGTAAGAAAAAAAAAAGGTTCTTTTTAGAACTGTTCAATGAAAGGTTCTTCTATGGCATTGCTATGCTATTGCTAAACCCCCTTTTGGAACCTTTAATTTTAAGAGTGAAAGAATGAATAATTTGGAATTTAAAAATGAATGAGCAGTGTTCATATAAGACACATCTATTTCATCTGAGATGCGTCATCCAAACACACTCTTTATCCTGAGGCAAATATCTCAGCGAAAGAACAGGCGTGTTTTTGAATGCTTGCACATGGACTGAAAAGCTCACATTTTGACCCCTGTACCAAAACACTTTATAAGACGTTTGAAGCAGTTCTCTGGCAACAATTGACAACATACATGATCACATTTCAAAGGACCGTGATGATCGGCAAGTCGTGGCTTTGTTTCGATCATCCACACAATTCGTTCGATTTTGCGACAATGTAAAGGAACTGATGACTGCATAAGCTGCAATGGTTTTGCATAGTTGCCAAAAACTCGATTCAAATGTTCTGGGTGCCGCCAGGGCTGCTTTTAGCCAACCTGATAAAAATATCTCGCATTTGGCAATTCATAAATGTACGTGAAAGATATAAACTACCTGATGCGCTAAACCGAAGCATTAGTTCTATTCTACAGTAGTTTCTAATGGCAAGAGGTGGGGTTAAACAATACCTGTCCAGATATAAACACAGATGAAATTATCCCAGTTTAGTTAATTCAATTGCACTACGATACGATATACAAACATAAATAAATATGTGACACAAAAGCTAGGGATGGAAAATCCATTATCCCTCTGTTAATTCACAGTTAACATGATGTGCTATTGACCCAAAAACTCTGCAAAGGCACTCTGGGCCCTTGTTCGACTAACGCAAAACCTTTAGTGCTCGGCACATCCTCAAAGTTCACTTGGTAGGGAGAATGAAGGGAGTCTGTAAACACACAATCAGGGGACACAATGGTGAGGTAATCCACTGCATCCCGTACGGATAGAAATACTGTTCCAAACATATTCAATTGTCCATTATACACAATAAATGCGTCGCATGCTGCTGATACACAAAGCCGTTACTAGCGTTAGAGATATTTACATTAATATTTTGGCACTTTTCACTTTTTCTGGAGCGCTTGGTAGGAGAAGTGTTGGGAAAGGGGGGAGACGATATCGGGATCCTCCTTATTGCACACGGCGGCAGTAGTAGCCCAGGACTTTGCACTTCTCGCACAGATGCTGCGGGTGCTCCTTACTCTGGTCGGAAACATCCAGGCCATCGGGTTTCTCTAAAGGACGCTGAGAGGAGCAGAACATTTGAATCACACTTTGAACGCATGTGTATTTCTGTCCACAACATCAGTCAGGTTGAAACTGGAGATTTCTTTTAGCATTTGGCTAGACTCTTTGGAGATATGGTTTTGGAGACGAAATTATCAGGATCTCGAAGGTCCAAGTCTAAAACCACAATGGACCAACCACAGGGGTGTGTCAGAAATTTGTTTAGGACCGTTATCAAGAGCCAATTCGTCCTTGTTGTGTTTTTAATGTTTGCCAGCAGTACATGTTTTGTTATTAATACTTCATTTCATTTTTTTCCCTCAATTATTTTGCGCAGATTATTATACAAGAAGATTCCAAGTAATTTTAGATGCCTACAGGATTCCATCGCTCAGGACGACAACCAGGGAGAGAAGACTCTATAGTGAATCTTTGTCTTGGACGTGACGCAAAAGACACTGAGAACGTGTGGGAGCCAAATCTTTTTGGCTGTTGATCACAAATAATACTTCTGCAATTATTTGTTTTCCCACCCATTGCTTTTGGAAGATCGTTTTACAATTTTGTTATTCTTTCCTGTTCGTCTCAGTTGCGCTCCGTGAATTACGGAAAACCAGGTTGCGACGGGCCATTGGGAGGAGACAGTGCTGTGACCCGAGGGAGTGTTTGCTCGAGAGCCAAAGGCTTTAGTGAATGATAATGAGAGGAAATGTCTAATACCTCTGTGAATTAATAATTTGGCAACAGTGGCCTGATGCTTCTAATAAGCAGAAGGAATTCCTGCCAAAACCGAAAAAGCGCAGGAAGCTTGGGAGGACTTTATATAATACCTCTGTTCCATGTCTGCTCTCATACTGTAAAGATGTCAGCCGTGTTCCCTGTGCATGTCGTTAAGTATGAGAATGATAAAAGCAGGGATCTCCGGACGCCTGCTTCTTGAGCACATTCTGGCACAGGTCTGGCTTTTTTATACAGCAGTGTGGCATTGGCACTACTAAGATACTTTCACTTAATCATCCATCGGGAATGACTGGAGATATAAAATACTTTACGGTGTACGATCTGAAGTATTGAGCAATTTCCATACAGCACGACATGGAAGAATGATTTCCATTGTGAGAGAACAATAAAAACTGATTTTTCATATGTTTGCTTGGGTTACTGGGAAAGAGGGCCAGCTGCAAACCCTTAAAGGCATTTTGATATATATTGCAGCGAGCCGCACTTCTCACACGCTTACTGCAGGAAACATGTTAAGTGGGTGAGATTGAAAAGCTAAAGAATTTGCTTGTCAGAAGGGAATTAGCCATAATACTCTGTCCTGTGGAAGAGCTAGCCATCTCAACAGCTGGTTCCTTCGGCACAACGACCACAAATGCATTTGGATGCAAAACTACTTGTAGGGAAGGTAATTTCAATGAATGCTTCCCTACCGAGAGCTGCTAAAACATATCCATTTGCATGCTTACTTGCCTAGAACTGTGTAGTGACTCTTTAAAAGCAAGGTTAACCAGTGAGGCTGCCGAATGATGCTTTCTATTCTTGCCTTATTATGTATGCTGCTAAATAATTACCTAAAGATATACTTCATGTGGAAATATCCAAATTAATTGACAGGTCAAAAACATTATCAACTTCAACAAATCAATCTAAATGCAGCTCCTTAGATAAGTTTGTGACTTCCTGAAAAAGGACCCCTTCTTGAATTCAGGGGGTATTTGGGTTAGACAGATGCCTTGGGTTTGTGTCTCAGGTTTCAAGGGTACCTGCTGGGCCCCATCCATAAGAACTTCTTAGAAGATTGCGCTCACACAGATGACTGGCAGATTAGAAAAACTTGCATGTAGTATTTTAGTAATATAGTATCACTTATGAGCTGTTAAAAGCCTGATACTGTACCTGTTTATGAGGATAAACATTGATATGGCATTTGATGCATTCCTGTCCCATGTTGGCCCAGGAGTTCCCACTCATCCACTTCCTCTTGCATTTAGGGCACTTGTATTCACCAAAGCACCTCTTCTTGCCTTGGTATGGAGTCAGTCCTTCTCCTTTGGGTCTTGCCTGAGAGGACATTTCAGAGACAAAGTTTGATTAACGAGTGTAGCTCGATTTTAGTGTAGCTTGTAAACAATTTGAAGCTTTGAGGATTGTGGAAATTTTTTATAAATTTGTGTGACCAAAATGTATGCAAATAAGTAAAGCACTGCGCATCATCTATGATGTTATTGGAGGACTAAGAGAATATTCTTCTGTTTTTCTTAAAACAGAAATGGTAGCTGGTGATCATCGTGCATTTTTGCTGTATGGAAATAAGCAGCTCTGATAGTTTGATTAAATTAAACTAATAATTATCTAAAATAATTCTGAACTGTTTGTTGAAATTAGAAATAACAGCGAATTTGGGCATCACAACATTATAATGTGCAGTATGAAAAATTGGATATTAATGGTGAGACAACAATAATCATGCAACTTAATTATCAAATATCATATAAAATAAGGGGGGGGGGGGTACATTCAAAAATATGAAGATGAATGCTTGCATAATGTGTTTAACAAACAAAATATTCTAAACTGTATGGCGAACATTACCAATATTAGCACAAATAAAACAACAAAATATTGTGCAGAACTGCATGTTCACTTCCACTGCGTTTCCCTATACCCTCAGTCCATATTTCCACTGTCTTAACATGAAGTATTTTTTAAATAATAAAACGAGATATCCTTTAACAATTATAGTAAGCAAGAGAAATTACTAAAAATCTATAGGAGGGGCTGCTTTTCATTCTTATACAGGAGAAAATATTCTCATAAGGACTTTATTATGGGAGTAGTTTCAACAAGTGAGTCAGTGCTGACATCAATATCTAGGCCTCTACAACTGTAAAAGAAAAAGAAGTTTTTCCCTTGAGCATCACAAACATCTTTTTGGTCAAAGTTTGTCCAAACCAAGCACACTTAAAATGCTTAAACTCAAGTCGGTCAAACCCTGTCACAACTCATCCAATGCTGTGCTGCAAAAACACAGAAAAAAGCATCTAAACAAAACGTTGATACTTCCAGAGAGCTGCTGACTTGAAATATGACACCAGTTTTTTACATCTTCCTAAACTGAAGTACATGCTATGTGTGGTATGGCAGACTTCTGCTGGAGAGTTCAGACTCCAAACCACTACACAAATTTGAGAACTCTGTATATGGGGAATTCTAATGATTTTAATTATGTAAGTGAATTCAAACCTCAACAGATAATTGCGGTGTGGTCTCAATATACTTTCTGGTCATTTTTACATACTCTCTGCTTCCTTTTTTAATCAACTCTCCCAAAAGAGAACAGAAAAGTGGCTATGGTATAGTCAGTGCATTATGAGCACATATGAGTGCCTGAGATTTTTTGCTAAATTGCTGTGACACTAAACGGGATTTAGGATGTGCATCCAACCATCTGTAATCTCGCATAACAAATCAATGGCTACCGGAGTGTTTATTCCACACTGTGAAAGGGATAGGCGGACCTAAAGCTGCTTTACTGGTGATAGGATTTGGAAATTAAGTTCCAGGTCCCATATGAGTAAAACAAAGAGGTGATATCATTCATTAGCATCTGCTCCCATCCACACAGAGCCAACTGGCCAACTGACACACTGCATGCAAAAGGCTCTCCTCCCCAACCTTAAACACCATGAGTCAACCACTGTCAACAGAACTGTCGACAACAGCTGGAAACCATGACGGTTGTGGCTGTTGTTTTGGCCATACTTTCAAACTTCACAGAAAGTCTGACGCAAGGCCACCCCTATGATGGTGCCAATCCCTATGCTATCGTAAGGCTGGTGGTCTGGTATATGGGTGAGGTCCTAAATCGGAGAACAGGCAAAACAATCAGTGATATCTGATGTCAGAACCACTGGTTTCTGTCAAACATTTAGTAATTAACTCAGCATGGAGTATGATCTTGGTGTCAAGGCTTGCCCCATGGCCTGAAACTCAGGTGTGTGCCAGATGACCTGTTTTTGAGAACAGTATTAGTTCATGAATAGTGGAGTAAAGCTACATATCATATCTCTGTACATCAAAAGAGACCTATGCCTCTTGTCCATGCAAATAATATTAATTATTATTTTTATTTTTTAAATATACATTTAAAAAAAAAAATAGAGTGTATAGGGCTAGAATATAAGCCTGGGTCACGCTAAACCAAAATTATACCACCAATCAAGCAAACAGTGGATGGTTCGCCTTGAGTCGCAACTGGAAACGGCCGGACAGGCATTTGCAAGTTACAGCATCTCTATGAGACAGATTTGATCAGCAGTCTTGAAGAATTCACAACTCTGTGAAAAAGGCTCTATATATCCAGCACTGCAGAGGTCCTGGACAAGTGCCAGAAAACACACATGATATTCTGTTTACAGCAGTCGGACCTATCTTGGCTGTGTTTTTAATAGATGTTAGACCAAAAGATTTTAGAGGTACACTGGCATTGTGAAGGAAACCTGGCGAATTTGACATTTAGGCATTCTGGAGCTCATGCAAAGGGAATAAAATAAGAACAAACAAACAAATAAATGACGTATTGTTAAATATGATTGAAAGAAAAATGAAAAAAGCGGAACTTTTTTTTCTTTAAATAAATTTGTTGCTTATTTGAAACATCAGTTTTGCTCTAACCACCGGATCTGATATCCACAAACCCAAGAAGCCAAAATTTATTATCCTATTGTTTTAGCTCTGAGAATATTGCTCTCATAAAATAAGCAATTGCGCAAAATAAAAACACTCGTTATTTTCCAAATGCAACAATCTCAGAGGAAACAAGGCAATGGAGAGTACGCTCCACTTACAGCCACCACCAAGGAAATGACAAACTAATGCTGCTGACAGTAACAGCACAGTCTAAACAAATCCTGACCAAAGCCTGTGTGTTGCAGATTTATGTTTACACAGTTCTACCCAGTGCATTGCTCTAGAAGTAATTTGACCATTTTAACCCAACCCGAGCTTAATGGACACAGCAGGTTTGTGTAAATCAATCTGGCTATTTGTCCAATGAAAACAGAGCTTAAAGACAGGAAAGGGAATCGATAAGAGCAACACCGAATGAATAGCTGATGTTTGATATTTCTCTCCCATCCTGCCGTAAGTCAATGTTTACTTCAGAGGCATTATGCATTAGCCTTAAAGGGGTTTTGAAGGAAGAGCCCTCACTATCCAGCTGTTCGAGGGAGTTATTTTTTAGAGCAAAAGTGGACAAAAACACTCACTCGCAATATACACGCAACACTGCCTGTCAACATAGAGTAAAACCAAAAAACCTTACACTGTTAATCCTAGTGACCTTAAATAACTGTGGGGTCACCATATGAAGCCTAAGCAGAAAATTTGGAACATTGAAGAGAAATCGAAGTAAACTGTAAACGTTCAGGGAAGAGGGAGATCAGATCGAGCGTCTCCTCTCACCATCCCTCCAGCTGTGTTCCCAATGGAGACTGAAAGGGGGGGTTGGGGGGGGGCTTACTCTGGCTGTCCTAGCAGCAGAGCCAACCTCCCCGCAACAGGACAAATACCACAGCACGGCAGTCATCGCTCACAGCTGGAGACGTTCCTCCAATCAGGCCCTACAGGACTGAAGGGGGATGGAAATCAGAAGCAGATGAGTTCCACACTGGTATAACATGAAAAAACTTGCAAAGTCCCTTTCAGATCAGCCCTCTGTTTTCAATTAAGACTATATAGATTAACAAAAGGGTGCCAGAGGAGAAAAGTGAGACATAGCGATTCAGTGCTGAGAGTGAGATCAGACTTAAAGGAGCGGGAAATGTTATAATTCAGGGCGAGTTCAAAATATGAACAGTAGGCTACATTTGAAAATCAATCAAATGCATTTAAATGCAGTTTTTAAGCAAGTGAATAGACATAAAGCTGCTCCTCCCCATCTAACAGGAAATGTTCTCAGAACTTTGGCTAACATTATGGCAAGGTTCTTTCAAAGTTAAGAACAAACGTTCTTGCAGTAATGCATTTAAAAGTAACGTTCCTTCCCATAATGTTTGCAAAATGGATTGTTCCCTTACCATAATCAAGACAACATTTCTTTAAAACGTTTTTAAAACTGGACGTTTTGAACATTCAGAGAACATTCAGAAATAACATTTTAATGGGAATGTTAGCAAAATGTTCTTTTTTGTCAACTGGGTCTGCTTGCTCCAACAGTAATAGCACAGTATAGTGCCTGCTACAGCGCAAATCAATCGATAAAAAAACAGAATAAATCAAACAAATAACCTTCCTACAGAACATTTACATATCTCTATAAATGTTGTAATTCAACTGTCTTTTAAAAATTCAAGTATTACAACTATAAAAGTCGCCTAAACATTCTCTGAAGAATCTTCTGTATAAAATCATTGGCAAAATAGTGCCTTTAGGGTTAGTGCATGTTAGAATAATAATACAAAAATTGAAGTACTAAAATTTTCTTTGAAACAAAGTCTTGCCATATATTCAAGAAAGAACGGATGATCTACAGTGGCCACAAATTTAAGCAAACTTGTTACCACATTTTAAACTTGTTTATATGTTATTTTTCTGTGTGCAAAATGGAGGAATTTTTGGAAGGGTGACTGCAGTTTAAGAGAATTCTTGGAGGTAATCGAAAAAACCCACTTCTTTGGCCCAGGCTGCTGAAGTTTGGTTTTGCAAGGAAATGCATGTCAACTCTTGGGGCAGAAAAATCAACAGGAGACTACAAAAATCCAAACACATTTTTTAGTCTTCACAAATGCGGGACAGAAAGGTTGTGTATAATGTTTTTGGCTATTCATGAAGACCGCAAGGTCTTGTATAGCTGGCCTTCCACGAACACACAAACATTACAATTCTGCTTCCTTCTTGCAAATATCATCCAAAAATCTGTCTGATTTAAGTAAACAGGGACTCATTGAACTAAACACTAACACAGAATATTTTCCTATATTCACACAAACACATGTAAAGTGCCCCTCAAATAATAATAAAAACAGTTTAGAAATATAAATATAATATTTTTAAATAGATTTTTTATATATATATATATATATATATATATAGATTAAGGCCTGGTTGCACAGACAGGGCTTAGATTAAGCCAGGATTAGGCCTTAGTTTATTTAGAACATTTAACTAGCCTAGCTTTTACTAACACTCCTTTAACACACACATTACTGGTATGCATCTCGAGACAAAACAACGGCACTGACATATTTTAAGATATGTCAGTGCAAGTTGCTTTCAGTTAAAACAGCTCAAACATGCATTTTAGTCTGGGACTAGGCGTAAGCCTTGTCTGTGAAACTGGCCAATATTATATAAAATTAAGACAAGTAATTTGAAACTTTGTGGTTGTCAAACATTAGTGGACCATGTCTATAATTAGTTAATGTGAACTGTGGTTTTTGTACACCTGTGGTTATTCTGCTAGGCCACCTGTGTGAACTTGACCTGACTTCATACATTCACTAAAAAAATATCCACAACATCACATGGTTAACATTTTTTTTTAAATGGTTAAAGTAAAGTTAGCATCATTTTATTAAAAAATTGTATGTAGATTTTTAAATGTGACTTAAATGCCGATGCACATAAATAGGTGTCATCCCAGCGCTAAGTACATGTAAACAGACATGAACGTACCAACGCGTGTTACAGAGCTCTAAGCCATTAGCATCACAATGTATGAACGGATCAAGTGGAGCTCTGTCTGGCCTGGATGAGGAAATTCAGCCAAGGCCAAAACAGAGCCTGCAGATGGCCTTTCCCAGAGACCCACACACAAGAATGATAGTGTCGAGCTCATCAGCTGCGTCTGTGCGCGATTTCCGGAGTGCTCTGCAAACGACGGACTTGAGCAGCATTGAGCAGCATTCCAGTCAGGTGCACGCTGGTGTTATTTATTAATCCCCACTAGGGCAGCTAAATGAAGCCAGTGTTTTCTTGGGTCTCTCTGAGTCCTTTTCTTGCGGGTGCAGCTGTCTCTTTTTACACCCGAAATGCAAGAACAGCATCGCAGAGACTGACAAGTGGGAACAGGTGTGCTGTTAAATGATAAATCTGTCAGCTCACAATGCCTCAGTGTTAGGAAAAACAATCCAATCACGTAGAGTGACTGGATTTGGGGAGAAATTAGAAAGCAAGAAAAGTTGATGTTGACACTTTATAGCTTTAGTTGCTGACCTGGGGTCAGCCTTGATGTTTTTTTTGTTTTTTTTATTGATGATTAGTGTTGGAGAGTCTAGAGTAGCTGACACTGGATCTGTGTTCATAATGTGAAAAGGAAGGAAGCTGCTAACCACCAAGAGTAGTCATTAACACCTCTGTAACACTTTACAATAAGGTTCAATTTGTCACAAATAGTTCATGCATTAGATGTCATGAACAAACAATGAACAATATTTTAACCTAATTTATCAATCTTGTGTAGCATTTTTTGTGCATGATACCTAATGTAGTAACATTAAAGTAGCCATGAAATGAAAATCCACCTACTCTCCACATCTCTTTTTTGATTGCATGTTATTGATCTTACTGTGAATGATTCATCTGTGCATGTTTAATTTTTTTCATTTTTACCTCAGAATTTTTAATTAAAATATCATAATCGATCTTCCAGTGAAACAGCAGACAGTCCCTTTCTTACAATCAACTCCAATCTCCCATTTAAATCTGCCTTCATTCAATCGATGCATAGAACCAAGTCCCTGTCCTACATTTTTTTTAATAATGGTTTCACACGTATGTATGTATTATAATAAGGAAGAAAAGATCTGTAGCTACTTCCATTTCATCGCAACTTTAACAAATTGGACCTGTAAAGCATTACCATGTCACCAAAACACAACATCAGACCTAGAGCAATACTGAAATTCAAACACATTTAGCAGAACAACTAGACGCTAACACTATTCTCTGAGGTAAATACCCCTGGACCTTACATATTCCTTGAAGCAACTATTTTGAATTGTGAAACCAACACATGTCCAGTGGTCGCTAATAATCAGTTTGAAAATTCAGTGCAGGTTTTGGACCTTTCACTTATTTCTAGGTTATTACGAAGCTAAGCAATGTTTTCCAAGTATTCCAGATAGCGCTGGACTGCTTCCTGGTTTTTTGGCGTAGGCCCCTGGAGTTTGGCTGCTCCCTCTGCCAGCATCTGGAATCCATCAGTATAAACAATGGAGGCCCCGGAGCTGGAGCCTCTTGCCCGGCTCCCATGGGACTGCACTCCGCATAGCACAGGAACACCAGTCCCACCAGATACAACGTGCTCAATTGCCCCACATCGAAGAAGAGGGGAAGAAAACTCAACTTTCTACTAATCTGTGTTTAGTTTGGCCAGGATACAGAAGAGACTGATTCGCTGATAGATACCCAAACGCACACAAACCAAACTTGGCCATTCCTGAAGGGACATTCTCTTCACTGCTCTGTTTACTCTGATAATTAGCTGCAAATCTTTTGATTAAGATTCCTATTGTTCAGTTCATTGTAAATGAGTCATGCACGATTCAAACTGTTCACACAAACACGACAATTCCTCTGCCAAACGTTCAGTGATGCAATCGTAGTGCTCAGTGTCCCTTGACCTCAATTTTGTAGAACAGACACATATGGTATAGATTACACTAAACAACAGACATTTGGCCAAAGTGAACAGCAATCTAACACTTGCTCTGAAATATATGGGTTTACAGAATCCTTTCGGGCAGGGGTGTCAAACATATGGCCTACGGTCTGAATATACAGCCCGTGGAAAAGAGTAATCTAATTTTAAAAATTAAATTATGCTGAAAACATTCCCAAACATTTATTATATTTGTATGAGAGATTTATAATATTTCACATTTTACAGCGGGATGGATGAATTTGTTCATTTGTATTACAGCAACAGACCCTTTAAGTACATTCCAAAGCATAATATCGTACTTTTACACCACTAAATTCCATAAAAACATACTGTTCCTCGTTAATCCAAACTGAAGAAACCTGCACCTGAGACGCGATAACAATGTCAGATTTATCCGATTCCAGTGAACCTGCTGAATTGGATCAGAAATCACACTGAACGATTCATTTGTAAATCTGACTGATCCGACTGCAGCTGTTCTTGAATCAACAACTCACTGATTCAATGATCCGGTCAAAATGAGGCAAGATCCGGGATATCGTCAGAGCTTGAATGTGCGTGCAACTGATGGTGTGAAAAGTAAGTTACTAATGGCGAAATTTAGTTTTTTTTTTATTGAAGTTTAATGTCTGATAATGTATAATAGATTTTAGTAGTAAAATAAAAAGTAAAAAAAAAGAAATAAAAATTCTGTTAACATTCATTTTCAGGTGAATTATTACAGCTTAAGATATCTAGCAAAGAGAATAAGTGGTTTTCTTTTCTTATTGTCAATATTGTTGTTTCATTCATATTCATTATTTATGAATTGTTTATGTACAATACATGTTATCTAAAGGCCTCTGGTTTATGAAATGAACAAATTCCACATTGTGTTGTACCACTGATTAATTAATCTTGGAATTGTGAGTATGTATTGTGCAAGCACCTAAATGGGTTCAGCAAAGTTGAACATAAAAAAAATCCGCCCGCATAAACTGACACTTAGTCCAATCAGGCCCGTGACCTAAAATGAGCTTTACACCCCTGCATTAGGTACAGTCTGCTAACTTGCTTGAACATGTTGAGATTGCTGGCAGTGGGAGTTGGCATTTCATAGATTCCAGACTAATATAGCTTGACCAAACCCATCTATACTGACTAGTGTGAAAGAAACAGAGGATGCAGAGGTAGGCAACCCTCATACTTGGCCTCTAAACACTAAACTAAGTGTGAGAGAGTCTCTTTATTCTAAACTGAGCCGCAGAACATACACCTATTTATTTATCCAGATGTATTTATAAACTCCAGTAAGTTAAGTACCACTGGCATTCGGTCAGTGAAAGATGTACAGATCTAGCTTGACACAAATATTATATATGCTTATGTACAAACATTATATATAGATGAATAGGAGTTAGTTGCACAAAGACAGGCATTGCTTGGGCCCTGAATTTGTCCACTAGCAGCTGCTCCTTCCAAGCAATGACTGCTGAGATAAGCATTCTTATCTTCTACAGTGCTAAATATAAAAGCTACTGTAGCCATACACAATCACTGCATTTCAAATATTTTGCATTGGTGATTTTAAAAAAAAAGAAAAAGAGACTAGTGTTCTCTCTCTTTAAACATGAAATTGTTTATATTGGGTGACAAAAGGCGAACTGGTACAATTACAACTGCATAAATACTGTTTAGATTAATGTTTTTTTTTTTAAATTAAACTTAATTATTATTATTAAACTTTTTAATATGAAAGTAAAACCATCAGTAGATGGAGACAACTCACTGTATTAATGAGTGAGTCACAGAATCATTTAACTGATTCGTTCAAACAGCTGATTCAGTCAGTAACGAAACTGAACCGTTGCGTGTTGCTCGTAACAGATCTGCTCTGGATGTGTTTGGAACTATTTTCGTTTCCAAAATAGCAAAAATGTCTAAAATGTAAGTCAATATAAACTTCTCATTTATTCAACTTTTGTATAAAATCAATATCACATGTGCAATCGTGCTCATATTTACAAAAACAGCTCTTTTGCTCTCATACTTGAATTTTTGGGGCATTTGTATTCCTTTGGTAACATTTTTTGACATCATTTCCCATTCATTTATAGCCCACCACAACAGTGAAAAAAAAAAAAAAAAAGTTATTGATTGCATTTGATGCAGAAAGTTTTACATTCAATCACATTAATGATGTTAACAAATAAATCAGACAATGCCGCGGCAATTCATGAATATCCCTGTAGTTTTGGTCTTGTCTGGTCTTGAGATAAAATCCCGAGTCCTCTTAGTCTGAGACTGAGGCAAAACCGAGTACGAATGAGTGAATGAGTACTACAACATTACCAAGCACCATAGCAAATTGGCATATTAATATTGACAGGATTGCTTTAAATGCAGCTCAATTAAGTGAGAATTTATAGTCTTGAACTATCATTTACATATATAAATATGGTTTAAATAACCATTACAAATAAGCTGCTGTGGCCATTAAAGCTGCTTTGCTACAATGATTCATTAAGTAGGTGTTTTACCAGACATCCAGAGGTCAATGAGGATCAGTCAGCCTCTGAACGTGACACCCGCCTAAGTTAATGGACTATCCAGGGTTTCTGAAAATACTTCATGGGGCAACATCCTCAGAAAGTGTGCAACATTTCCAAATAGCTTTACAGTCATGAACAAAAAGTAATGATATTATAAACTTCTCCAAAAACTCAAAACAAAGGATTTTATAGCAAAAACAGTTCAATATCACAGCCTACACTGGAGGCTGAAAAACATAACACTCAATAAATCATTTCTTATTTATAGGCAATAAAATTGCATTCAGTCACACAAATAAATGAACTAGCTATTAACATACCACAGTGTTTGCTATGTTCATCCCTGCCCCAGTTTCAGAACAAAAACAAAGAGGATTTCCAAGAGACCTGGCCAGCCAAAATTGCACATGCATGTCATGAAGTGATATGTAACATAGCAACATGAATTACGACAATACTGGGTCAACAAGCACAATCGAATGGACACGATGCTGGAAATCTTTGCTTTCCTACAACATTACTCAGACACTTTATTCAAAGTGGAAATGTAGCATTGACAATTCTGTGTCAAACTTAAGGAGGTCTATAATACCTGGAAAAAGCTATCCATTATGAATTTCCATTCATCTTAATGGCAGATTCTTGGCTGACGCAGATAAGTAGGCAATCTGAAATCTGACTTCTTCGCTCATGAGTAATCAAGTCCTGAAAGGGAATATACTTTTTGTTCATTCTTTAAGAGCCCTAAAAAAAGAACTTCCACTGGTAAAACACTGACTATAATGAAATAATTGAGCAATAAAGCAAACACACACCTTTTAAGTGCAAGTTAAAGAAGAGAACTTTGTAAAGATAGAGTATAACAGCTAAGTATTTTTATTATTTCTGACATTTCGGCAGACTTTGTCAAGGTTCAACTTCTTACAAAATCACAATAAATAGAACCAACAATGAAAAAATTACAATTTAATACAGTATAAAATTAAATATATATATATATATATATATATATATATATATATATATATATTTAATCCGAATACACAGCCACTTCTGAAATACCATCACTGAATCAGTAAAGGAGCAGTTCTGGCATGATGCTGATCGAACTAAAGTAAATGTTAAAAAGCTATAAAGGAGGATTAAATAAGAAAGTACTATTTCAAGTTCAAATAGTCTGATGCCAAAGCTGAAGGCACAAACATATCTACAAACCAGTGTTAGGCAATCATCTCAGCACTCTATTACAACTGGTGACAGGCAAATAGCTGGCAAACCACTGATATTTTTCAAGAGGGCTTATCAAACACAAGCGTTAGCCATCATGTGGGTAAACACTCTTAAGTGGGCCTGTTCTGTAGATCAAACCCTGAATCCAAAACCCAAGGGAGCCTAATCTTGAAATAACACTGAATTTCCTATTTAAATTTAGTCAGAACAAATGTGGGCTTTAATGAAGGCCTTCTCTCTGTGTCTGCTCTACTATCAGGCAAGATGTTCGCTGTGCCTGTTAGACAGGCAGTTTTGGCATTCCTCCTCTAATTAGGAGTGTCAGTGAGGCCACTACCCTCTGTTGCTCTCAAACTAGGTTTATGTGTTAAATCAGACATGATTTAACATTCTGGGACCTTTATTGTCAACCTCTACACTGGTATATCCTCCTAATAATATAGCAATAGACAAACTAGCTAGGAATGTATCTACACTAGGTCCAGCATTCTAAAGGTAGTTGTCTCTTATGCTGACCAAGGCTGCATTTATTTGATCAAAAACACAGTTAAAACAGTAATATTGTGGAAAAAATATTACTATTTAGGGGCTGTTTACACGACACCGCTTTCAACTAAAACGTAAAAATTGTATCTGTTTTGACCATTCATTTACACGACAACGGTGTTTTGTGTGCCTGAAAACGCAAACTTTTGAAAACGGGTTTCAAATTGCACATTTTTGAAAACTGTCTCCGTGTAAACAACAATAACGCGACTCTGTAAAAACGATGACGTCATGCACATGCGTATTACATGTTAAATTTATAGTGTTTCATCGACATCTAAAGCGTTTTTAGTCGTTTTCACGGATCCATCTGAATGGGGATCGTTTCGACAATGGTGTCGTCTGTACTCAGAAAATTCAAAGGAAAAGCTTCTCCATTTTAAGCATATCGTTGTCATGTACACGTATACCCTTAAATGAACTGTTTTCTATTTTAATATTTTAAAATGTAATTTTCAGCAGCTATTACTCCAGTCTTCAGTGTCACATTATCCTTCAAAAGAACAATTTATTTGAAATATAATTTTTTGTAACAATGTAAAACATTTTACAACTTAGTGCATCCATACTGAATAAAAGTATATATTTTTTAAAATCTTTTTTAGATTAAATAATCTGGCAATACTCTCAAAACTGTTTTCACATTATATAAATATTTTAGAAGAATCATCAATATTTACAAAAATCAATTTTGCTCTTTTATCTTTTCTGCATCTATAATTCCTCTGCTGCAGTAATATTTGCATTGTTTTACCTAAGATTAATAATCAAATTAATGAACACAAGAAACAGTTTGGGTCAGAACCATATTTCTACTCTTTCCTGGAACTGGATACGATGTAAATAATCCAATTTATCTAGAAAACAATGTTGGCTGCACCTACAACAGCATAATTTCTCACATATTGCTGCTTCAAACCGACCTGCTATTGGTAATCGAGAAGAGATCAAGAGAGATGTAAAGTAAACACTGTTCTGAGAGGGCCTGCGCAGTAAGAGCTGTTTAGTCTCTTCTCAAGGATCGTGAGCTTCATTCCAGATCATTTCTTTCTAGTTTTACAGGAAAATAAATGTGTTGTTGGCTATGTGCTGATGATGATGATCTAGTGTTTTAAATGATGCGCTTCCTTATCGCAGAGGCTTGTCAGTCAAGAGTGTAATCAAATTATAATTGACATTTTATGAACCAGAGGTTATGGGAACTGCTTTTGCTGTCAAGGACTCTTTTGTTTGATGACAAGGAGTAAAAAAACAGACATCTCGCCAAACTTTGCTGTACTTTTACAAGATATTATTGTGATGAAATACTGTCCACACAGAGCGAAGGCGATTTAGCCAGAGGAAATGGTGTTGGTCACCCTGCCAAACAACTAATGAAATATCTGATAACGATTTCCCAATAAGGATAATGATTGCTATGTGTTACAGCGTCTCATTCAGTTCTGAAAACAGTGTCCTAGCAGAATACATTTCAAAAACACGCATCATTCTCAAGATGAAACCGAATGGCTGTAATACAGGTACAGTAAGCCCTCATCCCCTAAAACAAACCAGAGCATGTTTACTTATCTTAGCAAACTAATATGAATCATATCTGAAATCGCTTTGCCTGGATTACCCTTTAATACCTTTCAAAACATTATTTTAACTGTGTTATTAATAAAAACTGAATCGGGGCTAACAGGTTCAAATTGGTGTTGTACTTGAAAAGTGTATGGGTGGGGGTCTTATTTATGAATGAGCACATTGTGTTCTTCGGTTTCTCAGGAGGAGGTTTTCTCTTGGCACGATGTGTAGATAAATGTTTTCTATGTATTCGGTTTCACTGGAAAAATGCTATGGGTTCACATTAACACTCGCTGGCATTTGCAAAATATCTCTCGCAGATAATGCTGACGTTTCAATGAATCAGTTCTGATCTGGTTCGGGACCTCTCTCTGTGTCTCTCGCCATACGTAAACTCATCAACTTAATACAGCGTGTGGTCCTTGAAAACGGATGACACATGAGATGGGAATTGTGGACTGTATCTGATGGTGTCATAGCAACAGTTTTACACAAACTAAATCTGTTTCCACAGCCAATGACACAAGACCCTCAACGTATTCCCGATAGTGATCGTGTCTTAAAAATGTCCATACAATATTTCTCAAAACTTTCACATGCAAAAGATCCTTGGTATCTGCATCGGTCAAAAACCCCATTCCCAAGGATCTCAGTGCCAGCCTGGCTAACCCTAAAGACTTGTACAGCTGCAAAATGGGATTAAGTTACCGTGGCAATGAATGACATGAGCAGGTTGATTGGCTTGTGTGTAAAAAGATCGAGGTAATGTATCTAAATGTTTCCATCTTATTTCAGAGCACATGGTTGACATAGTGAAGAGGACATATTGCACCACTGTTTTTTCATTTTCTCTTCAGCTGAAAAGAATGTTTGTTTTCGAGCACTTTGGATGTGGCTGTGCACATGTGAGGCATTTTACAGTGTGGTTTGTTGCTGTATCATCATACTATCTGTTTATCTGACTAGGCTACGATAACGGCGAGGGATTTATTGTGTAGTAAATATCCATGTAAACGCATGTCATCCCTCGGCTGAGCTCCTCTCGGCCGTGTCCAGAGGAGAGGGCTGTCTGTTATGTCTCCTGCCACAGAGATAAGCTCTATCTGTTTACATTTCAGCCTGTTTCACTGTCTTCTCTCAGATAGCCTTGCCAATTTCTCTCTCTCTCTCTCTCTCTCTCTCTCTCTCTCTCTCTCACACACACATGAGCGTTAAAACTATATATACAATCTCTAGAAAGATGTACAGTGGGGTGTACAGTAAAAGTACAGTATTTGGACACTTTTACTTGCACTGCATTAAATATTATATCAAACCAAATGGCATCTGCAAACAAATGACTCAATTTTTTGCAATAAATTCTAATCGGTTGCAGTGATTTTTAGTGGATGTGTGAAGTCAAGTTCACACAGGTGTCCTTACAAAAAAATAAGTATACTTCAAGTTTATTTTATTAAGTAAACTTTATAAGTAAAGTATACTTGTGAGTGTACTATTTCAATACTAGGGACCAAATTGGCCCAATTTTTAGTTTACAAAAGGGTCACACTTTAGTTTAGGGTTGGATTCTCACTATTAACTATGACTTTTACCTCAATAAACTCCTAATTACTGCTTATTAATAGTTAGTAAGGTAGTTGTTCAGTTTAGGTATTGGGTATAGGGTGACCACCCATCCCGCTTTGCGTTGTACCGCACAGCATTTTCACCCCCTGTCCCGCACGTTGCATATTGAGAAAATGTCCCGCATTTTCATCAGTCTGTTGGTTTTTAATTATCATATTAAGAAAACGTTTATGCGTCCTTTTTAAGAAAGCATTTTCTTTATTCTTTTTGCGGTGTAGTTTTTCACATTTAACAGTGCTTTGTGAGAAGTAGGCTACAAATACAACAGCCGTTTTTTTAAATCCTATCCAATGGTTGAAAAGAAAGGAGTAAATACAGTCACTGGTAGGTTGTGACGGCTGTCAATCAAAATGTGGAACGGTGATTCGTTCCATGTGTTCACTGTCAGAAAACAAATGGATAATTCGTTAAATTAAAATTTTAATTTAACAGAATTTACCAACTTGTTGCCAGCCGTGGTTGTTTTAATTCACATCCTTTCTAAAAAATAAGTTTTTGGTTTAATATATTCTTAATATATAAGACTGTCAATTAACTAATTTCATGTTGTTTTATATTTTATACATGTTGTTTTATATTTTATTTTATTTATGTTACATTGTGATGTAATGGTGTTTTCTGGAAGGGACTAAAGAACAGTATAAAAAGTATTTTTATCAGCTGAAAGGCAGAATACAAATGCTTTTATTAAGTTAGATAGACATTATATAACAGTTTCAGGTTATGTTTTAATGTTGGTAACATGTCCCACATTGTCCCACTCAAACTTAGTAATAGTCCCACATTTGGTTTGTTTGATGGTGGTCTGGTCACCCTAATTGGGTAGGATTAAGGGATGTAGAATATAGTCATGCAGATTATAAGTACTAATAAACAGCCAATATCCTAGTAATATGCATGCTAATAAGCAACTAGTTGGGAATTGGACCCTAAAATAAGGTGTTACCTACTTTTATGTATACTTTAAGTGTAACAGTAATAAACTTTGAGTACACAACTAGTTTACAACTACGTTTTTCATTGTACTGCAACTATACTACAAGTGATCTTACAGTATAGGTATAGTTTACTATTACTTGTAGCACATTTTTTAGTTTATGAAAGTACACTTTGAAGTATACTCTCAGTAAACTACTAGTTTAGTAGTTTATACTGCAAGTTTACTTGTAAGTTTTCTTTAAGGGAACTTAAAATCATACTTTGCACTTTAAGTATACCACTATTTTTTTTTTTTTTTTTTACAATAAATATACTTTTAACTGTACTTTAAGTAGATTTGAAGTACTTTTCTAAGTACACTACCAGTGGCGTACACAAAAATTAACATACTCAGAACTAAGAACATATCTGTTTTCTATATAAATCAATATTTTCAAACAATGTAATTTTATAAGACAGTATGTAAAACTGTAAGTATTTAATAGGCTACTCAATCAAAAGTGTAAACACAACTACAAGCCAAGTACACTTAGAATAATTATACTTTTAACTATATCTCAATCAAAAGATTGAGTACAAGTATAGGCCAAATATACTTAGACTTTTGTGTCAGTATATTTCTGAGAAGTACATGAAAAGTAGACAAAGTATAGAACTTTTAAAAGAAGTATAATAATAGCACACTTGAATAAACTTATTTTTTTGTGAGGGGTCCCAGAATAGATATAGTTCATCACATTAACAAATATTCCATTTGGTGTGATATTTTGTCAGACAATGCAAATACATTTATATATGAAGTATGCAAACATTTTTAGGGGGCCACTGGAGGACCAGGAACCAGACAGATAAAGCGTTTCAGAGAAGGACTGGAGCAGAATAGAAGGAAGATCACAGGTCAGACTGTAAAAACATTCCCATACTGCCCTTCCCCCCCTCAGTCTTTCTCCCTCTCACACCCCCACTACTTCCCTGAGCCCTTCCAGCCGCCACAGTGACTCAACACAGGCCTTCCCGCTCGCTACAAGAGCCTCTTTTGTGCCGGTCCACCACAGAATGGGTTTAACTCATTCTTACAACATCAAGAAGTCATTTCCTGCATTTAAACAAAATAAAAATAAACATTCAAACATATCTGTTCTATCACATATCTGAAAATAAAAGATCAATTTCAATAGCCTCCAAGATGATGTTTGTAATGCGTCAAGAAACGGTCAGCCACTTGAATGACCAATGATTATGATATTATGACGTCACCCCCCCCCCCCCAAAACGAACAAAAAAACGAACAAAAAAAATGTGTAAATTAAATGCTGTATTAAATGTTCCCGTTGTCATGACACTAAGCATGCATCCTGTGGTCTGTTGACTCTATACAGGAATTAACATATAACAGGACACCATCTTTGCAGTGTCTTTGCACCTACAGCTGAATAAATAGATGGAAGGAAGAAAAGTCCACTCAGAATTTAGTATGCAAATAAATGCAAGAAAAAAGACCAATTCAAAAATCAACCATTACAATGACATCATAACATCATCATTATGATCATCAATGCTGACCATGTTAATGTAAGCTAATAGGAGATTTTTAAAACTTTAATCTAAATTAATAAATACAATTTATAATCCTCCAAGAAATGTGTTGTGAAGAAGAAGAAAAAGAAGAAGAAAAAAGAGGAAGAAGAAGAGGAAGAAGGAGGAGTAATATTAATACAGTGGTGGTCTTGCAAGCACTGTAATAAAAAACAACAGTTTCAAGTAAGGATTATTTGGCTCTAAAGACTTAAAACAGCTTTCGGGTACCTTGCATGAACAATTCAGTGTCAAATCAGTTCTGTCCAATGAATTGTCAGGATGAAGAATGATATCTTTCCATGTTACAGGCTTAAATTATATAAAGACAATGAAAGCAGATACTTTTTGTTTATTGCTTGTAAATGTGTATATATAATTCTGAGTTAGAAAGTAGTAGATCAAGAATCTGAATCAGATCGGATTGTGAGGTGCCTAAATATTCCCACCCCAAACACAGCTGTTTTCCCTGATCCTCCATAATAACAAACAGACTCTTCTGCTAGTAGAAGATCTGTCCAACAGGAGATTGCCTGTACTGTGATTAAAAAGGAAAAAAAGATCTGTGGTCCCCACTTGTGCTGTAGTCAGCATCCCCACTGGGTGAACAATACGAGCTGACTTCCTGACCCCTTCGTCTGGGGATCCTAAAAACAAACAATGGGACCCTTAATTAACATCGGCCATTCCCAGCACTAGGCCCTTCCTGATGGTCCCGATTCAGACCTGAACACAAAGCTTGCTGTGTTATTCCTCTGACACCATCTACTGTGCTCGTGAGCCCTGCTTCTCAGTATGAACGCTGCCAGTTAGGCCTCAGTAATATTCATTTTAAACAGAAGAGAGAGAGAGAGCCATCGACCCTTTCACATCCTGAGGTCAAAATATGAGCGATGGCATTCAGTCTGGAATCTAGTGACACTGGTGAGAGGGATGGATCAGTCAGGGCTATCTGTTTATGATACCAGATGAGCACATGGTTGTACATTATCTGTTCTCCTAAGCTGGGCAGGATGTGTTTCCATGTTAGATAAGGACAAACAAATGGTCATTTCGCTGAAGTTATTAGGTTGGTACAATGTAATCAAAGGAACTTGTAGATCGTTCATAGTCTTGTAACAACAAACAACCTCTTGGTAACAATACCAATGACCTTGTGCAGGTTTATGGTGGCATTGTCTATGGTTTAAAAGCTGGTGGCACACAAGAGTGACTTTGAACAATAATTCAGAAGGTGACTTCCTGTGACTAACCATTGGACAAATCCTAAATGCTCACATCAATTTAAAGGGATAGCTCACCCAAAATGACTTTCTTTCTTCTGCAGAACACACAAGAATATATTTTGAAGAATGCCGTTAAAACAGTTTTGGTTACCTTTGACTTCCATTGTATAGGCAAAAAAATACTGAGGTGTTTCTCAGACTATATTATTTTATGTTCCACAGAATAAATAAAAAATTATTTACAGGTTTGGAATGACATCAGGGTGAGTACATTTTGTATTCATTTTTGGGTGAACTATGCCTTTAAGAAATCAGGCTGGTCTCAAAGAGAAAAAGCCCAGAGAACCAAACACAACTAAAAACAGTGGAAAATCTCCAAATCATAACCAAAAGCCCACAAATCAAAGTTTATCATGTCCTTTTTTACCAGTAGATTGTATAACATTAGCATTGACATCCTCTGCTTATATTTGTTTTCTTTCATTAACTTTTGGTCTCACAAGACCAGACATGACCACAACCTCTCACTGAGAAATTATTGAAGGATTTACATTTATGAAGGATTCTGGACAAATTAAAATTAATGAAAAGATAATTACGATGGATTTATTAAATAATTACACTCAAAACTCAAAACAAGGCTGAACGTCTTAGTCTCTTCATCCAAGCAATATACCCCGTCTGCACAAAGTAGGAATCGCTGTGATTGTTTTGAGGGTGTTTTTAAGACTGTCGCCATTGTGCCCTTTAATTTGTCCTCATCAATCTCTCCAACAAAAGCCTGTTTAAAAACAAACAAAAACAGAACAACTCTGAAGCAGAACAGCAGTCACATTTGTGGCTTTCTCATTTCTAAATATGACAACAGATCACAACTCTCACTTGAAGAGATGTTATCATTATCCGCCTCTGATTGTTGACATAGAAGTCTCATGCAAAGGGACATCTACAGGGCAGAAAGAGGGAGGCGCTTTTAATGTCATATCAGCAAAAGTCAGAGGAAGAGTGTTATTCTCTGTGTACAGAACACAAAGCAGCTGGCAGGAAACCCGCTTTTCATATTCTTTTAACTTTGATTTCCGTTTTGAGGAAGTGTGCTAAGTGTGCTCTCCCTGGTGCTGGCCTTCATCAGCTGACTGTTTCCAATTCCTGACAAGGACTTCTCTAATGGTACCGGCAGTGAAACTTGCTTTATTAAGATATATATAAATATATATATAAAAGAGGCACTCTGTTCCACACCCAATCACAGCCTATTGCACTTCTTATAAGTGCACTTACATTTATAACTATAATTTATAAACATACCCTACTGTCCAAAAGTTTGGGGGCAGTAAGATTTTTTAGAAGTCTCTTATACTCAGCAAAGATGCATTTATTACATCAACAATACATAAAATAAAAACAATAATATTGCAATATTACTATTTTCTATTAATATATTTTAAAATCTGATTTAAAATTTAAAATCCCTGTGATGGCAAAGCTGAATTTTCAGCATCATTACTCTAGCCGTCAGTGTCACATGATCCTTCAAAAATCATTCTAATATGCTGATTTGATGCTCAAGAATTTTTTTAATGATTATTTTTGGTGCTTAATTGTGGAAACCGTGATACAAAAAGAAAGTCCAAAAGAATAGCATTTATTTGAAATAGAAATATTTTGCAACATTATAAATGCCTTTACCGTCCTTGCTGAAAAATACTGTTACTTTAAAATAAACTTTTTATGACCCCACATTTTTGAACAGTAAAGTAATTAAATTGACCTACTTTAAAAGTAATTATATTAATAGTCAGTATCAAATCAGATGAATCATTGCAGTTCAAAATGGCTTTTTTTACTATTGTAAATAATTATGTTGTGCATAAAAACACATGTTTTGGACCATGCATGCGAGCGCTAACTATGCATTGCAACATCAGACTGGTTGTTTCCCAGGACAGCAGATTGACAGGCTGTGAGAAACACTGAGCAGCTGGTCTGGACAAACATGGATGCAAACAGAGTTATGAAGCAACATCACACTCAAATTCATTTACTTAGTGCAGTTTGTGTACAATAACATACATTTCTGTAGAACAACTTTGGAGCTGGGTTTATTTATAATAAATGCCAGTAAACTCAGTTAATGTCAACTATACTTTCTTTTTTCAGCAGAAATATATGATCCCTGTCTGATGCAAACACAGAATCTAAATAACACATGTAGAAAATTCACACGCTATTGGGACAAACTGTTTTTCAACAGTGCAGTAAAGAGATTGTTTTTATGAAAGGCACTAAATTCCAAATAAAACTCTTACAAGTCGAAAGTTAATGGTTTCAATAAATATAAATACTTATTACTGACAGTCAGTTTCAGTTGGATTTCAAAACTGAAAAGACTTAAAAAGAATGACTATAAAGACATTTTTTAAGCAGTTTCACATCATAATACAACATTTCCAGCAATGTTTGACGGCATGTTTTTGTTCAGAAGGGAACTGACTCTTAATTCTCTCTTGATTTAAACAACTGCCTGAAATTTATCCTGAAAACAGATAAAGTTAATATATAGTGTACAACAAAATGCACACTTTGAGTCAGCAGAGGCCATATATCTGACCAAGAGTCCTGTGATTTATGCCACGTCAATGAATATATGTGGCTTTTGAAACAATCATTAAAGATTTTCTAGCACTCTCAGGGCAACAGAACTGTCAAATGACCAAGTACGCACTATATATTACAAAGCATTTTAACTATACATATTCACACCTCATTACTTGGGCCTGATAGTTTCTGATTGAAAATGAACTTGCTTATGTACGTGGTTATTTGTTTCTATCAAGAAGCAGGAAATGCATTGTCATTTTGACTCCCTATTAGAAGCATGTTTATGTAATTATCTCAGCAAGAGACTGAGGAGAAGGTGACTGTCTCCTAAGAGCTCAGTGATTGCCTCTTACATCAGAGTGTTTTCCTTTCACAGGCGGGAGCAGTTGTAATGGAAGTTTGTCTCAAACAAAGGTTTCTTGTCAAACGAAATTACACAACCCCAGTCTAATGTTTACAATTTCACTATCTTACATAATGATAACAGCAACAACAAATCATAAAAGCTTTATCGCTCTGACCAACGGCAGACAAACTGCTCTGTGAAATAAACATGCAAGTTCAAAAAGGTGTTCGCTTTGGTAGTAATGAAAGTTGTCAAACTGTGAAGTGCTAAGGTGGATTTCACTCATGCTGATGATAATGGGGCCCCATTTGTTCAAAATAGCCTCTAAAGTGTTGAATCTGCCACCTTTAATCAATGGACTTAAGTGACACCCGAAACATCCTGGAGGAACTAAACCATGCAAAATAAGGACAACATATGCGTTATGTTGAAAACAAAAAAGACGTGAATGAAAGTTGCATCACAAACAGCAAATTTCCTGATTCGTTTAAAAAAATTACTGGAACCATATAGTAAAAAATAACTATACTGTAACTAACTATACTGACCTCCAGTATTAAAATAAAATTAAATATGTAAAAAGCGATCAGTTGACTTAACTTAAAAAAGCAAGGAAACCCGTTGCCTTAAAATTATTAAGTAAATAAACTTCATATGTAACTGAAAAAATTAAGTTATGTGGAATTGTCAAGTTCACATAACAAAAAAATTTCGATTACGCATGAAGTTTATTTACTTAATAATTTAACTCACTTTTTTTTAAGTAACTGATCACTTTTTACACTGAAACTGGCTTCAAACTGTAAAAAGCTGCTCAAAAACAGAACATCAGGACACTGGAGGAAGACGAAACAGGCTATATATATACACACACATTCCAGTGCCATGATTACGATTTGAACAAGAGATGTATTATGTCAAAAGAATAATGAGAGTGCTGTATGAAACCAATGGCATTC
The DNA here is from genome assembly GCF_963993115.1 of Abramis brama. Lineage (NCBI taxonomy): Eukaryota > Metazoa > Chordata > Actinopteri > Cypriniformes > Leuciscidae > Abramis > Abramis brama. The sequence continues at coordinate 16,798,016 of NC_139981.1, forward strand.
ATGTGTTTTTGATTAACATAAAAGAATCTACAATTTTCCCATCAAAGGATATGAAGACATCAGACCCTAGCTGAGTATAATCTACTGTATCTGGCTCCTCGCTGAAATTCTTACAAATATACTATGCAGTGTAAATATTGTCAACAAAATTACTGACAAAAATTTTCATTAACAAACTGTGCTTTTTATTTTCTAAAAGATAATGAAGACAAGATGAAAAGTGCACATCCTGAACAACTTAAATCTTACGTCTTTTGCAGCGTCCCGCGCATGACACGCTGTTCTAAAAACGCAACGCTCAAATTAAAATTAGTTCAACTTTTAAAAAATGCATCTCGAGACGTTGCATTTTTTCCCCATTCCACTGCCCGTGTCTCGCGTTTTTCAAAGCAAAAATGCGTTCTGTGTGAAAGAGCCCCACTATTTTTTAATTGTTTCAAATAATCGACTACAGTAATAGTAAATAATGATTGCCCTGATACGGCTGCGTAAGCTGAAGCTGATCAGTGAATGAACACCGGTAAAGTGTTCGCACCCTATACTAATGAGATTAATCACATACATACACAACATAAACTAAATATATTACATCAAATGTATTACATCAAAACATATTACAACAAACGCACAAGTCAACGTGAACTAGACTACACGCTAGTCAGAATGTGTTAGTCACGTTGTGATTACACCCTTTCCACAACAAGGCACTTAAAATGGACGATGAACAACTAAAACAAAGAATTCACAATATTAGAGCACTTTTTGTTATTTAGCAGCTCAGGTTAAGCTTTTTTTGTTAAATGTGTGATACGTTTAAGTCAGTATTTCAAATGTTTTTTTAACATATGCTTTAATTTAGCATTTTTCAGCAACTAAAATGTTATTTTCATCGACTAAAGATGTTAATTTTGTGTAAAACTGGCTGAAAATAAATATTGATTACATTTGGAATATACTTATTGAAAAAAACTATAATAGTTGGTTCTGTATGATTATAAAATGTTTTCTAGCATGGATTGAGTAAACAAAACAAAACATCCAGCATCTCGTGTGTTGCACACTAACACAACACATCAAGCAGGGAAAATGTAAGTAGAAGACAGAAACATGATTGTTACCCTGTAGTAATTTCTCATACAACAAAAGGCATTCTTTTCTGCACCCTGTACCATGTTTCGGCGATTTCCTAACAAGACTCACATTGATCGTTTCAGGGTGGGAGTCAGAATACTTACTGTGAATGACATCCACTGTCACTATGAGACTGTGACACAAAAAAGGGCATTGGCAATAGGGATGCATTACAGAGGACATGACTCACGAGCTGAGCTTACATGCAGGGACTCTTACGGTTTTGCAAGCCGCATTCCAGCGCACACATTTTCCATGAGGAAATCCCACTGCACCTCTGTATGCAGGGCAGATTGACCCTCATCGACTGAAACAATCATATTCGACTGGCATAGCATAAACAAGAGTTGGGCCACGGCTTTTTGAGGTCACATGAATTCTGGGTAACAAATGACGGAGCAAAAACGTTCCCAATTAGTCGAACTTGTTTACATAACTCTCACTAGCTGGCCCTGGGCAGAGCAGAGTTGGTCAAACAGCCGCCTGCTCAATGGTGTTCTTTTCTAACTAGTGCTCCCTGTAGAGCTCTGCTAAGGCCAGAACCACTTCCCTTAGGTGACACATGTGAGTCTGAACCGCACACACCAGAAGACATAACCAACACGCTTCCTGCCCCCACGTTCTGCTCCAACCGAGCCATGACATTCCCTAATTCCTATCTGGCCGGGATGGCTGTGTTTTGATACTCTGGCCCTGCTCTGACTGGGGAGCTTGGCCCACTATATCTCATCTGCTGGGAAACAAACGGAGACCTAGACAGTGCACTGGGAGAACGCACGAGAATGTGATTCTCAGCGCTGGCTTTAGATCACAGGTCCCGCTGTGCCCTGTGAAGTCAAATCCTCAGTGTTTGTGTTGGCAGGGAGTATGTAGTCCTCTGGACAGGACAAACCCTTAGTGGGGACCAGCTTACCCTGGAATTCATTTCCTTTGAGAAAAGATCAAATTCACCATGTTCATCATTTTTCAACTGTCCTTTCTGGCGTGAATCGAGGGAGAATCATTGCCTCTGGATGGGTAAATACGTGGATGCGCCGTATGACAAATGGAAAGTAAATCACAGAAAGTGAGACTCCAGGGGGAGGTAAAATGCATTAGTGTTGACTTGAGTAGGTGTGGACACTATCGTGGGACTGGACTTTTCTAGTGTTTCCACTGACATTCACACAAGCAGCTGAAATTTAAAACACGACAGTTCTGAAGGTGATTTACAGACCCGTCTCAGGCTAGTTTTATAGCCTGCTGTGATTTGTTCTAATAAAACTTAACATTTGTTCTTTTAGTATTTGTTTTCCTAAGCTGTTTAGCTTAACCATTGTGTACAATTCTTTAGAACAGGGATTTTTAAGCTTTAAAAGCGGGGTTGTAGAAAAATTATTTCATAATTTTTATTATGTATTTTAGGGCTGTCAAAGTTAAGTGTAACCCTGCTCTGGAACACCACGCAATATAAATTGAATTGAATTAAAAATATCTATTTGCAGGTTTAAACATCTAGCATTACTCTAATAGTGTATAGAAAACATATCCACATAATAACTGTCAAAATTGTCAAGATAATATTTTAATAATTTGCTTCAGCTTCAATTATTTCATTTTGCAAACATCATGTTGGTAATCAACATCTTCTTTTTTTACACACAGTATAAATAAGTCTGTTATACATGAAAAGATTTGTATTTCATGTATAAAGGGCATTATATGTGCACAGTTTGTATATTTTAGGGAGCGGAATCCTCATATTTTGGGGTCCTTAGCATTAGATGTTTGAAATAGTTAACTTATTGGCAATAACAATTATATCACAGTCAACATAACATGACCATGACTGCTATGTTTTTGTAAATGAATCCACGATTACATCATAACACTGACACAACTACGGTTCAATCTGTTATAAACCTAATTGCACATGAGCAACATTTTCCATCACCAGTCAGGGACAGCAAACACCCTTATAAAAACAAACATCAGTGTATTTCAGTGCACAGTGTCAGAGGAAAAGTCTGTAAATTACCTGAGCCGAGCTCAAAGAAGTGGAGATATTTTATCATGATAGGACTTTTAGCAGTCTGCAGGGAACTCTCATCATCTTTCATAAAGGGAGGTTTTGCCACTTTAATCCCACATCTGGTCTGCATTACCATTCCATGCAGCTCTGACTTGAGTCTGGGGCTCAGGGCCTGAACAAGAACCTCACCCTGTCTCTGTGTCCAAAGACTATAAAACACTAATGGCTTGAAATTAAAGATGACACTGTCTCCTTTACAAACACTTGCATTTTATCTTTGTTTCTGGAACGTTTGCAAGTTTAACTATTTTTTATTCATGAAATCAGTGTTGGAATGAAGAAAAGGAAAGATAAGACAAGGAAAAAAACTCCAGTTCTCTGATATGCCTTCAAACAGTGCTCTACATTTAAAACTACTCATTTGTGTTTAAAAAGTGAAACTAAAATAGGAGCATGGATTTTTTTTTCCCCTTGTCCTGAGGGTAAACATCGCTCTGAGAATGCTCTTGCAATAGTCGAAACAGGACAATTAAAGGTCAGGGAGTGGTTTCTCATGATTTCCCATAGATTTCCTAGTAAAACTGTGGATTTAAGCACATTTAAATCATAAACTTTTCCCCTGTTTATCTTGAGGGCAAAACATTCTCACTCCGGCATCTCCAAATTTTGCAGTATTTCTTGTCTCACTGAGTCCATTCATACCACATTAACTTGAACACAAATATGTTGCCTTGTAAACATATTCTCATGAATCTATACATAACCACTGCTTTATGAAGTTTTAAGTTACATTTCCAAGAACAACAACGGCTAATATCAGCTGCAAAAAGGGGCTAAGAAAAGTATCTGAAAATGATTGCACGCATCATTTCTTGCAGAACACATTTTATGTGTGATATCCCTGATTATCATTTTTTGTTATTATCGACTGATGTCACTGTTGGATGCGAGAAAGAAAATCAGATGATTTCCATATTTGAAAAAAGCATTTCTCAGTGGCCTCGTGTTACCTCTCAACGCTCAGCACACTAGCTCTCTGAATTAACTAGATACGCATGACTAAAAAGACAGAGAGATGCCTGTTTGACAAGTAGGCCAATGAGGCAACATGTGTCTCTGGCTGCTTACCTGAGGGCAGTCTTTGATATAGTGTCCCTTGTTGAAGCAGAGATGGCACAGGTAGTTTGGTGGAGGTCTCTTGCTGGGCTTGCGTGGCTCAGAGGACAGGGAGAGGTCGGAGAAGTGGTCCGTTAGAGAGTTCAGCCCATCCACTATGTTGTTAAGAGAGCCGTACGGGGACACGCTTTTGTATAAACCATTATTCAGGGCCTGCAGAACATAACAGGACATCCACAATCCAAAAATTAGTTATCCCAATATGAACACAGAAGCAAAAAAAGAAAGAAACAATATACTTCACCCAAAAATGTAAATTCGGTCATTAATTACTCACCCTCATATCGTTCCAAACCCGTACATCTTCGGAACACAAATGAAATCTGAGAGCTTTCTGTCCCTTATCAGCAACACAACTACCACTTTCAAGCCCCAGAAAGGTAGTAAAGACATCATTAAAGTAATCCATGTGACTCGAGTACTTTGTTTGTGCAAAAAAAACAAACAATTTATTAGGCTATTAATTTATTATTTAAAAAACATTAATCTCCAATGTGCATTCACGCAACAACGTCAGCTCTCATGTCAACACAACACGAATGTGTCGTGGTGCTGTCGTGAATGCACGTTTAAAATAATATTTTGTGAATAATGTAAATTATGTTTTTTTTGCTCAAACAAAGCACTCGTGTCGCTTAATAAAATTGAGGTTAAACCACTGGAGTCACATGGATTACTTTAATGATGTCTTTACTACCTTTCTGGGGCTTGAAAGTGGTAGTTGCGTATACCGTCAATGGAGGGAAAGAAAGCTCTCTGATTTCATTAAAAATATTAATTTGTGTTCAGAAGATGAACAAAGGCCTTTCGGGTATGGAACGATATGAGGATGAGTCATTTTTGGGTGAACTAACCCTTTAATAATATGCTGCTCTCAATTAAATCCATCCTATAGGCTAAAGCAAAAATTAAAATATGATTTTATAATCAAAAACAATGTCCTCAGTGATGTGGAACTCTATTAGGCATATTAACTAATTAATGAGATTCCTAATTCAGAATCAGTTCCTAAATTGAGGCGGCATAATCCACTAAAGTCAGTGATAAGTACATCAGTCTAAGATTTGCAAATCAGATTGCTATATAACCACTGAGAGATAGTCAAACACACGCTACTGAAACAAATGTTTGGATGGGAAGATGTTGCTTGAGTGATGTCTTCCTCTGGTTACGGTTTGGAAGGTTATGTTATTGTTGAAGTCTCATGTTGGACAGTCCTGAAACTTTACGTGGCAAGTCCAGATAACTGTCATCTATTTCTCAGCAAGCCAGGACAATAAACAATTTTTGCATATATCTCTCAGACTAGTCTCTTTTCATCAGGTAGAGCAGCTCTGGATACAACAAATATGCCTTATTAGATTTTTTTATTTATATAGCTGTACATGTGGCAATAATTTTCCATTGTGGCCGGTCAAATCCACTGCATATAAATTTTTTGTGAGAAATCCATGAGAAACATGCAGGCCAATTCCTCCTAAATTTTAAACTTTATTCTGAGCGTGTCTTGCAAAAGGCTAGGAGTTACAAGAAATTGGAAATATTTAGACGTGTTTATGTTCAAAATAAATTGGGCAATAAAAAGCTGTGTCATGACAAATAAGCATCCAGCTGCACTGTTATTTTGTCTGAGTTATGACCAACAGACAGTAAACATCAACAAGAAATTCTGAAAATGCAAATGAAATGTATGGAGTTCTCTGTAAACATTAAACTAAACTGCACAGCCATGTTTTAAATGTCAACAACCAATTTTAAACGTCATGGAAACACAATAATTACGATGGTCAGCAGTTACGTCTGAATGCATTCATAGAATTATTATCGACTTTTATACAATAATGAAACCGCAGTACTGATTGTAGCTGTCAGAAAGGAATTTGGCTATGTCTCTCCTGAAGGATATGGCCCTCACTCACACACATTTACACCAGTGGAGGACATCTTTCCTCAACCCTTCACACAGCTGGAGAGACAGTCAGGGGGTTACTACTAGCCTGTACTACTGCCATTCACACACACACTCACACTCACACACATACACACACACACACACACACGCACACACACACACACACACACACACACACACACACACAATACCAGTTAACACTTTCTCAGAATAGTTATGCAAATAAAAATAATGCAAAAATCTAGTTCCAACCTTCTTCCTTAGTTTAAAATATTTTAATAGACAGATTGATTTTCGGCCTCACATGGAAAAAAATAACTGATAATATTGAAATTTGTGTAATAAGGGGATTTTGAAAGCATTCTATGCCCTCCACAAGTGAGAAAAAGAAAAGAGAGAAAAAAAAGAGGGGGAAGGGAGAGAAAGAGAAAGAACTGTTTTTATTAACTCTGATTACGAATGAAAGTTTTGCCCTTCCTCAGACTTTCCACTAAACATCAACACTTTCCCTTGTTTCCCTCAGCCACAACACTGTCATTACAATTACATCATTAAAAAGAAAATGCGTTTACATGCTCAAGCTTCTGGAAGTAATTGTCTTATTTAGAAAAATAACCTGAAGAGTACAAAAAGATTCAACAGACTTGTCATAACCGTTATATTTAATTTGAAAAGCATAACCTAATTTTAATGATAATTGAAAACCACACCCATATTCCTGACTTATATATATATATATATATATATATTATATATATTTTTTTTTTTTTTTTTTATCTATACATTTTTTCCCAAACTTAGCCTACATTAATCTCAGTCGAATCTTTATATATATATATATATATATTTTTTTTTTATTATTATTATTATTATAAATGTAAACACTTCCTAGTTCATAATTTTCCTTAAAATGTTCTTCTCATAATCTGGCACTTTTGATAATACAATCAGATCTAGTCATTCAGAGAGGATCACTGATTATATTAACAACTTCCTTTACGCTATAAAATATATTACAGATCGAGTGTCATGTCTTCAGCAACTATAGCAACATCACAACATCTTTCATATTCATGACCTCAATTATGGCAGCCCACGTTTTTAGGCCTATAGAGATCAGTAAGCATTAATTCAACGGAGACTTCTGATTTTTTTTAGTCTGCTTGTTCAAATTAAGCAACAAATTAAATGCAAGTTGTCTTCAAAATATACTTTCATGGATGGCTGCCACATTTGGCTGTCCACGTGCTGTTACAAAACAATAAACTAAGTGTGCAAAGCTGCAAACTGGCACGGTTTTAGTGTGCTTTCAAATATTCAAGGACGCTTTTCGCATAGTATTGCTAAATAATTAGGCTACAGCCTAATTATATTAGCCTACAAAATAATTGTTACAAGTTACCCATGACAAAAACGAGATTACGTTAAAAAAAAAAAAATAATAATAATATTATATATATATATATATATGTGTGTGTGTGTGTGTGTGTGTGTGTGTGTGTAAATCACCCAAAGCATCAGTGTATTGTACAAATGTAACCCAAGTTGGTACCAACACTAGTCGCGCGCTATATTAGACATGCATCAACTGCGCTTTACATAATAAATCCTATTTCAGTCGACCGTTATTTCCATTAACTTATTTCCAAAATAAATGAAATGTAGGAGGACATAAAACAAGTTACCTCATTTCTCTGCAGCTGAAAGAAGTTGTTGAGATAGTTGGAGTTGAGAGAGGAGCTCAGGTCATTGGCAGGAGTTTTGCTGTAGTTCAGGTCCGGATGGGAAGAGTTGGGCTCGGGTCGGAAGGCATCGAAAGCACTCGTCTGATGCGTGTCTTGTAAAGAAAGGTAAACCCAGTTAAGAAGCTGTGCAGGCTGGTACACTGAGGTACTGGTGTCTATAGCAGACAACAAGCTCATGTTGTTACTATAACTTTTACTCTTCCAATGTTGCTTTTGGAAAAGGCAAACTTGTTCAGAGTCTACAGTGAATGCGGCGTCCGGTTTTCCACACCCAAAAAAAAATCAGGGCTTCTCTCTCTTCTTCCAGCTCAGACCCTATTCCTTCGCTGGGATCCGTGTCCCAGGTTTATATTTATACTAAAGTCATCGCTCTGACATGTCAGAATAAAAAGTTTTAGTCCGCTGTCCACGGCCCGTTATCTCGCTTTATTTGCACTGTACCAGCAAGGAACTCATTGAATATGCATATGGAGTCTGCGCGCGTCATTGTCGTAAACAGCCAATCAACACCCGGTGTTTAACATATGGGCTTGTATATAGGGACAACCTGTTGATTACTGGCTACTTGCTAATTTCAACAGAATATTCATATTGATCACGGAACGTATTTAAAAATGCAACTTCTTACAAAAAAATTGCTTAGTTCGTGGTTTTATATAGCCTAAAATTGTTTTAAACGTGAGGATTTGTAAATATATACAATTCCTACAGTTTTGGCAAAGCACTATTTCATAAGCATTTAAATAGGGCCGTTTAATAAGTGTTTTACTCCTATACTTAATATTAAGGCAAATAAAACCACTAAAACACTTTAGAAAATCCCCCTTCACAAAACAATAAATTTGACACCAGTTCACATGGAACAGGTTAGTGGTATATGTGAAACTAAACACCTTAAGGAAGCCAATAGGCTGCTGTAAGCAAATGGTTTTGTTTATTTAACAACAGGGGTGAGATTCTTAAGTGATGATGACCCACAAACAGACCTAAGAGAAAATGTGCCTTAAAAACATCTGGGGAAAAAAAAGATAAATCAAATATTAGTTTAACAATGAACAGTTGTATCGAATGTAATCAACCATATTGAAGCACAGAAGTATTATATAATTAATATAATAAGAAAGAAAGAAATACAGAACATAAAGATTGTATTTTTGCTGGACTAGAGGGTTTTCAAAATAATCTAAAAGACTCACACAACAGGCTGATTATTTCAACATTTGATTAACTCACCTGAGGTATCTCTTGGTTACAATCGCCAACTCATTTTTGCTCCACCTTGTGGCGTTTGTTAATATACTCGACTTGTCCTTTTGCACACTTAAAGAGCACTTCATTCACATAGCTGATCTAAAATGAACAGCTATTTATATATAGATAAGAATATATATTTCTTATTCCCCATGATTAGATAGCATGCATAGCATTCGTCAAACAGTAGCCTAATAGATGTTAGGTAAATAATTTAATGTTCAATCGAGTTTAATCCATAAAACTGTTAAATATCAATTAATTAAACATTGTATATAAAAAGACGAATGTCAAATTTACATTGTGCAATTAAAGATTAATTCATTTAAAACTCAAATAGTTAAAGAACCCATATTTACAGTAGGATACACATTGAATATTTTAAACAATATTACTTCAAAAATCTTTTAGAAATATGACTTGTCAAAAACCCACTCATTATCAATACAGATAGACATATTGAAACTGCTAACGCATGCACTGGTAGCAAATCACTACTATGTGACTGTGGTCTCTGCAGACAGGTTTACTGCATTCACAACAGTAGTTGCTCACTTTTCGGTCTCTTGCAGATCGACAGTAATAACATCTCTTTCTTCTTCTGTTCTGACAGCTCTGTTGTTGGATTTCAGAAGTGACAGCCGCCAGTGATGTGGGTACCCCACACCTCCCCATGGCCTCAAGGATGTTCTTGGATAATCCATGGCTTTCTTCTCTGCGCCTATGAATCTGAGGCGCTACAAGCTCTTTCACCAGCTCTTTTATGAACATCCGCTGGGTGTTGTGACCACCTCCCATGAAGCTAGGGTGCTGAGCATTGAAAATGGAGTAGGAGTTTACAATGGCAATGTTCAACATGTTATACCACAGCAGCATGGTCCATCTCTTCGTACGGCGCTTGCAGGCATAATTGTTGGCCATTTGCTGAACATTGCTGACTCCTCCTTTGGTGCGATTGTAATACTGAAAGACCTCTGGCTTGTTTTTAGCACCCGTTTCATTCAGTGCTTCGCTGGTATGCAACGTACTTAAAATAATCTCTGCCTTTTTTCTTTTTGGTACATAGCTCACCATGGACACATTGCCACAAAAACCAAACTCAGAGGTATGTCGCGCTCGTAACTTGGATGGCTTCATAATCGGTGGCACGTGTGGATTCTTATGGTGAACGGTCCCAACCATGGTCAAGTTTTTCTCAAAAAGATTCTCTGCCAAAGGGATACTGGTGAAGTAGCTGTCCATTGTAATATTAAGACCTGTCATGCGAAACAAACATAAAAAAGCAACATAGTTAGGTAACACAAAAACAATGATGGTCTGGCACAGTGTTTGAGGCTCAGGATGCTGGTTTGATCCCGACAAGAAGTAAACTAGTATGAACTATGTGCTTTTGAGAAAGGCAGTTAATCCAAAGAGTTTCAAAGATAGTGGCTTTGGATCAAACCTCCTGCTAAATGGCTACTTCTTGTACCACTGTTTCCCCCACTGCTGAATCTTAAGTGCATATACAGTATATAATATTTAGAAAAACTATTACAATTTTCTAAATATACACTGTTCGTTCGTTGGCCAGAGGAGAACTGGTTTCAAGGTTTCTGTCACCTGATGGAGTTTTGGTTCCTTGCCACTGTCGCCTTTGGCTTTTGGGTTGCTTAGTTTGGGACATTTATATATTTAAAAATATTATTGATCTGCCTGCATTGACACCATTATATGCGAACTGAACTGAGCTGGATGATGACATCACAGTTTTCTCCAGAGTGGCTATATATATAAATGAACTAAATGAATAACTTTTTTACTACAAAAATTAACCATCACTGACTTACTTAAGCTGGACTATGACTCTATTTTCTTCTAGAAAAAAACTTTGTTGTATTATTTTCCTGTTATCACTGTAAAGCTGCTTTGAAACAAGTAAAAAGCGCTATATAAAAAAGGTGACGACTTTATAATTAAAATAGAATGTTTTCTGTTTTAAGATATTTTAAAATGTAATTTATCCATGTCACAATTTTTAGCCATTTCTCCAGTACATTTCCAGAAACATTTCTTTAAAAAAAAAAACGGTTGTGCTGCTTAATATTTTAGTGAAAACTGATTATTTGAAATTCCAAAAGAACTGCATTTATTTAAAATATATATATTTTTTCAATATTATGATTGTAATTTCAGTCACTTTTGATCAATTTAATACATCCTTTCCTGAATAAAATGTATCAATTAAAAAAAAACATTTACTGAGCCTTAATACCGGAAACGGGAAACACATTATTGCTTACAAATCACAAAAAGCTGTGGAGAAAAAAACAATACCTTTTTCCTGAAGTCCACTGGACAACCTCAGAACGGTGTTCTCTGCAAGGTTCTCTTCAGTCTCTTCTCCTGGCTGCCTGCCTGTGTAGATCACGGCATCAATGGCGTAGGGAACCTCGGCATCGCACATCCAAAAGATTTTTATGCCATACCTGGCGGGGAGTCTTGGCAAGTGTTGCAGAAACTTGCATCTTCCCCTGAATGGCATGAGCTGTTCACCCACAGTGACACAATCCCTGGGGATGAACCTTTTCCTACAGTTGATCAGGAACATGTCCCACACATTTCGGAAGGCTGCCATGTGGTCTGATGCCTCTCTTTGCACTCTGGTTTTCTTATCATCAAATTGCAGGCATCCGTGAAGGTCTTGATATCTTCCAACAGACATGGTCGCTCTATAAAGTGGGTTCTGTAACGGATCCATAAACAGTTCCCGTACCGGGACATCACTGTTTCTCTCCAAACCGATGAGAAGGCTTAGACCAATAAAGGCATTTAGCTCTTCTTTAGTGACCTTTTGCCACACTTTGCCTTTTGTTGACGCTGCTTTCTGTCCACCCAAGTTGGTGCATTGCAGGATTTCATCAATGATGTTTTCGCTTATGAAAAGTTCCCAGGCATCTTTAGGTGTCACCAGTAAAGACCCTTGTGCGGGCCCTGGACAGCTCTGTGAGAAGGTCCTAGTGTCACTTTGAGGAGGATATTTGCTCCAGTAAGAGTCTCCTTTGCTCCATCGACTCGAGCGATCTTCACTCTCCTCATCACAGGATTCCTCAGATGAGAACTCAAAGTCTGTGAGGACAGTTTTCTGACCCTCAGCCACATCTGGGACACTGCTGCTTTCTGGGCCATCACTATCAGAGACCTCCGATTCTAAATCAGGGGCAGCAATGGATTCATATTCTTCTGTTAGTGAAGCTGTAACGTCAGCTTTTCGATGCACCATGGACAAAACTGTAAAAATATAAACACAAGAAGCACAAACAGTTATATTGAAATCATTAAATTTACAAGCAAATTCAACGTATCAATGGTAATTATTGATGTGAATTAAGCTTTTAGCACAAACAGTATTTAACTTACATGATTCCACCTTAAACACACACACACACACAACTTTCTCTTTCCTCTTGCACAGTGTAAACCGATCTGATCCAATACACTATACATATTACTTCACACTTAAAATTGTTTTCAGAAGATGCAACTTTTAATATAAAAAGACATAACCTTTTTGTAGTCAACATTTAGATATGAACAGTTCTATTGTAACTGGCTGCATATTGGGCCTTTGCTTACTTAACAAAACTTAAAAGTGAAATCAGGAGAGGTCATAATGTGCAGCATTGGCCTCCCTCTGGTGGAGAAATGTTAAAATAATAGCTCACTCCAACATGACAATTCTTTCATTTACTCAAATTCAAGTCATTTCAAACCAGTATGATTTTCTTTCTGCAGAACACAACATGAGACAATTTGAAGAATATTTCAACTGCTTTTTTTCATACAATGAAAGTCAGTGGGGTCCAGAATTGACTTTCATTGTATGGGGGGGAGGAGTCTTCTTTTAGTTTCACAGAAGTCATACAGGTTTGAAATAAAATTATGTCCAGTAAAAGAAAAAAAATTATATATACACACTACTGTTCGAAAGTTTGAGGTCTGTAAACAAATTGTTTGTTAAATAAATTTAAATAAATGCTGTTCTTTTGAACTTTCTATTCCTTAAATAATCCTGAAAACAAAGTAACACTCTTTGCCCATAAATTCTAAGCAGAACAAGAGTTGAACATTGATTTAATAATAAGAATAAGAATAATAATAAGAATAATAAGAATGATTTCTGAAGAATCATGTGACACTGAAGACATGATATATGATATTTTAAAATTGGAAAACGGGTTTTTTAAATGTATTATGTCACAAAATCAGTTTTTACTATTTTTGATCAAATAAATACAGCCTTATTGAGAATAAGAAATGCAAAGAAAAGCGTTAAAAAAAGGTTTTACTGACCCCAAAAGTGTACATAGAAATACAGAAAATTGCGAAATTACATTTATTTCCAAACCATTACCATTCTATCAATACGTCATTCAATGAAGGTTTGTTTTTACAGTGTTGATTCTTTATATTATTGACAAATAAGGAGTTAATTCATTACTGATTTGCCACATTTGATTCTTTTGAAGTAGCTGAAACATTTCTTCAAACACAAATTGTCAGAAAGAGAATTGAGACTTAGGCTGTAATCCCCTAATTTTTAATGCAAGCTTGCAACAGAAAGGTCACAGAAACCTGCTTTTAAAACATTAAAGATATGTAATAAGCAAGAATATGATCTACTATAAATCACTGGACAACTTCATTAGCCGGATTCAAGAGTGGAACAAACTCATCAATGATTCAATCCACATAAAAAAAGAACATTAAAAAAACCTGCTCAAATCCAGAAAATTTATAAGCACATTTTACACTTTACATAGGGAAATCATCTTCCTTTGAGGAAGGAATAAAAAAAATGTAGACCCTTTTGTTGTTAACATATGCCAACACACATTATGGACCCTAGTCAAGATGGTCTTTCATATGCAACCTGTAACTGTACCCATATTTGTATGCTTTACCACACACAGAGCACTGGAAAGGTTTCTCCTTTGAGTGTGTCCGTTTATGTTTGTTAAGTATGTAAATGCGTTTAAAACCTTTCCCACACTCGGAGCACATATAAGGTCTCTCTCCAGTGTGATCTCTCTGGTGCACCCTTAAGTCATAGATGTCAAAAAACCTCTTCTCACACTGGTCACATGGAAAAGGCCTGTCACCGGCATGTCTACGCAAGTGTATTTTCAAATAAGAGGGCTTGGCAAACTTCATTTCGCACTGATCACAAGTGTACGGCTTCTGTCGCCTGTGAATTTTCATGTGATCCGTGAGAAGATCTGACCGCTGGAATTCTTTCCCACAGGTTTCACAAATAAATCGGTCTTCTTTGTGCTGTTTAATGGATGTTCTGGCTTTACCTGATTTCTCTGGATGTTGTGTGGCATTTCCCTGCATTATAAAACATTTGATTTCTTCACTTGACACATCAGAATTCATTCTCTTACTCTGCTTAGTCGGACATCGTATTGTATGGCTTGATGCATTAGTTGCTTTTCTTTTTCCTTGCTTGTCTGTGCGTTTTTTTCTTTTGCGTGATGAACCAGTTCTTCTGTTTGGTTTATCTGGAGAAGTGTGTGAGTTTGTTGCGATTTCAAGCTCTTCATCCATCTCAACTGGAGGCATTAGGCCATCTGGTAAGACTTGCAGGCCATGGTCCAAAATCTCCTCCTTAACATGTCCAGGAGAACGAGGAAATGTTTCTAGTTCATTCACATCAAGCGATGAGGAGTCATATTGATCAGGTTCCACTTTAACTTCTATTTCTGACTGAATGAAGTCTGTTTGCAATCCATTTTCACTTTTTAAGCATCCACTCAAGAAGTGCTGTGAGATTGCTTCTGCAGATGGCAAACTTTGCTCCATTTCAATAAAGTCTTATTCTTTTGATGAACAGATTTAAAGCTCTCATTCAGCTGTAGTGATTGTTCTTGAAACTGGACATGAATCCCTCCGATGGCTGAACCAGAACTATAACAAAAAAAAAGGCAGATATTAAGTGCTCTGTCGAACGATGAACTTGCCGTTTTTTTTATTTATTTTTATTAAGACTACTCGAATGCCAATGCAATCTTAACATCACCAAGAAAATTCATACTTTTCTAAACTAAAATAACCAGAAAATGCACCCGTGGTAAATAAACATTTTGTGACATCACAGCAAAAACAGACATTTTTTTCCTATTTAGTTTTGTTTTGTTTAGGTAAGTTAACAAATCGAATGGCAGTCCACTCACCAGTTATTGGCATTCAGGAAAGTTACTTTTATTGTTGTCTTGCTGAAAGATAAGCCATATTTACATCGCAGAATCTTCTTCTTCGGTGGCTTTAGTAACGAGTTGAGAAGCAACTACATATGCGCATACCGCCACCTACAGCACGGGTCTGAGAAAAACATTACATACATTCTAGGTAAACAAGAACGGATTCCCATATTCAAGGTCAGTTTTAAAATAATTTTTTTTTTGTTTTACATGCTCCTGGTATGACATTTAACTTTAAGTAAAAAAAAAAAAAATGGATACTGTGAAATCAGCACATCCCAAAGCCTGTAGTTCACTCTGGATTCTCCCGTTCGTGCACAAACGGCAAAAGAATGAGTTCCACAGCTACTGCTGATTTTTATTTGATTCTACTTTGCCTTACAGTGGTTTGTATTTCATGGAAATACAGATATATGAATACATGGTGATATTTGTAATGTCCAAATATTTTAACTGAATAGTATGGCTACTAGTTAAGAAGTTGTCTTCCTTTATCTGGGCCCATCTCAAGAAGGTTTTTGACTGTGATTGAAGACACACTTATACACTAAATATAATTGCTTGGGTACCTCACAATCCAAAGCAGCCGTCTCTAAAATGTGACAATGCTGTCTATGCTTAACTTTAATAATTTTCATCTGAGCAATGATAATCGTGATTTCAGGGACAGCTTCTACCATGGTCCAGGGTTCAGGCAACTATACTGTAATTATTAGATTTACTAACCCATATTGGCTGTATTTTAATGCTTCAATACATTACAGTAAACTACAAATGGCATGATGAAATCAGAATAAAATCAAACATTTTACAAAACATTTGAGATTGTTTTGAAAAATATAAACCCTGAAATAATCCAGATATGATCTGAACAATTTTGATGATCTTACATTAGTATAAACATGACCATAGCACCATTTCTATGGGAAATTTAACCAGGTAAGCTTAGTTTGTTTTTAACCTCGTTTATTTTTTTAACTATGAAACACAAAACAAACACACGCTTCGTGAAATATTAGAAAATTTGTTTTATATAAAAAATATTTTCAGATTACAAAAAAACAATTAACATTTGTGCAAAGTAAAGGAATTCAGAGAGAAATTATTTGTAATTTTTAAACACAAATCATAATTTGTTGAACGAGCTGACAAAATCTTAACGTGTCATGCAATGCATTCATGATGCTTTAAATAATTCAGTTATCAATTACATTCATTTTCCTTCTATTCCCTATTTAAGGCACATAATCCCTCGGTTTTAATGAAAATGACTTGTGTCAATCCTTCCAGCTATTCAGAACTCGAGGAGTTTTCACAGTTTAGATGAGAACGACCCAGAGGCAGGAGTGTAGTGAGATATAAGACGTTCTGCTTCTCTCCAGCCACTTAGCAGCGCTCCATGCACTGTAGAGAAGAAAGACCTTTGTGTGGCTTCTCCTGCAAATAACACCTGCAAAGGCTGCAAAAACAAAGTGTCATTCATGGTATAAGATATTATCAATTAAGTAATTTAAAGCAAGTTTAAGAGTAAAGGAAAAAAATCTGCCTACAGCATATAACTCAGAAGAATGAAGTATAGCTGCTTGGCTAAACATTGACAAACCTTAGAATTTGAGCCTTTCAGCGGCAAGGGTTCAGCAAGGTTATCTACGTCATATTCTGAGCAACCTTTGGCCGCATAGGTGTAAGATCCACAGGAATAGGGCTCATGGAACCACTGAGATCTTAAAAGCTTCCTTGGTGTAATAGTTGGATTTCCTGAAAAGTGTTATAAAAGACTTAACAAGTTGGTTTTTGTATTTATAGTTATTTTAATGCAGTTAAATGTCACAAATGTACTTATTTTCTTTTTAAAAATCAGTCAATTTATACAAGTATTACATTTTATTTTTAATTCAACATTTTGCATGTGGTCTCAGACTTTTGGACTCCATCAAACGATATCCTATCAACCTGTAAAAAAAAATGTTTGTTTACCAGTAAATAAGCGAAGGAGCTGTGTGACACTGTGCAGCACTTCAAATTCAGACAGAGTTTCCATGTACTCAGATTCCTGCCCTGCAATCCATCCACAGAGCACGTGTCCATATCTGCACAACGCAACATCAGACAATTATATTCATAATGGTTTAAATGGCAGTATAGAAGCAAATTCCAAGATTATGTTTACCTCTCTGTGGGCTTCAGCACAGTGAACCCACTCAATTTTCTAATCCAGGACATCTTTACATCTGAAACAACATCAGTAAGATGGGTCTCGTCCTCCCATACGAGAAAGATCCACTCACAGTCTTCATCCCAGAAAGGCTGCTCAAACTCAAGAAAGATCTTGTTGTTGGTCCCAAAGCCCATTCTCTGGATGGAATGCAATTTGTGCAGTGGAAGAGAAGGGCTTAAAAAAGTGTGCTGGTGCTTCTTCAGGTATCCTGTAATGAGATCAGATGAGGTATAGGCCTTGCAGAAAGTTCTAAGAATTTATAAACATTCTGAAAATTATTTCTTTTTATTCAGAATAAAATAAAAAACTTTATTTATATTAACCTATATTAAAACAATGTTTTCAAGTGACAGTGAAATAAGAGAACCAATAATCTGACTTTGTAAATCACACAAAAATAAGGGCATTATTTTTTATTTGATCTCAGAGGATTACTTTCAAAAGCAGTTTAGATTAAAACGAATAGATTATGCTATTTTAGTAGAATACAAATGTATATTAGATGCAAATTGTTAAAAGGTTAGTTCACCCAAAAATCCCATAATTTACTCAACTCTCAAGCCATCCTAGGTGTATATGACACAAAATATCCCGGCTCTTCCAAGCTTTATAATAGGAGTGAATGGTTATTTAGATTTGGGAGCACAAAAAAGTGTATCCATCCATCATAAAATTAATCCATACAGCTCCAAGGGGTTAATAAAACAGTGTTAAGGCCTTCTGAAGTGAAGCGATTCATTTTTATAAGAAAAACATCCATATTTATAGCTTAATAAAATATAATCACTGGCTTCCGGTAATAGCCATACGCGAGTCGAGTTCCGGCAGAAGAGTGAACTCTGACCCGACGCATGACGTAGGATGCGTAAGCTTAGGTGAGAGTAGTCTTGCGCCTCATGCGGTTCAAACAAATAGGGCTGGACAACAAACTCTAGCTCCTCCGACATTTCTCTTTAATAATTCTCGTTTTAGACTTCGTCTATTCGTGACAGGTGTTTTGCTTTGTTCTATCCTCTGTGCTTCTGCATTCGTCAATACGTCATGCGTCGGGTCAGAGGTCACTCTTCCGCCAGAACTAGACCGTACAGCCGTTACCGGACACCACTGGAAGAGCCAGGATATATATATTTTTTTTCAATTGTGTTTGGCTGAAAGAAGAAATTCATATACACCTAGGATGGTTTGTATGGGAATTTTCATTTTTGGGTTAACTAACACTTTAACTATACCAAGCAAGTCATGCTGAAGCTGAATGTACTGTACGTACCCAGTGGGATGGTGACAATCACATGGTCTGCTGCAAATGTCTCTCCATTAACACATTCAATCATAATGGGGAACAGCATTCCTTTAGTGTCTGGTCCATTCTTGGTGTAGTTCCAGTGAATGCACTTCACTGGCTTGTTGTACAAGACTATGTCATTGGGAAGTTCCTTCATCATGTGATCAATTAAACCTTCATAACCTCTAGGTGGAAAAAGAGTGTATGAACACATTTAGAAAACTCTAAACGATTTAAGAAATAATTGTTGCAATTGGATAATTAGCCGCTTTCCGACCAAGTAGTTACAGGAACTTAGTTCTAGGAACTGTCCACTTCTAAACAGTTCTATGAACTACTCGCCCCCAAACTCGGTTTTGCTGTTTGCGTTCGCACTGGCAAGTGGCCATAGGACCTGGTAGGAGGGGTAAGGGAGTGACGCAAGTACGGTGACTTTTATTTTGACGGCGCTGAGACCGCCAGAGCAAACAATGCTCGCATTCTCTGTGTTTATTAGTTAGCGATCTGTCTAACAGTACTGTTTAATATGTTATTAGATAGAACTGTTATAGAAAGTAGACAGTATATGAAAAAAAGGTTATTAGCCTATGCCGTGTGGTTGATGTCCAGTGTTGCTAGCTGGGCAGATAAACATAATCATGTTTGACTTGGTCCCCTCAAAGTTGCGTTGGATTTTCTCTTCAGCATAAAGGTTTAGAGACCCATCTATCACTGTTTTCCATGTTTGTATAGTTAGTTTCTGGAGTAAATATATAGGCTATAATCTGTGTGTTTACATTATAGCTGTTTTAAAAATGGCGGGTGCTGGTGTTCCGCGTGCGTTCGGTCAATCAGCGTACACTAACGTCACGGGTAGTTCCTATAGTGCTGGTTTAGACCCTACTCTGAAGTAGGACCTAAATTAGTTCCTCCAAATGGAGTTCCTAGAACTAAAATCGTTCCTAGTTCCAGCGGTGCGAACACGCCGACATCCGGGTACTTTAGCCAATAGTTCTAGGAACTGTGAAAAGGTTCCTCCGGTCGGAAAGCGGCTATTGAGACACTTGATTCAAAAATGTACAAGGCTCTGAGACTCTGATCACTCACTCTGGGAAAGTGCAGTCCAGTCCTGGAAGAGTCTTATACATGCCAAAGGCTCCCAAGCCAACATCATCCATTGTGTGTGTTCCACTGACACCGCACTCCAGCTTGAGCAGTGTGCTTATCATGGCCATTCTTATCGCAGTGTTACCCTGGTCCTCCTTCCACTCCTCCGGGGCCAGCCGTTCAGCCTCTGCCTTGATAAACTCCCCAACACTCGGCAGAGGTTCTCCACCACTGTCATGGAACTGCTGGCTCCTTTCCAGTAAGTTCATGAAAAACTCCACCACTGGCCCCATCGTCTCAGGCCCCAGTTTCCGACCTGAACTGGTAAACCAGTTGGGAACAAACAATGGATGACCACCAATGTCAAAGGCCTGGTTTTCTTCAGACATTGATTCTTTGTCAAGGAGCTGGTAGTCACATGCCAAACGAAACACTGGGTTTTCCTTTGATGGGCCATGGATCCAGTTGGCGCCAATCTCTACAATGTTATCACCTTGAACAAAAGAAATAAATGTGATAAAAATAAATGTGATCTGCAAAATGGAGATTTTTCTCAGGGTATATTCAAGTCTTGGCAACAAAAAATTTACTGAATTGAATACACCTTCTTTTCAGCATAATGTAAACATTAAAACAATTATAATATGAAACAACACATGAAACAAGCAAAAACATTAAAGGTAAAGATTTTTTAATTTGTGGCCAAGAAATTATTATTAAATTGCGTCAATTTGTAACATTTACAACACGTGTAACAACTTGCCCCAAACTGACATTTAGAGAAGAAAAAAAAAACATTTGTTTTCAGAACACAATTCAACCTTTCAATTAAAATTTACTTTATTATATAATTTACCCTTACCTGAGAGTATTCATTTCCAGTGTGGTTTTATTGGGTTTACTTATTAACGGCTATTTGGAAAAAAAAGATTTAAGGTCAACGTGCCAAGGTTTGCAACTTAGGTAAAGTTGGTTTTATATTCGCACATTCGGACTTAGGCGTTCAATAACTTGTGAACTAAACATTGTTACTACACAAATAACACCTCTTTTCAAATCGTAGTAATATACACAAGCAGCTACAACCTAATTTTCCTCAAAACGAGCTTTCCTTCGCAGTGGACAAAATACATTGATATCTATGCGCAGACGGCTGAGAGACAGATCCGAAGGGACCGTCTGCAAAACCCAAAAAGTGTTACTACAAAATATTCAAAAACTTCACACTATTGTAATTGTAAACACTATTGTCACACTCATTCAAGGGTGTAGTACTTTCCTAGTGACCTGACTGAGTTACTAGAGGTGACATTTTTACAATACCTCCCCTACTGTATGTACAATAATCAAATGTTTATGCCCCCTCCTTTCTCCCCCCTCCAAATTCAACATCGAATTCAACCAAAAGTAACATAGAAAATCATTGTTGATGTGAACACTGTTTTATTTGTATTATCTTTCTGATTGTTCATGGAATACCACTGGGATTATACATAAAAGTTGTAATTAATACCTCGTGGATAGAGTAATATTTCAATATCACCTCTTTATAATTGTTGTTGTTGATCCTCTCTGAGGAAAAAATTATTTAATATTTATTCATTGCATAATGTATTTGGTTAACACACAGAACTGTTAATGGTTTATTTACATAATTAGTCCTTGTCATGTTTACCAATGTGAACAGTGCAAAAGATGGTACCATACCAGCACTGGACTTATCACCAGACAAGCTACCTGGAAAAGAAGCCCAATGGTTGTGCTCACTGTGTAAACCAGTGGAACCAAACGCCACTTTTAAAATTGTAATGTCTTACATTAAGAATACTTGATAAGTTGGTTAAACTTTGTGTCATTAAAGAGTATCTGCAGAAACTTCTGCTTTATTGTCCTTGTTGCAATATAGATTACCACTGTATATCTGTATTTTGGGACTTACAGTTAAAGACCCAAGGACCAGATATGATTAATTAAGACCAGGAGTTAGAAGTGCAGTGAATTTAAGAGAAGAGTCAGAATTATAATAAATTAAAGAAAATTTTACTGAAGATAGTTTGCAGTTTCATCAGGCAGAAGTCAGCTTCAAGACTCAGAAGGAGTTCATAGGCCGCCCCGCTTACAAAGATCACAGCAGTTCTACCCTTCACCAAGGTCTAAGCTACGTCCTTGCATCAGGTTGAATGATTCTGATTGGGTAATAAATAGATAAACACACATTTTCCACACATAAACAGATAGACTGAATCATATCTCCATCGATTATGCAGCTGACACTCCGACCCTGAATTTAGGCACGCCGTGACCTTCCAGGTCGCAGATCTGGGTTGCTGGGCGCCAACATGTCCAGAACAACAACTCTTCAACCTTTAACCAAGATTACTAACACACACAGAGACACACAGCTTCTTCAAGGTTGGATTTGGCCAGGCTTTAACGCTAAACAGGAGAGTCTTCTCAAAACATCAAGATAAAATGTTCTTTCTCTCAAGGAGAGGACACTTTAAATCTAACTGTAAAGTAAAGACTTTAACAAAGAAATGGTCACTCAGACTATAGATTTCAATGACCACTGTGACCATAGCTGTCAGGGTACCCTAGAAAAGCAGATGGATGTAGTGACACGTTTAAAAAGTCCATACTTCATTTCTGGAAGCCGGGCTAAATGAGCAAGCACTGTCAACTTACTGCATTCCTGGCATGGGCCAGACCCTTCAGTCACCTGTCAGATAGCAAATACAGACATTAGAGAATACATGAAATAACATTTTCTATCACAAAGTAAAATCTCATAAGCCTAGAGAAGTCATTCAACCCATTTGATATTTAGAAGGAAAAATATTGATTAATACCTTGATTATAATCACTCATTAGATATACATTGAAGCAGCTGTGGATTCCAGAATCCACTCCTTCAGGGCTTCATGACAAAAACTTAACTTGAATCATTACAGTAAGGGTGTTGCTTATTTATAACGTTGAAAATATGATTGAGCTAAAATCTTTTACAGTTTTTTAATCAATGAACGAAATGTTTTGTAGTACTAGGAACAGCAGTTCTAATACCTACTTTTACCCAATACATTTATCAAAATTAATTGAGTAGAGTGATCACTAGGAACATGCTATAACATTTGGAACATGAAAAAAACACTTAAGGTGAATTAAAGTATTTTTTTTCATAAAAATATGTATGTACTGTATTTACAGTAAGGCAGGTATTGGCAATATTTAACCTGTAGTAAGTCAGCCTGTTCACTAGGAAAGTACTACAACCTTTGGAACATGAAAAACACTTTAGGTGAATTACAGTAAGTGTTTCATAAACATATTTGATAATTGTACGTACAGTAAGGGAGTTGTTGTCAAAATTTCACCTGTAGTAAGTCAGTCTGTTCACTAGGAACATTCTCCAACCTTTGGATAGTAAAATAATCCGTTTGGTGAATTAATGTAATTTGATTCTAAAAATATTTGTGTACTGTATGTACAGTGAAGCAGATATTCTTGTGAATATATTTCTAACTTTACTCAACTTGTGAACTAAGTGAAAGCGAAGACATTGACTTACAACAGGTGAGATTTTGCCAATATCTGCTTCAATGTACATACAGTACACAAATCTTTTTTTATAATATAACTCCTCCCACGAATCCAGTGGCTCCATGTTAGTTGCAAAGTACAATTGCAGAATAGTGAAGAGTAAATATCGTAATAATTATACACCATTAGATTTAATAAATAAAATATGCTAACCCAGTTTCCTGTGTCAAGAGATAATAAGAGACGGTAGATAAGAGTCATCCTATAGGATGATGACAAATTACAAAAAGCAAAATGTCCTCAACAGTGATTGCAGAAAAATAATTTTCTCAAATTTGAAAGCATAACTACTGTACATACCCAGTCTTCCCGTTCGTATTCTCCCACCGCTTCTTGCAGTTGCTTCTATGATGTGAACATTATGAAAACCGTGTTTAAGTAGTTTCTGAGCAGCACCAATTCCCGAGATGCCGCATCCAATTATAAATATTTGAGAATCACGAGCTGAACGTAGTGCCATTGAATCTGTTTGTGCACGACGATACCTTGATGGATGTAGGGCTTAAAGTGAACTAACTATTCGACGACAGCAAGGAAGTGTGTGTTGTGTTATGCTCCTCTGACCATCTCAACGCCCCTCCTCCACTCACGTGAACCCTGCGTGAAGCCTACTTGACCCACGACAACGTCACCTCGACGCTTGTCTCAGAATCGCAAGGAAATCTGTGGGCCTTGAATAGTTCAAGAGTTACTTCTACTTTATTACAAACAAATCTACTTTAATGCCGCCTTTCTCCCTTTTTTGCACAGAACAAAAATTATATACGATAGACCGGAAGTGATTCATTTCCGTGAAACACTTGATACTTTGTATATATATAAATAAATAAATAAAAAAAAATATATATATATATATATATATATATATATATATATATATATATATATATATATACAGGGCCTGAAATTAACACCCGACCACACGCCAAATGCGGGTGAATGCTGCAATTGGCGGGTAACACTGTCAATCTACCTGCCACATTGGCAGGCAGCCAATGAGAACCCTTCGCGGGGAGTTTGATTGACAGGCGATCTGGCCAATCATAATCCGCCGAATCCGCCTTTTTTTGTCCGACAAATCAGTCAGGAGAGTTCAACGTTGGAGGATTTGAACTTGAAAAAAAGTGTACTGAGTAAGCCTAACTTACTGACATCTTTCCGCAGTTAAAACTACATTCCTTCTTATGTTCATTCATGTTTATTTGATGCTATAAATTAACTAGAAGGAAGAGATGATCGGTTCACGAGCAGTTTTAACTGAGGCACCACAGCGATCTGTCAAGACACATACAGAGCCACAAAACGGTATTGTCTAAATTTCTTTAAAAATGACCAAATTTTAACGTTGAGACTTTGTTTAATATCAAAAGTAACCTGGACTGTCTTGTCTGTCTCTGCTGCGCGATGTGTTTTTCATTGCGTGAGATCATGGTTTGGCCAGAGTTTGGCGTGAGCGCGGTGTAGCTTGTCGGACATAGCAACAGTAACTAAAGGGGTCTTTGCGGGTTTTTTTTTTTTTTTTTTTTTTTTTTTGCAACTGTTGTTCTTTGACATTTAAACGAAGCCAGCCATTTCGTTGGATTTTAGCTAAAAATGTGGCGGCACATTACTGGAGTAAAGAAAGCATCTGTGAAAGCAGCGCAATTTGAGTGTTTCGGAACGTGATCGGAGAGAAAGATGAGGCCCTTCTCTGACTACGTTTGAATGTGTGAGTTAAGTATTAAACTGTTGGTGAGATGAGATGAGATAATGCTGACATAGGCTACAGTACAATGACAGTTGCACAGATGTTGGGAGTTGGGAACCGGTGAGAAAATGTCCGGTAGCCTACCCGGTAACTTTACCAGTAATAACAATATTAATTTAGTTCTGCTTAACGGTTCCTGAACGCTGTAACTAACAGCTGCCCAGCCATCAACACAGCCGCGTGTGATTTGTTTACGAGCTGGTCTATATCTGTATTCTAAGAGTTATTATTACTTGTATGGATCGTTAATAACTTGACAGCACTTAAATGTGTATTCTTACAAGTTAAAGAACAAATGTTTGTGCTATTCCTTTTTTTTTCACCTTTTATGAGGCCAAAAAAAAAACAAAAAAACTGGCTGGTAAAAAGTCACAGTGGCTGGTGGTCAAAAAAGTTAACTTCAGGCCCTGTAATATATATATAACTTATATATAAACTTATTGGCTTTATTAATTAGGATTTGATGCTGTAGTTTTCATTTACTTACAACTTTATTTATTTACTTTGAATGTCAGTAAAAGTCTTAAACTTAAATGTATATTTTAATGAAAACAAAATCTCTTGAGAGCGTGCTTATGTCCCAATAGAGCACAACCTTAGCCCTATTTCTACCATATATTTTTCTCTTTTGAAGAACGTTCATGAATCGTGTTTTTATTTATTTTTAATTTTTTTGCCAGGAGGGGGCAGTAAAATCTTAATTTTACGCCGCTAAACGTTTGTAGAATGTGAAATGTTGGCAACAGTTCGTTAGCTAACCAGCTAGTTACAAAGGATAAACAGCAGACAAAATATTGTTGTTTAATCTATACAAGGCGTACAAAAGGCTATAGTCCTAGATTTCCTCATAATAGTGTAGTACAAATTACAATAGTCAAGAAGTTAAAAGTTAAAGTTGAGACTAATTATGAAATCATAGCATAGCTAGGAAAAATACTTTTATTATAAGTCTTTTTTTCTAGCTATGCTATGATTTCATTATATATATATATATAATGGGTGCCGTCATTTATAATTGACTTTGTCCTATTCTAAATTATTTTTGACAAATTGTCTGAAACTTCACACCCATTCAAATGAATTTTTACTCTCTCAAAATTAGTATAAGGTCTTAGTGTTTCAAAAATTATTAAAAAGCTTTAAGCATTCCATTTCATCTTGTGCTATTTCATTTCATTTGAAACTCGCGTGTGAAAATGTCATAAACTTGAAGTGAAGTGAAAATCTACAAGACTCTTCTTTTTCTGTGTACCCCACACTTTCCAAACGTAACTCGATTTTGAACTTAGTTCATTTGTTCTTAGTTCTTTAGATCATTTGTGGGGGTCAGTTGTCAGTGTATAGTGAGGCCTAGACAATGGCATCTGACCTCTGGTTTAGTATGGATCACATCTTCTAAATTGGCACAGGATACCCAAATTGTTCCACAACAATCTATGACTTATATTTTTCATACCCTCATCCTCACTGCTAATATCCTCCATCTTCATCTTCTTCCTTTCTTACAACAACCTTTTTATCTGATGCACTGCCATCACTATCAAAACTTTCTGGAAAAGGTACAGCTTTTCCTCTGTCTTCTATAAAACTTACTAACATCACCCCCCATCATAGGCAAAAAGACTATTATACTGCCTGCCAGTACTGAACAATAGTGCAAGCTACACGGAAAATATGGACTTTGTCATTTATGCATGACACTCAGATTTTTTTGGTCTTTGAGTTATTGTTTTCACAAAATGTGCATTAAAAATGACCAAAAACATTAGAAAGCACATTTGGACGTACAATGATATATTTTTTTAAATGGTGTATATGTATATATATTCTAGTCTAAAATGAACTTTATGCTAATGTCTCCTTCACTTGACTTCATAGTTGCCAAAAATGTCAAGCACATAGAAAATAGATTTAAAGTTTATTGGCTGAAGTGGATGTTATATGATAGTACTAGAGTGGTTTTTTTTTTTTTGGGGTTGAACATTATTATTGTATTTTAAATGCAGTTTAAAAAAAGACAATGTCCCATAGAGGGTTAAAATGTACATATGCTGTTACACATTATAACTGTAATGCATTACTGATGCACACAGATGTTAATGTATATTTAATATAGACTACTGTGTATATTTAGAGGCTTGCAAAACAAATTCTTTGGCAGAATTTACTGTGTCATGCACCTATATGCAGCAGGCGCATTAATATTCAATGTACAACAAATGTCAAGTGTACTTGACATTATATAGCTACTACTCCTAAAGCCAGAAATATTCCTACGCTGAACTCAAAAATAAAGAATTTAAAATTACATTTCATTACATTTCTGTTGTCAATACAAACCACATTCTTAAATACAAATACATTTCAAATCATTATCTACAAATCATAACTAAAATATCATACTATAAAATTATGCTATGTGACTCTACAAGTGTACACAAACGCAGTTTATTTTTTTCTCTTTGTGCTGCTTGTTCAGGAAATCGGAACCACCTTAAGTAATGTAAAGTTCCTTGTTCCACTGTGTAACATGGGCACTCCAGCCAGAAGCCACTGACTTCATGTGTTAGTCTCAATAGCATAAGCTTTTATAGCTTGTGGGAACTGGCTCAGTGCAAGGGTCACTCAAAGAACAATAAGAAACGCTCATTGTGAACGTGAAGGAAACCGCAAAACATTTTTCTCAAGCAATAAAACAATGATGTGAGGTAATCAAATGAAACACCATGGGATTGTATTGTAATGGAATAGGTTCATGAGCATCAATTTTAAATATAATGATAATGGCAAACTGACTTTTAATATGTCCTAAGTCTACTGGATTTTATTTAATGTCATGAATTGGATATTCTATAACATGACACTGTATGTTAGCAAAACAAATATACATGAGACCAAGTGAACAATTAGTTTTATTTAAAAATATATAAAAGGTAACATTGTTAGGCCTACTGTACAAACATGTCAGGCGTGTATATGTAAGTGCATCATAAAGTAACATTCTAGGTCATTTGTAACGCCTGAGAATTATACCCAAGTACCAATCACCATGCAATTTCACTTTTCTAAACTAAAATAACCAGAAAATGCTTCGGTGGTAAATAAACATTTGGTGTTTCCGTTGACTTAGCACTTCCGGTTTCATTGTTCTGGTCAACTTTTTTTTTTATAGGATTTTGGTTAAATGACTGAAATAAGGTCTGTGGTGAACACAAGCTCAGGACACCTTCATGTTTTATTCTACAACATAAAATACATCAGTATTATCCCACTCATGATTTTTTTTCAAGCTGTCTAAAGGGGACTACAGAGGCTGTCGGGGACATTAAACGTCATCACGCCGAACAGGTAAACTCAGTCCGCTTTTATAAATAAACTATCCTAAATCAAACTTTCTGGGAAAATGTTTTTAGATAAAAACAGAAAGAGTTGTTGGAAGTTTAGTGATGGTGACTTTGAAGTTGTGGGACTGTGGTGTAGTTCGTTTTTAGCCTACCTTTAGCTTTTTACTTCTGGTGACTGCATTTAGGCTTCAAAATTCATAAAAGTTGTGTTCATCTGTGAAAATTATCTTGATGGACAATGTGTAAATTATAATAAGTTTTGTTGATCACAGAGCTTTTTTTTTTTTTTTTTTTTTGCCATAACCCAAAAGCCTATGGAAAATTCTATTGGGTTTTTGCATAGACATAAACTGGACACAGCGACCCCATAGGTTTCAACGGAGAAAAGTGAAGCAAATTAGAAGCACTCACTTCCTGATGGTTGAGCGTACTGCGCAGACTCAAACTGAGCTTGATGACGTGGATGTGACGTGAGCAGCCTGTCTGACAGTTGTAAGTCTTCTAGTAGCTGTGCCAAGAGTCCCCCCGATTGACTGCAAGCTTCTCCTCCTGTCTATACAATCATTTCCAGAGAGTCGCGTGGTTATGACGCAGTCGTTAGCCTACTTTTACAAAAACTGCTTCTACGGGGCCATAACGTAAGATAACGTAAGGTAATTGAGCCTTTTATACATTTTCGTGTTTCTTTAGAAATAAACAATGGACAAATGGAGTCTTTAAACGCCTCAGATGTAAAGTTATTCGCTGTCAAAGTGACACCAAAATGAATGGGAGTCAATGGAATGCTAACAGCAGGTGATGGCTTGTTAGCCAATGGCGGCCCCCGGGGGAGGTATGCTATTCGAGAGCTTGATTACCCCCCTGGGTTTTTGTCCAGGGAACCAGCGTTATGCTAACTGTTAGCCTACAAAGTGACAATATGCCTGCACCACTCTATTGGCATTCAGTGAAGTTACTTTTCTTCTTCTTCTTCTTCTTCTTCTTCTTCTTCTTCTGAATTTAATGGCAGTTGGCAAACCAGCTTTGGTGTATTTCCGCCACCTACTGGGGTGGAGTGTGAAGCGTTGATGTAGAAGATAAAGAAAAAGAAAATCTTCTAATCAAACTTGTTTTCTTAAGATATTCTAATTAATCTGTAGTCACTTTTCAATTATTGTTCAGCAAGTTCTTTAAATGTCAACCTTTTTATTCCTACAGCCTTAACCTCTTCTATGAGTTGAGATTTTTCTTGATTATAACCAGCACATTTTATAAGAACATGTTCGACTGTTTCTGGTAGTCCACATTTGCTGCACAATCCTGTATTGTGTTTACCAATTTTAAAAAGTGATTTATTTAAAGTGTGACCAATAAGCCTTTTTGCCATCTGCTATTTAATTTCCCACAATTCAACATGAATAGGAATCCACAAACAGAAGACTTTTATTCCTAGATGTTGAATCATTGAACAGGATCTGAAGGGTTTCTATGAGAATGTCTTAAGTCAAATTTTCCATTTTTTTTTAGACTTATAAGGATCAGAGCAAATAACAACTTGAAGCAAATTAACCACTTACACCCCCATTGAAGCGCCAATTGAATAGCAATCAATTCTGAGGAGTAAACAGATAAGACATTAGATGTTTTGTTTTTTCCTATTTTAAAGTCCAGCTGTGGAATGACTACTGCTGCAGCTGTATGCCCAGATTCAGGATCTTTTGAGCCATCAGTATACATTTAAGTACAATAATGATACTTTTGATCTAAATATTGTTTCACCAGCAAATCTTTTGAGATCTTTCTCTGATGGTCTTTTATTTCTTCCAGCAAGTGCAGATCGACCAATGGTATTGGGAATAACCATGGAGGTATAGCTCATATTGACTAATTTCATAATAAAAAATTCCCATTCTTTGTGTTACACCAATTGTGCCTCAGTAGTGAAACATTTCACAATGAAACCTGCCCGTCTTTTCATCAAAATGTAAACATTAAAACAATGAAACATCAAAAACATTAAAGGTAACAATTTTTTTAAAAATTTGTGGCCAAGAAATATTGTAATTAATAAAATGTGTCAATTTGTAACATTTACAACTCGTGTAACAACTTTCCCCAAACTGACATTTGTTTTTGGAACATGATTCAATCTTTCAGTTGACCCTTGCCTGTATTCCAGTGTGGTTTTATTGTGATTACTTATTAACCCAACAGCTATAGGAAAAACTAGATTTTAGGTAGGCCTTTTTAGGTAAAAATACTGTATATTTGCATATACATACATTTAGAAGAACAGATGATTTTTTAAACTTGTACACTTGCCAGATAGTGCTGTTAAGCTCCTCCCATGAATCCAGTGGCTCCATGTTAGTTGCAAAATACATAATTGTAGAATACTGAAGACTTAGTATCAGTTTAATAAAAAGATTCTATGGTTAATAAATAAAATATGCTAACACAGTTTCGTGTACCTGTGTCAAGAAATTATGAGAGACGGTAAACAAGCGAGTCATCCTAAAGGAAAATGACAAATAACTTTCTTTTTATTTTGTAATAAGCACTAAAGATGAGATACTGGTCTGGATAGCCGTAACCACCAGACTCATAGCAAGCCAATTATTGATGAGTGCCAAAGACAAACAAAAGAAAACAATCTCAGACAACATCTACTCAGCTGATGCCAAAAACTCACCTCCAACTGATTCACCTTCAAGAAGCCTACCAATAATTCTTTCTCCCGCTCCTGACACTCCACTGAGCAGCCCCATGCCGAAGAAAAACAGAGGTGAGCCTTTCCCTATCTGAGTTACAGGAAAACATCATTACTGCCCTCATCCTGAAAATTAATCAAAGGGAAGACTCACTCAAGCAGATTAATCACCAATTCCAACACAATTAAGGACCTCAAGACATCCTTAAATAAGCCTGGTATCTAAAGGGAATATCGTTGTAGACCAGAGCTTCTCAAGAACAGAGGCCTCAACAGGATGACTCTAAAGAGAGGAAGGCTAACTACGTTCATACTCAGGCCAGCGTCCAAGGAGGCTCACAGAGAGCCTAACACTCAAACTTTTTAGACAGCCCTGAAGAGTGGATGCCTCAACAAGAGGACTAGCAACACTCTAACCCAAGAGCAATTTCAGAGAAAGCTCAGAAAGAGCTATAAACTCAGTCTAACTGTCCCACGAAGCTCCACTGAGTGGAGGCCTCA
This sequence comes from Abramis brama, assembly GCF_963993115.1. Taxonomy (NCBI): domain Eukaryota; kingdom Metazoa; phylum Chordata; class Actinopteri; order Cypriniformes; family Leuciscidae; genus Abramis; species Abramis brama. Next base: position 16,829,951 of record NC_139981.1, read on the forward strand.
ATACAACGACTCTCATAATAAGAGGAGGCCTAGCAACACTCCACACTAAGGTCAGTAGCCAAGGAGGCTCCCAGAGAGCCTAACAACTTAGCATACTACCCTACGGCCTAGCCGAGCTCTAGGAGTGGAGGCCTCAACATGACGACCCTCTAAAACGAGAGGAGACCAAACTACGTTCCACGTTCAGGACATTTTCCAAGGAAGCTCACAGAGTGCTTACAACTCGCAAATACTGTCCTAGCGAAGCTCAAGGGAGCGGAGGCCTTAGTAAGATAACTCTCTCTAGCGAGAGGAGGCCTAGCAACGTTCGCAGTAGCCAAGGAGGCTCACAGAGAGCCTAACCACTTAGCCTATGGCTGAGCTCAAAGGACGAATATACTACTTCCTACGCCTGTCAAGGAAGCTGCATAACAGTGCTACTAGCCTGACACAAAAATGGGTGGAGCTCAGAGGAGCGGACTCTCTATAGCAAGAGGAGGCCTAACAACGCTCTAGTTCAAGTTTAGCAGTGACCAAGGAGGCTCACACAGAGCTTAACAACTTAGCCCCAGGCTGAGCTCGCAAGGCGGAGGCCTTATGATAAAGACTCTCTCTCTAGAGAGGAGGCTTAGCTACTGCCAATGTCTGTCAGGGAGGCCTAAAGAAGGCTTAGCAGCTTGACACTTATATAACAGATGGAGCTCAGGGGAGCAAACAAACAATGGTTAAAAGTACTCCCGACCCAGATGCACCAGAGGAGGCTCAGGAAAAGAGCCTACAACTCAGTGCAACTGCCTAATTCTGGCTCAGAGAACGGAGGCCTCAATATGCTGAATCTCTAAGACGAGAGGAGGCCTAAATACGTTCTATACTCAGTGCAGCTCCAAGGAGGCTTAAAGAGAGCCTACAACTCGGAATTGCATAAAAGGGCGGAGCTCCGGGGGAGCGGAGGCCTACAGTTCTCTTAGAAAAGAGAAGGCCTAGCAGTGCTTATCAAAAAAAAACAGCCAAGGAGGCTCAAGAGAGCCTAACAAGTCAGCATTGTTACCCCGTCAAGCTCCCATCAAGGAGGTATTTAGTGCACTTGACAACTCAATTCTGCCCCAGGTGGAGCTCTGAGGAGCAGTTTCTATAAAGGCAGAAGCCATGAAGGCTCAAAGGGAGCCTTACAACTTGACAGCCCTGCCTATTAAAAAGCAGGAGCATCACAGGAAGATTCTCATAACGAGAAGCCTAACAACGCTCCAGACCTAAGCAACAGCTAAGGAGGCTCAGAGAGACCAAAACAGCTTCCCGAGGAGACTTGATGGAGCCTAATCAACTTGTACCATATTTAGGTGAACTCTCCATAGCGAGGGGAGGCCCATGGCACTTCCTAAAGGCAGTGGCCAAGGAGGTTCAAAAGCCTGACAGCTCAGCACCACTAAGTGGTGGAGCCCTGCGGATGGAGGCCTAGCAACATCCTACACTCAGAACAGCTTTCCAAGGAGGCTTACAGAAGCCAACTACTTGATGGCGCTATCTCAGCGGAGCTCTAGGATGGAAGCAGATGCCTCAGCATAATGTCCAAAAATACTTCCATAAAATAAACAGTCAGGGAGGCTCATGAAGACTGAGCCTAACTACCTGACAGCACTATCAGGGCAAAGCTGTTATTTAGCCTCTGGGACTCTAGAACAGTCAACGCATTTACTCTGGATCACTTCCCAGTCCTCAGACTGTGATGGGCCAGCCCCCTTCATGGTTTGAGGCGTAGACCTGGACCGGCGCGGTATAAATGTCTTGAAATCCGCGGAGCGCTCCTTCACCTTGCCAAAAAGCTCGGAAGGTGAAACCAGCGCATCGAGGAGAAAGTTTTTACAAAAAGTTTTACAAAGAGATGTATCTCAGCAAGTGACTCACTGCCGCATATGCTCTGCCATTCAGATGTGATGCAACACACAGTGGCTTAGTTGGCAGAGTTTAATGCAGATGCCTCACCTACCGAGATATAGCTGGCCAGTGTCTCTCCAATCGGAGACATCTGTAGCAAATTAGCTCAAAATAAATACTAATAATCAATCATTATTTGTTATAATTAGTTATGAATATTTGGATCAGTTAATAGAATTAACTTAATGTAGTAACACCAGATTCAACTCATCAGCTCATTATCACATGGTTTAATGAGCTGATGAGTTGAATCAGGTGTGTTTGATTAGGGAGACAAAGAAAACGTGCAGTGTTGGTGGTACTCCAGGACAGGTTTGGGAACCACTGCTCTAGGGGACACAGCGCAAGTTCCCATTCGAAAGGGAATCCATGATAATGTCATTGAATCAACATTATGAAGTTATGTTGTCTCAATATCACTTTTGCACTAGCAATTAACGCTGAAACAATGGTAAGATTTGCAATGTTCCTTGTTCCCAGGATGCCTCCCACTGTGTAACATGGGCACTCCAGCCAGAAGCCACTGACTTCATGTGTTAGTCTCAATAGCATAACCTTTTATAGCTTGTGGGAACTGGCTCAGTGCAAGGGTCACTCAAAGAACATTAAGAAACGCTCATTGTGAATGTGAGGGAAACAACACAACATTTTTCTCAAGCAATAAAACAATGATGTGAGGTAATCAAATGAAACACCATGGGATTGTATTGTAAAAGAATAGGTTCATGAGCATCAATTTAAAATATAATGATAATGGCAAACTGACTTTTAATAGGTGAGTACAAAACTAACATGACACTGTATGTTAGCAAAACAGAGATGATACATGAGACCAAGTGAACAATTCCTTATATATTAGTTTTATTTTAAAATGTATAAAAGGTAACATTATTACTGTACAAACATGTCAGGCGTGTATATGTTATGTAACATAAAATGTCTTTTAAAATCGTGGAGCATAAGTGCATCATAAAATAACATTCTATGTATTTTGTGACACCTGAGAATTATGGGTAAAATTACTTTCAGCTGTTAATTACTA